>NC_134403.1:322928525-323245138 GCF_038048845.1 Mixophyes fleayi | reverse complement strand
AATTATTGTCTGTTTCTTTATGTAATAGCTTGTGCCCTTTAAATGTAAAGAGTTAATGTGGCTGGACAGTCTTCACTGAACGCCATTTCAACTCTTCTACAAGAAAAAAAAAACTATATAGGTATGGAATATATTATACAGTATGTTTAGGATTTTTTGTTTTTTGGATAATATATTTCTCTGTAATGTGGAGCACCATGTATAAAATATTGTAAAGTTAATTTATAAATGACCCGTGTCTTTCCCTAGACTTCCCCAACATTCTCTTCCTTATTAAATTGTTTATCAGTACTCATCACATTGAGTGTATGAGGAAGTAAATGGTGTTCCTGTTTGTGTATGACATTATCACCGACCAGAAGCAATTATTTGCTCTTTTCAATTTTTGGTTTTCTGAACTCTTTGGAAAAGAGCTTTCCAGACAATAGATCCTATATCTCTATAAGTCACGAAACTTAAAAGGCAACAAGCGTACAGATGATAGAACATATTTTTTTCAACATTTATTGATTTACATAGTGCTCAGTTAATCACAAGAGCTTATAAAGTTCAAACCACAGCTAATGTTTATATTGCTGTATCAATGGGGAGTTATAAAAACATATGATGGTAAATAATACATATTTGCAAATTTTGACAGCAATCGCCAGAGATACTTTCTATAGGGCAACTGGTGTAATTATTGGGGTAACTAGAGTAGCAGCTGCTACAGAGCAGATTATTTGCCCTGTGTAGCTAATAACCATGCTAAGAAAATGTGTTTATTTAAAAGATATAGCATAAAGAAGCAGAAATCTGCATTGGGTAGTGAGAGAGCTTATTTGCAGAGAGAGCTTTGTAATCAAACTATATCTTCCCAATGTCTGTTTAAAAGAAGAAGGGAAGTAAAATATTGTATGTAGCCACAAATATTTTTGGTTCCATATGTTTTCACAATGCCACACTTCAATGCTACCAGGTTATACTACCAAGGTAATGTCAGATTTGGCACACAAAAGAAGTGGCAATGTGCTTTTTCCCATATATGTAGGATAAAAATAGATACTAAGAATTAGATCCTAACAATACATTTTCCCTGCGAGGAGCAGGAAAGTTCCCAATTTTCAGGGAGACCCCCAATCTTTATTTTTAAGTTAACATTGAGACCCCACTTAAGCCACTATTTATTAACAGTTATTAATATACTACCTATACCAGTGATGGGCAAACTACGGCCCGCAGGCCACATCCGGCCCACTTAGAGGTTCTATCCGGCCCGCCAATATTTTAAAAAATTTCATTAAAATATGCATAAAATTATTAGGGCCGACCCTGTGTGTCAGAACCTTCATTTTTATGCCTTCCCAGCTATTTCCTCCATTACACTTCATCCTCCTTCCTAAAAGGACACTTCGTATGTCAATCACTTAAACACCTGCCCGCCCCCTAATGGCTGAAAGTCACGTGAGAAGAGATGGGCTGGGCCATATACTAAGACGGATTTCGATTGGCTGCTGTGTTGTCAGTTATTGGCTCACCAGAAAGACGGATCTGCAACAACCTGCTCAAATAAGTGCTGTGTCTGTACGATCGCTGCACTTATAGAGGTAACACTGCTATATAACACCCTCCCGTCCCATTCAAAAAATTTGTATTATATATTTCGATATTTGAGTTTTTTAAATTATTATATTATATATTATAATTATATTAGCCTGCCTAAAGTTTTTTCTTTTTTATTTGGCCCGCTCCTGAAAAAGTTTGCCCATCACTGACCTATCCCTCTTTGCCTCAGCAGTACTTGCAATCTTATTCCCTACCAAACTCACACACACACACTAGGGTTACATTGTATCAGAAGACAATCAACCTTTATGTCTTTGTAAACTGGAGCACCCGGCAGAAACCCACGCACAAACATAAAAACTCCCTACAAATAGGGTCCTGGTTGGAATAGAACCCATGACCCCAGCACTATTGCCTCCCATCAATTACTGTACATCTCTATTCACTATAACTGGTTTCTAGACTTACTAATTGACAGTCCTGGTGTAGCATATTTACCATTCTCTAGTATTTTATAGCAGAAATGCCAAAGTGGACAACTGTGGCTACATCTGTACGTTAACACTAACAACTACAACCAGCCACAAAAAAAGCAACTAATATTTTGCATTCACTTACATTCTTGTCAACACTAAAAAGTTAATCTGCCTATTTCCTGAGACTTCCTCTTTGGGCTAAATGAAAAGCCCATATTAAAGCATTACTGCTGAGCAGCGCCTGGCTGTGCAGATTGCTGTTCTCATATGAATCCATTCCAGTGATACATTGAGGCCTTTACAGACATTGACACATGCTGTGATAATGGCATCATTTGCACATCCAATATGTTTGAGAAGGCTTTCAATTTTACTAACATGTATTTATAGATATGTTTTCATTTAAAAGCAGTTTATCTTTTTAAACTTCTTGCAGATCTGCTCTATCAGATTACTGTTATCAATATAAAAGACTGAACAGATATAACTTTCTAAAAATGTCTGAGTTTTTCCACATTGCACAAAAAACCCAATCTTCTGCCAGCATTGTAAGTTGGAGACATTTTCTTTCATCTGCACACTGTTCACTAATTTCATACATTCTGGGAAGAAGAGATTTTCATTTGGAATAGATCGACTGAAACGCAATTTCGTGTCTTGAACCAATATTCCCAGGAAGTAATGACATCATTGAGGAATGAAACACTCATATCTCAGTCATATCACTGGATCCAGGTGAATTTCCAGTCTCCATTTTTAAGAACATTGGTTCAGGTCACAAACTAGCTGCCTTCATTGTAAGTAGACAATTTAAAAGTATTATTCTAACCAGAACTATAAATGTAAGCGAGATCAGTAAAACAACAAAGACTTACTGGTACATCTCCATGTCCTGTGATGTTCCTAACGGTCTGTGTCCTGCTCAGGGAGCGCTTTTCTCAAACTACTGTAGCGTTGTTAAGGACCTTAACCCTTCTCCCTCCCACCAGTATGCCAGTACTATGCAGACCTTATTCAGGATAGCCCCCACCCCCCATACTGTACAAAGGAGACCTCTCTCCCAGCAACCAAAAATAATGTTGAGCATATCCTGGTTGCCTCTCCTACAAAATAATGTAGAACTTATTTTGATGACCATTCACGTGAGATACATACCTTATACTTAGGACACCCCCTCCCAGTACATTGCAAAGTTAAAGCTGATGTCCCCCTACCTAAGTGCACTGTAGAGATTAAATAGATGGAGGGGTCTCCAACAGAGCCGTAAGTAGAAATTTCAGTGCCTGGGGCAACAATAAAAATTGATGCCCCCTATTCTTCAACTGTAGCCTGAATACACTAAAATAGTCATGTCCCTGCGCCCCCTTTCAGCTTTGCGCCCTGGGTGGTCGCAGCCCTAGATATGACCCTGGTCTCCAGAATAAAGTAAAAGGAAGGAAGAGTGTGTGTGATGTCACAATTTTTGTGGCCCACATCTCTTTTCACAATGGCACACTTCTTTGAATACAATACACCCCCGGTACCTTGCAGAGGTTATGATATTGGTGGTCCCCAGCTTTAGAACAATGCAGACAGTAGCTAAGTAGTACTGTTAGCAAATAAAGCTGATTCATTTGTTGTATTCTTGAAATGTTTTCTGATAATAAAACAGCAATAAAACTTAAGATCTGTCTCTGATTGCTGAATCTAAAGTACTGAAAACCTTTAAATGGACCTTTCATGTGTTGAGTTTGATTCCATACTGTTACATAGCTAACCAAAGGAATGGCAGCTGACTCCCTACAGTGGAGATCATCCCGCTGATATGTAGTGATAAACTTGCTGTATGGATGTTAGACAACAGGTCTGAATCCAGCTCTGGAAAAGATTAGCAAACCTGGACTCTCCAGGCAAAAAATGGATAGATGTCAACCTTAGTTTGGATATGTTATAGTCATGCTGCCATGATTTACCTGTTTACATTGGATATAGTTGGATTCCTGTTCCCCAAGTGTGTTGTTCTGCCCTGATTTAGAAAGAACCTGAACTTACATATCAGTATTCTAACATTAATGACCAAATGCTTTTCACCTATTCATGATCAGACCAAATGGAAAGATTTTGCAATGTCAGTTTCACTGGAAATAACTTTTCTTAGTTTACCCAAACAATTATTAAATTACATTATTTTGGTATTTTATTAGAATGCTTGTATTTTAATGTTATGGGCATTATATAACAGACATAAAATATAAAATATTAAATATATGTATCTTAATGGGTTGGGTACGGTATTCCGGAGCTTGTAATACCGACACCCACTATAGCGATCAAGAAAACGACGATGACTGTAATAATGACATAATTTAATTGTAGACTTACCATAACACAGACCAAAGATACTGTATGCCAGCACTTGAATTTGACGTCAAGAGAGCGACGTTCAAATCTGTAAATTTAAAGCGGCAACAGTACGAGCCACAGCCTAACCCTAACCTCTAACCCTAACCCTTACATTAAAATGCTGCTTTAAATGTGGATGTTGCTCACTTGTGTGATGTCAAATTGAAGCGCCAGCATCCAGTACCTTTGGAATAAGCAACAGTCACATACCAGTGTATTCGGAGATCTGCGCTGGCTGTGTTAAGGTAAGTGTACATTTAAATGATGTAGTTATTACAGTCATTGTGATTTTTTTTGTCACTATAGTGGACGTTGGTATTCCAAGAACTGGGAGACCGATTACCACCGACTTTAAAGAGTGGACCGTACACAATATAAATTGTGTGACAGGTATAGTTAGTAAAACATGGGCTGTTATTATCCTAATTTGTTGTAATAAAAATAAATATCTGAAAGTTGAACAATAGGTAAAATGATAACCCAGTGCACTCAATGAAAACCCATTTTGTCGATAACCACTTACTCATTGAGATTTCTGTAAAGGTTGACATGTATATCCCTAAATTAAGGTGGAGATCATATTGGAACATATACTGATTGACCAGAATTTGTTGATCCATTGGACTGCTTAGGAGAGAACCTCCCATGGTTCAGACACTTAAGGTTTACCTGATGTTCATCAAATAGTCCTGTATTTGGGTTTCTGTGGGAAATGTCTAGCCCGAGAGGAACTTAGAAAGTAGTAGCTGAGTATGAAGGAAGAAGCAAGAGGATAATGGGAAAATGACGCCAAGACTCCTGGCAGGCATGAATGGCCAAGAGTCAGTAATACTAACTGGGAAGTATGATCCTCAGGTATACTGCTAATTAATGTGAAATTGTTGGTTTAAACCAGTAAAACCAGTGATATTAAAAGTGATGCTTTGAACCTGAGTGTGGCTTTATGTATGTGCATCTGTGAACTACCGTGTGTCCCCATGTATAAGACGCACCTTTTTCCCAAAAATTTTGGGTCTAAAACCTGGGTGTGTCTTATATAGGGGTAGCGGGGAGGCAGGGGGAGGCAGCGTTACAGTGGCAGTAGGGGGGATCGATGGGGAGGGGGCCAGCGGGGGGATCCAGGGGGAGGGGGGCAGAGGTACAGCGGTATGCGTGCATCCAGGAGGAGGGGGACAGAGGTACAGTGGCAGCGGGGTTCCAGGAGGAGGGGGACAGTGGTATGCGTGCATGCAGGAGGAGGGGGGCAGAGGCACAGTGGCAGCAGGGATCCAGGAGGAGGGGGACAGTGGTATGCGTGCATCCAGGAGGAGGTGGACAGAGGTACAGTGGCAGCGGGGTTCCAGGAGGAGGGGGACAGTGGTATGCGTGCATGCAGGAGGAGGGGGACAGAGGTACAGTGGCAGCGGGGTTCCAGGAGGAGGGGGACAGTGGTATGCGTGCATGCAGGAGGAGGGGGGCAGAGGCACAGTGGCAGCAGGGATCCAGGAGGAGGGGGACAGTGGTATGCGTGCATCCAGGAGGAAGTGGACAGAGGTACAGTGGCAGCGGGGATCCAGGAGGAGGGGGACAGTTTTATGCGTGCATGCAGGAGGAGGGGGGCAGAGGCACAGTGGCAGCAGGGATCCAGGAGGAGGGGGGCATAGGCACAGTGGCAGTGGGGATCCAAGAGGAGGGGAATAGAGGTAAGGTGGCAGCGGGGGGGGGGGGGGGGGCAATTACAGGGAGAGTGTGCTGCCCGACTGCTCAGATTGTGATCAGAGCAGCCTGCCAGTACACTCTCCCTGCCCTTTTTGACAGCTACCGTAATATTTTTTTTTTCAAATTTCGGGGCCAAAATTAAGGTCCGTCTTATACATGGGAGCGCCTTATACATGGGGAAATACGGTACCTCGGACATGTAAAAGGCATATGTGCAACTAGCGGTAAATAGAGGGTGACAGTTATGAAACAGGACCATTGTTACCAGAAGCAAAGATCCAGCTGTGAACTTTGAAGGTCAGTGAAGCTTTTTAATTGTAGAAAAATAAAAGATTGACCCTTATGACATGTTTACTTGTTATTTATTGTTATTACATATATATGAGTAATGTTTGTGACATAACTATACAGTTATACAGAGAAGAGGACTGAGAAGGTTACAATGTGTCAATAGACCTTACATTGACACCTGACACAGTTTACTATAAACACTCATTTGTGGAATGTTAACACTTCTCAGGCCCACATAATATTTACATGACATGACATTAGATCTCACATTACAACCACGAGTTAGATGACACACACACACACACACACACACACACACACACACACACACACCACATTCATGACAATTGTCTGCACTCATTGTATGAATGTAAGTGACATTTGGTTTCATACCGCTGTGACAAAGATCCAAAAGCAAACCATTAGAAATACAATGATAAAAATGTGTTGGTGCAAAATGGGCACATACATTATTAGGCACTGTATATATAAACAGTCTAAAATATCATTTCAAAGTCAGAGTAACAGTTTTGTTGAACTAGTACTAATCTTTGAGTGGGTATCTCGAGACAAGTTGTAAAGAGGTGCGCAGAGTTATGCATTAGTAATTGGGTTAATTAATATCTAGTGGGATCCAGTATATTGAAAGACCCTTGTTAATAAGATAAAGATAAGTGGAGAGATAATTAGAATTAGGTACAATTAGGTACACATATGAGCATCATTAGTGGGCTGCCTATTTTCAAAAAAATATGTAACGTTCCCCTTTATCAATTGCAGCTATTAGAGAGATTATTATCACACCTTGCCCAATAAAATGTATAGGTAGCAAGTGTGACATTGAGTGACATCTTATCTGATGAACTACAGAGTCTTCTGCATCTGTAAATAGTCTATGTTGAGGTTATTGGCATCAGTGTACATTTTCTCATTATTCCAAATTTCAGTTCTTAAAAAAAAAAAGACAAATTTCTGGTACCTTAATACTGTTTGCATTTTAAAACTTGAAGATAATGTCTTAAAGGAAGCTGATTCAGTGACTTACCATAGGAAATATGTACCGGTCAGCCACAAAATTAAAACCACTGACAAGTGAAGTAAATAACACTGATTATCTTATTACAATGGCACCTGTCAGGTTGTGGGATATATTAGGCAGCAATTGAACAGTCAATTCTTAAAGCCAATGTGTTTGAAGATGGAAAAAATGGGCACGTATAAGGATCTGAGTGTCCTTGAAAAGGGCCAAAATGTGATGGCTAGTCAACTGGGTCAGAGCATCTCCAAAACAGCAGGTCTAACGTGGTGGTTAGTACCTACCAAAAGTGTTCCAAGGGAGGACATCTGGTGAACAGGCGACAGGGTCATGGGCGCCCAAGACTCACTGATGTGCATGGGGAGCGAAGTAGCACAAATTGCTGAAACAAATAATGCTGGCTATGATAGAAAGATAATAGAAAACAGGAAAAAGAGTTTATATAATGTGGTGCACATAAATAGCTCCTTATTCCTGATATGTGTTAGATAGACATTTCTTAATACTGAAAAACAACTTTATTGGTCTTTATTTAAAACTTATTTGATAATTAAATACAGCAAAATGAAGTGAATTGATGTGTACGTGAATAAATCAAATGTGAGGTTAAAAATACTGACTGCACTTTTTATTTTAGTTCCTATAATTTATTGAGATCTGAATTGCTTGCTGAATCAGCTTTTACGAATTGTCTTGCAAGCAGATGGTTAGGCAAATTGTTTAACTGATAGTGATACAGACTTGTATAGGTGGATAAGGGACTACCGCCTATTTGTTTTTAAAGTAGATTAAGTAAGGTGTTATCTCCCCAAATTCATGAGTTAAGCTTTTTACACTTCACTTTGTAGATACATTGATTACTTTATTGTTCTATATTGTTCTTTATTGTTCTCTAACTCCCTATGACCGACCTTCCCCCATGACCCAAGACGGGGTCAAGGTGGAGAGTCGGTATTAGGGAGTTAGAGATTGAGTTCCCCTTGAGTCAACTGTTCCAGTCTTCTTGAGTGCTGATGTTCAGGACCTAAGTCAAGTGATTTGTTTAAGTTCAAGTCATTTCAAGATGGTCTTGACATTAAAAGTAGACTGTTAATGGCAGAGTAGCGTGAGATCCTCAACTGCTAGAACCACTTTGTGAGCTGTTCACCTTTAGCTGCCCCCTTTCCAAGGAACTTGTTACATTCCACAGTTCTCAGTTGCCCCCAGAACTTGAGCTCAGGTAGTATCTAGCACCTGCCTGGTGGAGAGGACAGAACACAGACAGACAAGGATTAAAGTGGAGTAGTCTGGCATTTGTCTGATGGAGTGTACACATCATGTTAACATGTAGTGAGCAACAGAATGTATTTGGCAGAACTCGCAGTCAGACAAGCAGGGATCAGGAGTAGAGAAGACAGCGGAATCCTTTAAATAAGTTTGGGGTCAGGGCAGGTAGAGATATGAGAGCAAATCCATTTAACAAAGCCAAGAGTCAGGAGTGGAGAAGACAGTAGAATCCTAGAACAATCTGAGTCAAATACAGAGAGACAAAATCAGGTCACGGTACAATGTACACTGGATCAAACAGGAACAATCACCAGCATTGGTATGCTGCCAGAAAGAGGATCCAAAAGACAGCAGCACTAATGATAACTGCAGGATGATTGCACACCTGATGCTGTCAGACTGAGAGCTGAATGAAGCTTGCTCCCCATGCACATCAGTGAGTCTTGCTTAGCAACCAACTGAATCAGTGAACGGCAGGAATCATCCTACACATAGTAGTAGCATTAATTGCAGATATGATAGATCAAACAGACAGGAGAACTCCTATTTCTTAACAGTAGACAGATTACTAACCTACAACATGACTATAGGGAGTAGTGAGCTTTATCCAAGAAGCCAGCTAGCTTGAGTGGGAGGTTTCACTCTGAGCACTATAAGGAACTGGGACCAATAGTCCATTAAGTCTGACACTGTTAGCTTCAATACCTGAGAGAGTGCAAAAATAAAGTAAATTGACAAGAATCTTGTGAATTGTGTTGCCCACCAGAACAGTGAGACCAGGTGACAGAGAGAGAGTGACAGTGTACTGGTAGCTCTGATGTAAACATGTGATCTACTGTCTACAGTTATTTATTAGCCACAACTATGGGCTCTATTTATCAAAGGGTGAAAGCCCTTTTGCCGGAGAAAAACATGATTTTTTTTAATATAGATATATTTACTTATTTATTTAAACATTGGTTTGTTAATACAATGGAACTGGAAGCTGAAGTAACTCTTATCACTATAGATATTTTTCGTCCTGGAAGCAGAGTATTGCACAACTTGCACAACTGCAATGGTGATAAAATAATGATAGATTGCCAAAAAATTATATCACCACACTATTCAGTGTAAAAACTATTTATCATGATGATAAATAGAGCTCTAAGTAAAGTGCTGGCTTATGTTCTTGTGTTTTTCGAAATTTAGATCCACATGGCTTTTTAAAAGGGTCACAACAATCTACACTCATTTAGTTTTAACTAAAATCTCAATGGTATAGCAGAGCAGAGGCATGAACGAGCGCTACTAAGGGAGAAGTTATAAAGAGGGAGGGGGCTGTCGCTATCCTTGTCTCTCCTCCTTGCTTATACTCAAACGCCTGCCCAAGGATGACTCATTGTCTTCAACATTTACCTTGGGAATACATCAAGATTAAAACCTTACTACATTTTTCTTTCAGATTTTCTTTTTACATTGGAGAACAACTATTCTCTAATATTTTAAAATTAATTTCAGTTTATACCCTTTCCCAGATTTGCACTCCCAACAAACCTTGCTCTCTAGGCTGCAGCATAATAAACCTATTGGATTATCAGGCCCTGAGAAGCACCTACACCATACGCCACCAGTATAAAAGGGGCTACCCAGTCTTTTGCAAAACTGAGATTTGATTAGCACTGTAGAAATGCTCTGAACTTCCTAAACTCAATTATCAAAAGCATTCAATTGCTAAAAGACATCATGTTGCTGCACAAATCACTGCTCGGTGGCAGAAAAACAGTTGCAGCATGCACAAGCTACAGCATGATGCTACAAGAGAAAGCATTTACATAACTCCTATTTTTTGCTTTGTCAATGACCCCAGGAGTTGTTAAGCATGTACAACATGTATACCAAATACTTATGAAACATTCCTTTCCATGTGCTACTTGTGTTGTTGAAGCTGTATCCCCTAGCAGTGTATAAGGAACTCAGCCATATATATTTCAGTTTAATGTCCTACCCAAAGGCTGGACACCAGCATGTGTACCAGCAGATCTCCCTGATTATGTTAACGCTACATTTAACATCCCGCTGAAGTTAATAAATCCCATGTCACAGTTGTGTTTCAGGCAGATCCAGAGGAAAATTCATTCTGCCCTTGAAAAAAAAAGGTAATTTGACTCTGTGAAGCTACAGATAGGAGCTGTGCAACTAGGCTAGTTATTGTCAACATTACACATAATGCTGAGGTTACCATAAAAAGATCAATGTACCATTAAAAAAACAATCAAAATAAATCCCAATAGTGTTGAAATCGGAAATGTGAATGTACATTTGCTATAATTCTGGATGACCTCCACAATCCACCTTATACCACGCAGCTGTTTAGATAAACCTCTATGTACTTATTAATTTTTGCAGTGCAGTGCAGTACACAACCCCACTCTCCTTCCCAGTGTGCCAGCATGGGTCTTCTTGCCCTTTTTATATGAGAAAGGGACCTTTGATGCCTGATACCCAGAACCATAAAGCTCCTTCGGGATCAAAGGTTTTCAGGTCTTTACCGCAATGTTAGGGCATATCTCTCTTGAGGTCCCAAAGCCTTCCCCATGGACTAGCTTTTCAGGCCTCAATCAAAAGAGGAAGCCACGATAGAGGATTATGTCATGCTTTAGAACCCAGTGGCTTCTAGGGCTGCCAAATAAATGGAAACTTTCAATAGTGGCTTCTTCTTTTGGCTTATTTGAATAATATTTCCCAGGAAGCATTGCCTGATGGTCTCCCTATCGCTACTCATTGTTCTAAAGAGCTGTTCTGAAGTTAATGGAAAATCAAGTTACAGCTTACCCTCCCTTATAACATATCAAAATGGCCTTCTGAGGCTTTGTTGAACTTTAATTATTTAATGCAGCAATAGAGGATGATAAGTTGGAATATGTAGTATAATGATCCTGAAATGCTTATTTCCTATATGTTCTGTTTAACAGCGATAAGCAACAAATAACAGCATCATAGCTGTTGTTTTTATCTATTGATTAGAGAACGCAAGTCCTTGGAGAAAATTAGCAGAGAGGGTTTCTGTTATTCCAGCATCCTTATTTATGTGAGGAGACCTTTTATGCATTGTTACAGTCAATCATAAACCACTTACAGCCTTTAAGAGCTTAATATCTTGCATAATGCAAGAACTCACATCCACTGCACTAATGGTCTTCCCTGGAAGTGGATCTGCGAGCATGTTCCCATCTAATACAGTCTGTATACAGTCCCATCTGTATACAGCACGTGGTGGCGGGGTTAATCACATGACCTCTCATATTTACAATAACAAATTCTGTGCAATTTTTGTTGTACACGGCTCCTTACCAGTGTGACCTGTAAAAATTCAAAACTATCAAAAGATCATATAGTATAACCTGTATATATAATTCCAATAAAAAAATCTTAAAAAAACTTGTGGTAATCCATCAATTTATCAATAGCACATAATCATTTTCAAATTTCGTCCACATTAATTCAACTATATTCAAATTGTGTGTGTGTATATTAGGGAATTTAGACTGTAAGCTCCAATGGGGCAGGGACTAATGTGAGTGTGTTCTCTGTACAGCGCTGCGGAATCAGTGGCGCTATATAAATAAATGGTGATGATGATGATTGTGGGTCAATTTTCCTCCACTTAATATATTTAATGAATATCTCTACCAAACATAACCTCTTTCCTCCCTTTCCTCGGGGGTGATTGGTTTTATATAATCAATCACACACAATGATATGTAACACTGGTGACATACTATAACTTTATTTGCATTATATATACAGGTTGCACTATGATGTTTTTATTGTATTTTTTACAGATCACACTGGAAAAAGGAGGATTAAATCGTCTTTATATTAAAAGATGCTATCACACTAATTGAATGAGCTCTGTACTCCTATTGAAGGGGCAATATGTTGTTTTTTGCATACATTGTCATAATGTAAATCATTATATTTATTGAGGATTGCATGGCAGCACGGTGGCTAAGTGGTTAGCACTTCTGTCTCACAGTACTGGGGTCATGAGTTCAATTCCCGACCATGGCCTTATCTGTGTGGAGTTTGTATGTTCTCCGTGGGTTTCCTTTGGGTGCTCCGTTTTCTTCCCACACTCCAAAAACATACTGGTAAGTTAATTGGCTGCTATTAAATTGCCCTTAGTCTCTCTTGGTCTGTGTGTGTATGTTAGGGAATTTAGACTGTAAGCTCCAATGGGGCAGGGACTGATGTGAATGAGTTCTCTGTACAGCGCTGCGGAATTAGTGGCGCTATATAAATAAATAGATAATGACGATGATTTGTTCACAATCGGTGTTCATTTGGGAACTGTCGTTCTTCATCAGTGCAACTTATTTTTGATACTTTTAGTTGTGGTTGTAATTAGCTTTCTTTATTTGTTTGCGTCATCACAGGCTTTGGGCAGTTCTTGTCAATCATGTTATGTTCAATATCTGGGATAAGGTATTGTTTTGAATTAACACCTTATTTTTCACACTTCTGCATAAGATTGGTTAAGGCCGTTATTTATATATACAATTTTCCTTAGCACTAATTGGCTCTAAGTAAAAACAAATAAATACAAAAATAAATACAAGATTACAACAGTGTCTTCTCTAAAGAACCACTCACATATTGTTTTCCGAATTACCTTTGCTGAGTTAATCTGTCCCAGAAGCGTTAACCTTCAAGTGATCACCGTGACTTTGGTTGCTCAGATTACAACCATACGGCAGCATGTGGAGAAGTCCTAATGAGGCCAGACCCAACAGAGATGCTTGAGCTGTTTAAGAACAGCCTTTGCAATTGATTTACAAAATAAATTAAATGCATCTATTTTAGCACCCATTAAAATGTAATGCCTTCTGCACTATACCGACATAATATGAAATGAATAAAGCAACATGACCCAATCCAGAAAATGCGAAATACTTTCAAACTTCCCACTTCATTTGCTACCTGAGTTGAATTAACTGCTGAAAAGTTTTTTTTTTAAACATCAATGAATTAATTCAGCCCAGTGGGAAGTCAGGATCAGAACGATTTATACTGGTGGAAGGGTCATGATTAAGTGTTTTATAGGATAAAATCAGAAACAGGGTTTTTGTGTTTTAATAGACATTTATTTAAAAACGTCATGCTAATGTACATCAGAATGTAAACACATTTTATTAAATACATGCTGGAAACATACAAAAAATACATCAGGATCTCACTCACTTCATCCTAGATATAAAGGAAATGACTGCACTAAATGTCTAACTGAATTAACCTGGGCCCCATTAATTATGGATGCAAAAGTGTGGTGGACCACTATCCCAAAATTCCATACATGGTTCCAGGGGAGGGCTGGCAAAGTTTAGTCCAGGGAGCAAGACTCCACTCAGCAGCCTATTAGGAACATTTTAAAGCAAAAAAAAATGCAGGTGGCCCAAGGGACCCATCCTAAGGTAGCCCACTATGGGACCGGCTCAGGGGGCAGATGCCCCCCTGCCCCCCAGCATGGTTCCAAGCTTACAAGATTTTCCCCTGGAACTTTTTTTCCCCATAGAAAAATGTCCTAATTTTCCATATTGACCATTATCAGAATAAGATTCCTCTTATTCTGCATTGTAGGTGCAATTCTTACCACCTGTTCTTATTTTCTAAGCTTAATATTTATCAAAGTGTACTTTGTAATTCAATCCAGTAAACAGGTCAAGAAGGGGCTTACACTGCTTTCAAGGTCGGCCAAGACAGTATGTGTTAATATCATAGTAGACTCCGTCCACTAGAAACAAAATTCTCTACTGAGCTTCCCACTCAATTTACAATTATAGTTACTGATGCTGGATTAATTAAGTGACGAGAAGGATGATTTATTTAACACCAATTAATTCAGCTTAGCTAAAAGCAAATAAAATGGGAAGTTCAGGAGCAAAGTGTTTTTTCTTTCCGGATGGATAGGGTTTTGCTGCAGGGCCTGTCAAGGATAATACATAGTTGCCTACTCTCCCGGAATGTACAGGAGACTCCTGAAATTCTGGGAGCTCTCCTGAATTCCCGGGAGATCAGGGCAACCTCCCGGTTTCTGGTCCCCTCATTACTTAAGTGGCGAGGAGCGGGGCTTAGAACACGAGTTGCGAGTCATTGTGGCCCCGCCCCCTGCTGCAATAGGCTACAAAAGTGTGATGCCATCTGGGGGTTGCCAAGTATGGGATAATAACATATTTAGTATTTTGTCTCACTCTTGTGCTTCAGTAACAAAAGACTAAAAATGCATCAACTGTGCAATTATTATCAGTTTAGCACATGTAAAGTAGAAGGGATTTGTCTGGTTATATCATGTAGAGCGTTTCTAATTTAAATATATGACTTTATGTGAAACACTATGTAGCAGAAAATGACTAAATAAATCACATTATTGTACCACAGGAATCCAGATATAGCAGCTGTTGGTAGAAAATGGTTTTTGCTTTGAGTCCACAAAAGAAATAAACCAGTTAAGGAGTTATTTGCATAACACCTAAGGATCACATTCCACAGAGCTCACAAACCCTCTGACAGGTCATCACATTTAGTCATTTCTGCATCAGAGTTTGCAGTTCTGGACCTTATTCCTTGTTGAGGAGACCAGATGAGATATTACAATACTACATAAAGATATAATGACCCATAAAAAGCAAGTCATTCATTCCATGCGAGGGCTCATGCACACTGGTGTCTAAGCCCCTGTTTGCTTGTGTCCCATTTATTATGTAGTTATTACCAGGGGCAGGCGGATCTGGGGGGCAGGGGGATATCTGCCCCCAGGGCTAGTCCCATAGTGGGCTACTTTGGGCTGGGTCACTGGACCACCTGCATATTTTTTCCCTGCTGAGTCGAGACTTGCCCTCCGGGCTAACATTTGTGAGCCCTCCCCTGGTTATTACATTATACATTAAAAAGATAAATAACTTAACAGGTAAGTTAACTTTGTTGATTTTTTTAAAACTGTAAATTATATAAAAAAAATGGACATGTTAGGCCAAAGGGGTCAATTTTATAAATATAGTTCCTATTATATCTTTTTATCATTGGTTATATACTCATGCTAGAGACCTGGGGGTAAATGTATCAAGCTGAGAAGTTTTCCAGCGGGTTTGAAAAACCAATCAGATTCTAGCTATCATTTATTTAGTACATTCTACAAAATGACAGCTAGAATCTGATTAGTTGCTATAGGCAACATCTCCACTTTTCAAACCCGCCGGAAACTCTCAGCTTGATACATTTACCCCCTGATGTTGGTTTAATGATGCAACAGTGGGGTATGGCGTATGTATAGTACTGCATATGTCCAGCCCATGAAGACCAGAGAAATAGTGTCAAACCAATGAGAAAAGATAGGTTAGGCATTATATTTACAAAATAGACCCTTGAAGAGTATTACACTCATGTTAGTGAAAAGTTCACATCGGTCGAGTTGTCCTTGAAAACTGTAGGCTAACAGATGGAGCAGACACATCAAGGGCAATTTAATAACATTGCTTAAGTTGCAAATGTGCAGTGAAGCATAGCAATAGATGAGAGATTTGCCTTGAATAAAGTGCATTTATAAAATAGCAAACAATCGCCTCTCACACAGCAAATGTAGTTTATGTGTGTTTTTGTTTCTATGTAAGAATTTAACACATGAAAATGGTGGCATCTACATCATCATCATCATCATCATCACCATTTATTTATATAGCGCCACTGATTCCGCAGCGCTGTACAGAGAACTCATTCACATCAGTCCCTGCCCCATTGGAGCTTACAGTCTAAATTCTCTAACATACACGCACACAGACAGACAGACAGAGAGACAGAGAGACAGACAGAGAGAGAGAGACTAGGGTCAATTTTTGATAGCAGCCAATTAACTTACTAATATGTTTTTGGAATGTGGGAGGAAACCGGAGCACCCGGAGGAAACCCACACAAACACGGGGAGAACATACAAACTCCACACAGATAAGGCCATGGTCGGTATTTGAACTCATGACCCCAGTGCTGTGAGGCAGAAGTGCTAACCACTTAGCCACCGTGCTGCCGGGTTTACATGGGTGAAAATGTAGCATCTTCTGATGGGACAAGCTGGTCGGATTAGGGCATTTGTAACTGAGTTAAGGTTAGATGCTTCAATATGTCTAGTTATTCATCCACATGCAAAAATGAAATGTTATTTTTCAGGACACAATTATTTAAAATAGATTGAAGGGGTAGAGAAATAGCACTATGGGGACATTTCCTGTTAATTTAGGCAGAAGAGCACTTTTCTCATTGCAAGAAGGACTTGTTTTATATATGTTCTCGGATGTGCTGTATACCAAGACTTGGCCTATACTTTTCATGTGATGCCATCTGCAGGTACACTTGACACAGGAAAGCACATTTCTAGGCAAATTGGACATGGATACAGTATACTCCAATCACATGCTCCACAATACGCCCATTAAATTCTATAGGCCTCATTTAGAGTTTGACACAAGTCTGTTCATTTTCATACTGCACATGTGCACATATATATATATATATATATATATATATTTTTACCTAAAACCTTTCTTACCCCATCACCCACTGGCCAGGGAAGAGCTCCACTGCTTTCAGGTTCTTTGTTTCCTAGGGGGCTCCCCGCTCCTTCCTTTGTGCACAGCTTAACCAACAATTCCTGCTGGGGAAATTCAGCTTCCCCATAGTAACAGTGATATTCGACACATGTAAGTGATATTATAACACTTCAAGGCTCCATTATAAGAGTCCTGCTGCCTCTTACAGCGTTTACCTGCTGCCCAGCTCTTGTTTAAACACAGGACGAGTGAAAAACATTTCATATTGAAAACCGTGAAGGCACCTGGTGGTTCTATGTTACTGTGAGAAAATGTATCTCCACAAGATTTTCTAGGTTCACTTAGAGGGGTTTCTTGTTGCCCAGATTTTCTTCTGCTGTACCTTCTAAAGACATGAATTCATGCACACATTATCAGCCTTTTAGAAACCTTTCGGCATTACAGAAAACATGATCTGCTAACAATATTGACCACAGTTTTAACAGATTATTCATATAGACTCTTCTACACATACAAACCATACTATAGAATAATATAGGGTAACATATCAAATATCTACACCTGAATTCTGCAAAATTTACAGTAAAGGTAAGTTAAATGGTATACCTAACCTTATTATCAAATTAATATTATCTGTTCTGGAATGTTAAATTGAGAATGTAGGGGAGAGATTACTTAATGAAAGTTTATTAGGTATAATACGTTTAATGAACAGATTGTAACCTAATATGTACATGTGTAAATTAGAAAGGACAACCCTAAATTTATGGGTCTACCCAATCATCACTGGGACCCACTTGCACGCCTGTAATGTTGAAACGTGTTTAAATTAACTTTGATTTCTCAATAAAAAGCAAACCATTTTCCAAAAAGCACTACTGTCATATTAATATAATTTATTGCACACTTTGTTTTGTACATGCCTTTCAACATTTGAAATAATCATATGGACACTTATTACTGCCACTATATAAATTCCAGCAGTATGAATTGACAGGTCCTAGTAAACACAGGGCCAGTGCAAACCCCCCTTCTCGGGAAACGTAACCCTGCCCCCGCTGCTTCTTACCATGACAGGTGGGAGGAGGGAGTGGCAACCTTGGCTCCTCAGCTCCCCAAGCGCTTGCCTGTGACATCATAGCTGAGTGCCATACTCCCAGTGTAACATCTACATGGAGGGGCAGCATCCAGCAGCTCACATGGAACAAGCTTCTGGCTGCTTTCCCTTCATGTCAGCGGCCAAGGCTCTGTGTGGGGGTTCCATGGGGCATTAAAATCACTCAGTGTTTTAGATGCCTCCTAACCATTGACCTAGGCTAGGCTCTTTGTAAGCTGGTTCTAGATGCAGAACTCATGTTAGGCAGCAAAGGTCCAGAAGCTGCAGAGATGATGTTTTGTATGTAGTAGTTATATGATAGCCTATATCAAGCTATTTGGTTTAGTAAGTCTACTTACTTGATAACTGGACCAGTGGCATAGCTTTTTGAGGTGCTTGGGCCCCTGTGCAAAATCTGAGTTGGGGCCCATATCATCTACCTGCACTTCCTCTATAGTCCAGTGTATAATGCAACACAAAGACACCTGGTTATTGAACAGAAACCCTCACTTCAGTGACAGAACCATTTCTGGAGCAACCTATGCGAATGCATGGATCCCAGCAGTGAATGGGGGCCTGGTACAGCCATCTGCTATGGAGAAACCTGGTTATGCTCCTCCGGGCATGTGCGGGGCTTCACCGTGCCTGACCCTGCACATGTGTAGCCCATGTGTATGCTCAGAAGAGAAAATGCTGCTATGTGTCCCAGCAATTGAGTGTTATGCCCCTGGGCCCCTGCCGTGATTGGACAAAGAACCCCCCCCCCCCCATCCCATTCTGGACACTTCTATTGTACACAGAAGTCCCCAATATTGCACAGACAGGTCCTTTTACCCATTGCAAAATCCCTCTTTTGCAGATGCACCTCTCCCCTAATGCACACAACTCCCACATTACAGAAACACCCGATGCACAGATATTACCCCTTCCTCATCTTTGATCACAGATGCTCATAGCATATTATATTATCAGACACTCATAGCCCTTGTGTGGAGGTTTAGGGCAGAAATGGACATGATGCTGGTACTCTGAACAGTGGGCCATACTCCCCTGCCTCATAGCAGTAAGAAGAGCGGGCAGAGGTTAGCGTACAGACAGTGAG
Organism: Mixophyes fleayi; assembly: GCF_038048845.1. Lineage (NCBI taxonomy): Eukaryota > Metazoa > Chordata > Amphibia > Anura > Limnodynastidae > Mixophyes > Mixophyes fleayi. The sequence continues at coordinate 323,225,670 of NC_134403.1, read as the reverse complement.
GTGAGTGACAGCAGAGGTGCCCTGAAAGTACATCCATCACTTCTACTGTCACAAGCAAGCATATGACAGTCCCCTGATACTCTGGGGCCTGCCACAATGTGCCCACTACTATAGGACTGTATATGATGATCAGCTACAGATTGAGCAAGGTTATTTAAGACAAATGCCATAAAGGAGCACAGTCATAAATGCAGGGATAAATGTATTGAGCTATATTACACATTTGGCTTAAAAGAATTATTCCCATCTACAGATATATCATGAAAAGTATTACATTGTTTTGCTAAAGAGTGCAGGTTAAATATTAACATTTGTGTTCCTCTGCAGGCTATTGCATAACCCAGTAAGTATCCTTTTTCACCATACAGCTCATGTTGTGGTTTACATATATTTCTTTTGCTGCACTGTGCACTCGATTAGAACTTTTGCAGCATTTATAGGTATCACAAAGTGACAATCATTTTCCTGTTGACTGACCCGTAGTTACATATATAAAACTCCTACTTCTTTTCTACTTGTCTATGTTTACAATTAGAATTTAAACTCTTTATTTTAACTTTTGAAAATGTCAAACTAACAAGAAACTGAAAAGCAAGTTCACTAATAAATACAAATTCTAGATAAACCTTCTAAGGCTTCTATTTTATTGAAGGAACTACAATGACGCCTTAGTGCACACAGGTATACAGGTGAATGCAGACATACCTACAGTATCTCTGTGTACTGCACAAAGCTGTATTTTAGAGACATTACTGATAACGAATAGAGCTGTGTGAACAGTAATGTACATTACATCCTGCTAATACGACTATGGCATCACAGTATGCATTTTATACATTATAGTATAAATGACTTTCTATATAGATATAGAGATAATTTCAGTGTAGTACTTTAAGAATCTCCACTGACAGTAAAAAACAAGATCTGCACTGGGAATGCAAGAGTTAAAATAGAATTAATGAAAAAACCACAATGTTGGTCTATATTTGGGTAAATACTGTAGAGAACAGTTATGTACAACACAGTCCACCCAAACCACTCTCTATTTAACACTTTCATGTTCAGTAATATATAAGAGAGCACACACCTACCATTAGACTGTCCAATGAAAAAGAATGCAAATTTACCCGTCTTTTATAAACATGTATGTAAGTCAGCTGGATTTTCTGCATCTACTAAAGTAGATACGTCTGATTAAGTCATTTGGTAGATGTTCAATAATAATATTCATAATAATAGATTATATCTGTGATATGACCTGGTTGCAAATTCACCCCTGAATTTAACCATCACAATTATTGACAGCCTACATGTTCTCAAAAAGCAAAAACAAAAAAAACAAACAGGAAAGTTAAGAGAATTTATAAACCCACCAGCCATAACCTCCGAAAGAGAGGCTGCGTTTTCTTCTGAACATCTGCGCTGCTGTTGTAGGTCCTCCAGGCGTCTGTAGAAACGACCTCTGCACTTAAATTCAGCACAGCCAGATGAGGAGAGGAGAGAAGTGGGAGGGTTGAGCTCCTGCTAAATCTACAACTCAGTAGTTGCTGCTGCAATCGGAGGCTGTGTTTCAAGCTAACTGGAAAAGTCACTTCTCAGTTTCCTGTGTTGAGCTTGAGCCAGTGCTGAGCTGCCCGACCTCACGCAGGCTTAGTGATCAACAGAACTATCCTCAATCACTATCATGCTATATATGAAGGAGCTTTGCTGTTTTTTGTTTCGTTTCCTTTATTACCATTCAAAACCACATTGTTATATAAATATTCATGCACACCATGATTGGTTTATTATAGCAGAGGTAAGCAACCTGTAGCTCTTCAGCTCTTGTGGAACTACTAGTGGCTATCAGATCATGATTAACCTTGCTATATTCATTTAGAATGTTATATTCATTAACAATGTTGTTAAAGCACAACTATCTACATGCACTCTCTAGTCATAAATCCATCTTTTTGACTTCTAGGACAGTTTTTTTGTCAACCCTAAATAATATTTTACTGACAAAATTCTAAGTATTTACTTAGAACTAGAGATGGGCGGGCTCGGTTCCCCGAGATCCGAACCCGCCCGAACTTAGTCTATCCGAGTACCGACGGTACTTTCCTGCCCATTCGGATTCGAAATCGAGGCAAACCGTCATCGCGACGTCGTCGGATCTCAGAGCTCGCTTCTTGCGATATTTGAAATGCATAAATAAATACCCGCCTACACAGCAATCCATCGCCATTTGACAGAGGGAGAGAGCAAGGTTAGGTCACAGGCTGTAGTAGAGCAGGGACAGAGAAATTACTGTATACCTTATTCTTTCAATTGTTATTGAAATTCTGCTAGCAATTCTTCTAGCAATTGTTAGAGCAGGAAGAGAGGAGGATAGAGGAGGCATTTTTTTGAATATTTTGCACTACAAGTGCTTTGGGGTGTCTCATATTCCCCAGTGTGAAACCACAATTTTTCTGGCTGCAAAAAGTCATATCTAGCAGCATTATCTATTGAATATTTTGCACTACAAGTGCTTTGAGGTGTCCCATATTCCCCAGTGTGAAACACTATTTTTTTCTGGCTGCAAAAAGTCATATATAGCAGCATTATCTATTGAATATTTTGCACTACAAGTGCTTTGGCCTCATTAAAATGGATTCAAAGCAATCCACATATGAGCAGGATCAACAAGCAGGTGCTGGCACCAGTCCTGATGGTAGTGTTCCCAGTACGTCATCTGGTAAAGCCTATGTAAAAGTACATAGTCTTTTTAAATCAGGGAAAAAAACACACACCAAAAAAAAAATTACCGTGTTGAAGCGAAAAAAAAGTGTAACTGAGGAAAAGTTAAGTGCCGATAGAAAAAAAATTGCCAACATGCCATTCTACACACGCAGTGGCAAAAAAAGAACGAGGACTTCGCCTTCCTCTATTAGTGGCAGATCCAAAAATGTTACTGAGCCTTCTTCTTGTACAGTCACTCGTGAACAAGCAAGACCAAGTAATTTGGAGTCTAAAAGGGGTGCACAACTACTGTTACGTGTGAAAGCCAAGCTGCAAGAAAACAGTAAGGCATTAGAGGATAATGTATGCTCAGAATCAGAAATGACACCAATCCCTGTGGAGAGTCCTTCCACCAGTGGTATGTGTAATCGTGAGCATTCTGTTAATGTACCCATACAGTACTGCTGATGTGTGCCTGAACAGCCCGAGTGTAGTCGGTGATACACCAATTGAGGATGCCACTTTGGAATTAGAAGAAGATGAGGGGGAGATTTGTGTAGGCGACGAGGGTGCTAATGAGGATGTTGATGAGGATGATGCAGACGGCTGAATAGTTTTCTATTTTACTCTTAGTGGAGAGGGTTCTGATGCAAACTGACACCAAACTGCTTTTGTCCTTTTCTATTCATATTCTACAGTCTATAACGGCTGAATAGTTTTCTATTTTACTCTTAGTGGAAAGGGGGTCTGATGCAGACAGATACCAAACTGCCTTTCTCCATTTCTATTTAACGTACAGTCAATGCAGGCTGATTTTTTTCGATTTAACTACAAGTGAAGGGTGTAATATACACCCAAAGACGATGGCTACATTGCCAATAGTCAAAGATGGAGGGGGAAGACAACCAGGTTTGTCTGTATAATTTGCAGGCAAGTGTTAGAATTAAGGACGGCCTACCAGGGATTAAACTTTTTATCATAATTTATTAGCTTTAGAATTACCTCACTTATCCAAGAAACTGGTGGAGCTCTAAATTAGGTTATTTTAGACCAAGAAAATGGTATTTTTTTCAAAAAGAGCAAAACAAAACCAAACAAAACCAAAACCAAAACACGCAAGGGTGGTTTTGCCAAAATCAAAACCAAAACATGAAGGTAATCCAGATCCAAAACCAAAACCAAAACACGGAGGGTCAGTGACCATCTCTACTTAGAACTAACATTTTGTACTGACATATTCTTATTCTTTATCAAAATTTGTCTTGAAGTAACACTAGAAGTGCATCTATAAAAAGAGTGTGGATAGGGGTTGTAAAAATGGGGTCCACAAGCCTAAAGGATCTCCAAATAAATTCATGTGTGTTTCTTGTAGTGTCAACTGGGTCTGATTTTTGCTGACATCAATATTTTGCCACCCAGCCCCCTTCTTAACTTATGCCCCAAATTCAGCAACACCACATTTGCATAAAATAAATACATTTATTCTACAAGCGATTAAAACGGATCATAAATGATCATATGTAAGAAAGGTGGTGGTATAGTTAGTGTCAGCCTGACACCACTTTGAGGAAGATCTGTGTGTATGGGGTCTTTCCACAAATCTAGGCCTAGCCCTGTCAGCAGGAATAGCATGTAATAGGGGCGTAAGAGAGAACAAACGGAAGCACAGATCCTGAAATCAATTATGTTTGGAAACATACAAGAGGGACTTCTACTTAGCTATATGAAATTGATGAGTATCATCTTCAACCATGACTTCATGGAAACTGTCAAGTATGTATGAATATATATGTATATATACATATATATAGATATGTATAGCAAAATTATACGCTTCCCTGTAATGACGATACATTTAGTATATGCACTTAGGAGATACTAAAGACTATAGATTTTAAGGATTTATTTATCAAGACACTGCTATATATGAAGATTTTTTTTATCGCTGCCTATTGCAGTGATAGATAATCTTCGGCCGCACAATTTATTGAGAAAATGTCATCAGGGCAGAGTAGTGATGGTCAGCTATATGGTGATATTGGCTGACGTCGATAGAGGGGTCTTACCACTCACCGTGCCAGTGCAGAATCCATCGGCTTGCGCAGGCTCCCGAAACTGGAAGCTTGGACTTGGCTTAATAAAGTTAAAAGGAAAGCCTTAACCAGCCCAGGGGCTTTGTTAAATTGTGAGAAGTCCTAAATCTGCCAAAAATTCCAGTTTATTTATGGATTTAGGGCTTTTCACCCATTAATAAATAGACTCATATAATAATAAGAATTGAATAGTGATAGTAAAGATATAGACTTGAGGATAATTTTACTAGTAGGTCATTACAACTCATGATCTAAGATAGGTACGTCATATACAATATGCCTACCAGATAATGACATTCCACAACAGCCTTCCCAAGCAGATGGAGGAAAGATATAGGGCCTTTGCTTTGCAGATCACTGGCACAAGCTCAGACAATATGCACAAAGTTATAATATTTTTTTATGCAACAAATCTTTGTGATTTCTGAGTGATTTTTACAATCTAATTGACATTCAGATAATTCACAGTAGAGCAGCAAGAGGCACCCATTCATTTCTGCTAGGCATTCATATACTCCTCTGACTTGATTTGAGGTCCTGGAGAACAACCAATAATATTAAAGTACAACTAAAACACTACAAATCTAGTAAAATAATTGCTATGTACAGTTATAATTATTCATGCCATTCTGGAGAAAATAGTTATCAAAAATGCGTCCCTCCCTCTTTATCTACTTTTGGGGCTGTCCTGTAGGCTGCATATTACCATATAAGTAAATCAAACTAGTAGACTTCTTACAGTTTGATGTTATCATCTAAAGCTTCTTATGAGCACAGTGAATATGGTACTGAGAAGCGGGATGTGTGAACAGAGTGTGACTCTAAGGGTGGTGTCACATGGGACCACTTGACTGCAGACGTCTACAGCTTGAAAACAATATCATTCATAATAACCCAATTGCTGCTGTGGTGACAAATTAAAGGGAAGGGGGAACTCCCTTATTTGAATATTCAGGAAAGGCTATGTATCCTTGTTCTCAAGTTAATTTGAAACCTATCCAGAATATATCAGCTGATTCCTGTGGGGTTTTACCTGCTATAGATCTCCTATTAAGTACAGCTAATTATTTGATCCCAATGAGTTATGTAGAGATGAAAGTCTCCTGTAAAGAATTAAAAGCTTAAAATTTAGGTTTGTGTGTCGTCCCTGCAAAATAGACCAAGTAATGGGGTCCCAGGAGAGTCATCGCCACCAAAGTATTATTATCGGCTAGAGAGTGGAAAACTTGCATATGTTCAACCACAAAGAGCAAAAGGAGTTTGGATACAATGATTTATCCACCATGGGTGCAGAGTATGCAGTGCACACAGGCCCATGCCCCTTTAAATCATGGGCCTGTATGCAGTGCACATAGGCCCATGATTTAAAGGGGCAACGTGCCACCCCCATTGGCTTTTGGGTCAACCCTGCACCTACAGAGGAAGGCCCGGGGTCGCTGGTCTAGCATGCCAGGACTTGTCAGTCCCGAACCTGGCATTGTAAATGTACTTCTGCTATCAGCAACAACCTGCCCTGCCCTGAGTAGCTCAGCTCCCTGACTGTCAGCCTAGGGCAGGGTGCTTAGGCTGGCAGAAAGGGTACACAGCCAGTGGGTAGGGGGGCTTTTATACAAATTCTCCGGATGATCCCCTTCCCTTCTGTTTTTCCCTCTCCCTCTACTCATGTTTCTCACTTCCCTTTTGCCTCCTCTCTGCTCCTCTCCCAACCGCTGCTCTTGTTTCTCCCACATCTTCCGCTCTGCATGGACCAGCCCCCTCAATTCTATTTAGTATATGTGCACAGCAATCATCTGCAGATATGGAAAGTATGGTGGAGTGCTAACTCAATATGTGTGTGGGGTATAGTATTAATGCCAATTAATGATGGGCTAGTTAAGGAAAATAAGCCTATTTATTAAACTTATTACCGTTAATACAGTAATTTCTGTGTTAAAATTCAAAAGCCAACTGGTTTAACGGTAATTATGCGCACTATTAGCGTAATATTGGTAATAGTGCGCAGGCCGCGTTACTTTTTACAGTAACGCAGCCTATTGAATTACCCCTTAGAGTATGTCCAACAAAACAATAGGTGTCCAGGAATTTTCCATGCCTGCATCTGTCATGTTCTAAATAAAAAGCGTCTATGAAACTATTTTTAGATTTCCATTCTAATGGATGGACAGGCATTTTAGAAGCGTATCCTAAGTATCAAAATATATTGTATACAAAATTCAAGCTGGATGTAATTTTTAAATATTTAATAAATATTAACTTAAAAAGCCCAGGGAATAAGAACAGAATGCAGGAAATCCATCTCATCCACAGAAGAAAAAACGTACTGTATAGGTCTTTATTGAAAAATGGACAGAAATTGCCAAAAACAAATCTTTAAAATTTAGTACTGTCAATGGAAAGTAAGGACAGCTGGCCTTTATACCGTTACAGTGAACTCAAAACAACTTAAAAACATTATTTTACAGTGATATTGTAGAGAACACGTTAACATGGAATGTAAGGCATGTTGTCAGACTGAGAGGTAGTTTTTACATTTAAATTTAAATGAACATTAGCATATTATGTCAAATAAATGACAAAATAATGGAGACAACTGGGTAAATTCAGGACACTGCATATTGAAAACAAAGGCTTCCACATAGGTGTCGTTAATTAAGCAAATAACATCCCAATACTGTCAGGGGTCATGTTAAAAATTGCTGGACTACCCTAATTGCCTATAATTATAGCTGTCATTGCCGCAATAAGAGACCTCAGTGTCGCTGAAAGAGGGATGATTTTGAGAGAGTGTTTGACAGAAGCTTCAGTGACCAAGACAGGTGAACTTACAAATGTTTCATGAACAAAATTGTATGAAATGATGTCAGCTTGGAACTCGCAGGAAAAAACATCATAGTCCAGGATCATGATAATCATTTAAATTTAAAGTGCAAACTGCAGACTGAAAATTTTAAGCTGTGGCCACAAGTAACCATCGTCATAAAAAGGGTACAACGAGAAATCCAGAGAGCAGAATATAATAGTGTGGTTGCAGTACATAAACCGCTCATCACACCTGGCAATGTACATCTGCAAGTTTAAAGGTGCAAATGGCACAACAAGTGGATTACTGGACAATGGAGGAAGGTGATTTGGTCAGATGAAATATCTTTCACCTTGTTGTCGACAAACAAACGAGTACACAAGTGGCACCAACTCTGAGTGCTTGATTCCAGCAGTGAAGGGTTCTCATGGTTCTATAATGTTGTTGGGTGTATTTTCCTGGCATAACTACAGTTATGCATTACTTTCCTTACAAGGCAAGTTCAATGTTACTACTACTTAATACTTAATGCTACGTAATGGTACTGAGTGATCGCCTTCACCCCATGTTGCAGCAGTTCTTTCTTGACATAACAGTATGTTCTAGGATTACACAACCCCATTATACAGAGAAAATGCGGTTACTCAGTGGTTGGAGGAGCAGGACAGTAATGTTATTTATATGCCATGGCCTTTCCAGTCACCAGATCTGAACCCTATCGAACATTTATTCTACATTCTGGAATGACACCTGAAATAGTGTTTTCCACGACTATTAACCATGCGTCAGTTGGGTAACTTTCTTGTGGAGGAATAGTGTTACATCCCTTCTGCACAATTGCAAACATTGGTAGACTTGATATCATGGTGCAAACAGGCCATACTGGCCACATATGGTGGCCCAACGCCATATTAAATGACTTTATGTTAATGCTACAATCTATACGTTATATATTTGTCTATCATCTGGATATACCTGACATACATGGTTTTGAAAGCAAAGCTTTGCATACTCCAATATAGAAAATATGCTTCAATACCCTATGGGGTAAATTTATCAAGCTGCGAGCTTCCAATGGGTTTGAAAGTTGAGATGTTGCCTATAGCGACCAATCAGATTCTAGCTATCATTTTGTAGAACAGTGTTTCTCAACTCCAGTCCTCAGGACCCAATAACAGTGCAAGATTTACAGGTGGCCAGTGAAATAATTATACCACCTGCTACACTGTGTCAGTCAGTAATGATTACACCTGTGCTCAAGCAAGGAGATATGGAAAACATGTACTGCTAGGGGCTCCAGAGAACTGGAGTTGAGAAACACTGTTGCAGAATGTACTAAATAAATGAAACTGATAGGTTGCTATAGGCAACAACTCTACATTTAAAACCTATCGGAACTTGCAGCTTGATAAATTTACCCCTATATGTCCTGACATGCAGCCAGATAGCCAATATGCCCATACAGTTTTATATGACAATAACCAATATAGAGTGTGGAGGCATATGTGACTATATGATATATCCTCCCGTTGCTCCCACCTCTCCCCAGAATCCAGATGACTTTTCCCCAACTGTACCAGATGGGAGCCTCAGAAGACACAGTGGATGTTGCTACTCCTCTCTTATTTGATCCTTGTCTAGCCCTATGCTCCTGCCTCTGCTTATTTAAAGGCAGAGAGTAGGAAACCTGGGGAATTAGGGGCGGAATAACATCACATGAGTCTTTAATCCGCCAATACTCCCCCGGTCTCAAAAAACAAAACAAAGCAGTGATCAACAGATTGCACCATGCAAAACTCCCAGATCACTAAGAGACTGTGAGACATAAAGGCTTATGTACTATAAATCCATGCAACATTTGCACTGAACCACAACAGTCATCAGCAATTAGCTGTCTAGTGCAAGTTAGACAATAAAATCATCTACCTGATTGATTGCTATGATGTGCTCTGCTGCGACTCCTATAGATCATAGAGAAAAGGAACCAGCTTCTTCCATCTGGATCTCAGACTAGATTCCTAACACCCCCTGAGAGTCATCATCACGGATGCTATTGTTAGATTAATGATAGCCTTATTACTGCATTTATCCTGGTACCTGTAGGAGTCCAAGTGAGCAGGTATCAAGAGATTAACCCACACAATAAATAATATATATAAAATTATACCTGTGTTACGGCATATATTCTGGTACCTGTAGAAGTCCAGGTGAACAAGTATCAAGAGATTAAACCCCACAATAAATAATATATATAAAATTATACCTGTGTTACGGCATATATTCTGGTACCTGTAGGAGTCCAGGTGAACAAGAAATAAGGGTATGCCCTTGAAATGGGCTGATATACGTATGCCAGAGAGGTTAGGGACACAGCGTGTATACCATTGCATCATTTAACATGTATATTATACTATACAGTGTTAAAAAGCATATAAAATTAATCTCACACTATGAAAAATCCATAAAGTTCCACTGGCCGTTCTCTTCAAATTGCCATACCAGGACATCTAAATTTCTACTTCAACCAGTGTGTGTGTATATATTTATATTATAGAAATATATAGGGGAAAACAATTATTATTTTACACTGAAGCTAATCGAGCAGTTTTTATGCTTAATAGTTTTAGTGCCCCTTCAAATGTCTTGCACTATGAAGCCTTCTAAGCAACTGGCTGTTGGCCAGCTGTGAAAAGCAGAATTAATGCGTCTTCCGAGGAGCCAGGAGGCTGACATTTGTACTGTGTGATGTCACTGACGTAACTGCAGGTCATATAAGTACAACGAAATCTACAATTCATTGGTTTCACAGCTATGGGTAAATATATCTGTATATGCAGGAAGTCCAAACCCCATGCTACACCCTTTGGCTGCGGTTTCACCTACAGCTTCACCACAACCACTAGGATGCAGCTCAGTTTTAGGGAACTAATTTTGGTTTGCATTATCACAAAGCTCATCAGTTAATATCACGTACGCTTCACATGCTGCAAACACAAGGCAGGAAATAAATATGCCTTAGTTATCACGGATTCACACACTAAAGCTTCATTGCTATAATGATTGCTCAACCAACAAAAGCAACGTTATCAGACTAAAAAGCAATTGGGCTTTATTTAAAAGGGAACAGATGCCGAAATGAAAGAGGAAATTGTGACATACAGAATTATAATTAAAAACATTACTATACTTTACATAACTAAAATACCAGACATTATGTTCCACTGTGGCAATATCCTTAATGGAGGCCCAATCAGGAGTCTACCCTGTTAAAAACAACCTTATTAACAACTTCTTCAGTACAGGTAATTGCAATAAAGGGTAAGTGACAGCAAAACATTTTTTACTAATACCCCATTCATACTGCACCAAAATCCCGGGTTTTTGCCGGGGCGAGCTCAAACGACCCGGGTCTTGGTGCAGTATGAATGGTACAAGTCAAAAATCCAGAGTCTAAAAACCCGGGTCTTCAACCCGGGATTTATCGAGGGGTAATTCCCGGGTCGGACCTGGGTTGCCTGCACTATGAATGGTGCAACCCGGGTTTTTCAACCCGGGTTGCACAGAAAACAAGCTGATTGGCTGTCTGCCTGTCTCTGGAGGAGGATGTCATCAGTGGGAGCCCGTGGAAGATTCGAGAAGGAGTTTAGGAGAAATGGTGGATGGTGGAGTGCAGATCAAGCTGAAGCAGAATCGGAGTTTGTTGGAGAAAATTGCTTTTATTTCATCATTTATTTTGCATCATCTTTATGCGTCAAAAAACCAGTCACCTTTCAATGACATCACCATTTTTCAGCCAATGAAAACTGCTCTGGTGATGACTCCCACAAATTGCCAGGGCACAGACTTGTGCAGTATGAATGGGGTCAACCCGGAAAATTCCTGGGTCCGAGGTGCAGTATGAATGGTGTTTCTGAGCTGGGACGCTCCGAGCCCCGGCAAAAACCCAGCTTGAAAAACCCGGGATATTGCCGGGGCGGCAGTATGAAAGCGGTATAAGTGGGATAATTCATGTTGGACAGTCTACACTTCTCCCAAGCTAATATCCTGAAAAAGTTTAAAAGGAAATTGTGGTCATTGGATGCTTGTTGATGGCGCTGACTGGATAGCTGGGCATGTACAATATTGTAGCTGACCAGTTGCTTTGTTTCTGTGTTTTAATTTGATCACTTTCAGACATGAACTCTCTAACCTGCAGTGTCCCATAAACATAACAGTGGGTATCTCTTTATTGGGACTCCCTCCATCTCCGCCAGTGAAACCCCAGAAAGAGAGCAGAAGGGCTGAGTACTGCCCGGACCATCACACTGCATCATCCTGTTCTTTACATTATGAATTATCATTATAAATTCCTGTAAGAGAACCATTAAATTTATTTAGAGAATCTACAATTATTACCTCTTTTAAATAGGGATTTCTCAAGTGTTACTATCGTTGCACCTTTCTATGTTAGGAGAAAACCCATCTTTCCTCCATTGGTTGTTCTCTTAGCTTCTTTTTAAGGGTACATATTTTTGAGTGCTGTACATCTGTCTGTGATACCTTACCCTCTGCTGCAATCACCCACAAGGCACGTTCATGATCTTTCCGGCATTTATTAACCTGCTGTGATAATAGACAGAATGTTTATCATATGATTAGAGATATGTAAATAGTTGCACAAATCAACAGACTGTCTGCTTCACAGATATGCAAGGTTATGGTGATACAATCTTCAAATTCCACTTTTGCCTCTCCATTCTACACGTTATTTATAAATTATTTTGTGGAATTTAGAACCTCACCACAAAGTGAAAGCAGTTCAGGGTAACGCAATCATTTGTTAATACGCAAAATGTACTAAGGTGATCTTCTCACTATAGTAACAACATCCCCACAGCAAAGCCTTAGTGCAGCCTCCAGGACAATTGCACACTAGTGAGAATGGGATGGATGGGATGGGCAACAAGGTGAGAGACTAGCAACACAGAGGTAATACTGTCAGGGCAGAAGCTCACACTTTGCCTTGGTGCAATGGATGGCAATAATGGAACTGATCAGATGCCACCTAGAAGTGGTCCGTAGTGTTACAACAGAAAAATTATTTGATATTGTTATAATGTAGTTGTTGAGAGTTCTTATAATTTTATTACGAAGAGCCTATGTTGAAGTTCAGGCAATTATAAAATATTGCCAATTTGCTCAAAATAATAAGAGGGAAGTTCAAATTTCCAAAGCCATTTTTTGGTGGAGGGGAACCATTTCCTCGTGTTTTTTTTTTTTGTTGTCAACAAGGCACATGTAATGAAGCCATATCCTAAAAGACGACTTCAGCTAAGCCATTTACATTGATTAGTAGAATGTGCATTTAGCATATATTGTATTAAGTTAAGTCTTCCATAATCCCATACTACTCCTCCTTCCAGGTTTAATATGGATGTCCTACATTATTTTTGGTAGCCAATGAGAGGTCTGCAATTTTGAGGACTCACTTTTTTCCCACAAATTGGAAGACGTTATATGTACAGCTGTTAGGAATTAAGGACACACTTGAAAGAAGACAAGTTTGCCTAATATTCTCATTCTTCTTCTGGCGATTCACACTGGTAACATAGAAAAAAATGCACCTCCAAATATAGTAATATTTAATCAAAAGATTGTACATTTGTTTAAATATTGTTATATACAGTGGTTGAAGTGGGAATTTAGAAATGCTGGTATGGAAATGTGATATTGTAAAATTCATTTTAGCTGTATTTTACCCTATATATTACAGTATACAACATATTAAATAATGCAAGGCTATCCACCCTCTGTCCCCCACCTCCCCTATATCCAGTTACCTCTCCTCTGTGTCACTCCACTTCTCCCTCATGTCTCTATGTTACTTTACCTTCACCAATGTCTCCTTTGTCCTTCCACAGCTCTCTAATGTCTCCTGTCCCTAAGTTCTTCTGTGCTACTTAACCTCGCCCTGATGTCTTCTGTGTCCCTTTTATTATTATCTTTGACTTATAAGGCGCCACAAAGGGTCCGCAGCGCCGTACATTACATATACAGAAAACAGAACCAAGACACAACATGATACAAAAATGTATACAAACACAGGTGACAGGGTAAAGCAAATCAGATTATATCTGGAACAGATAGTGAAAGGGATGGTAGAAATCAGCGAGAAGAAGGCCAAAGCTTAAGAAGACAGGGAAAACAGGGCTAGCGAAGCAGGTCAAGAGGTACAGAGAGTGATGAAATAGTAGAAGGAGCACACAAGGAAAGAGGGCCCTGCTCATGAGAGCTTACATCCTAAAGGACTTGACCCCTCTCTAATGTATCCTGTGTCCCCCCACCTCTCTCATGTATCCTGTGTACCTGCACCACTCTCTAATGTATCCTTTGTCCCCCCCACCTCTCTCTAATGTATCCTTTGTCCCTCCCACCGCTCTCTAATGTATCCTCCACCTCTCTCTAATGTATATTGTGTCCCTCCACCTCTCTCTAATGTATCTTTTGTCCCTCCACCTCTCTCTAATGTATATTGTGTCCCCCCTCCTCTCTCTAATGTACATTGTGTCCCCCCACCTCTCTCTAATGTATCCTGTGTCCTCCCACCTCTCTCTAATGTAGCCTTTGTCCCTCCACCTCTCTCTAATGTATATTGTGTCCCCCCACCTCTCTCTAATTTATCCTGTGTCCTCCCACCTCTCTTTAATGTATCCTGTGTCCCTCCACCTCTCTCTAATGTATCCTGTGTCTCTCCACCTCTCTCTATTATATCCTGTGTCCCTCCACCTCTCTTTTGTATCCTGTGTCCCTCCAACTCTCTCTAATGTATCCTGTGTCCCTCCACCTCTCTCTAATGTATCCCGTGTCCCCCCACCTCTCCCTTATGTCTCCTGTGTCCCTCCACCTCTCCCCCATATCTCCTGTGTCCCTCCACTTCTCCCTGTCTCCTGTGTCCCTCCAGCTCTCCCTCTTGTCTTACTTCCATTAATGTTAGATTCACTGTACATAAATATCTACATACACAAAAATACATAGACAAGGCACCTCAACTATACATCATGACTTGAGTTCATATCTTGCTGTGCAAAGAGAAATAAAAAACTATTTAAAATTTTAGCTAAGAACATAAACGTGATCAATGCAACAGACAGCATTTGAATCGCTCAACATGACAAACTCATGGGGGCACTACTGTGTGGCATAATATTGTTTAGGGCACTACTGTGTGGCATAATATTGTTTTGGGAGCAATACTAGGGGGGCTGCCTATCTATACTAAACTATAGGGGGCTTCCTTTCTATACTAAACTATAGGGAGGGGAGCTGCCTATGCTAAACTATAGGGAAGGGGGCTGCACAGAGAACACTATAGGGAGGGGGGCTGCTATAATATGTGAGAGAATGGGGGGCTATCTTAATAGTACATGGGTGAAATGTAGGCTATTAATTTAATGGTGAAGATTAGGTGAGAGCTAATTATTTAATGGATGCTATTTTATTTGTGGGGCAATTTAATGTATTGCTGGGGCCTATTAAATTAAGATGGGGTGATGGGACCTTTCATTTAATGCTGGGGTGGTTTTCCCGCCTTCCTCCCCACACTCAGCCCCACATTCTATAACTGAATGTGGGGCTGAGTGTGGGGAGGAAAGCTATCTATTAAATGTAAATATTAATTATTTAATGCCGGGAATGGTCGTGGGAAATGGATGTATTAAACGTATTGCTGGGGCTGTTTTTAGGGTAATAGGTTTATTTATTAAATGGGAATACTATTAATTTAATGTTGGGGTCAGTTGGAGGGAAATAGATATATTTATCAAATGTGAGTACAATTACTTTAATGTTGGGGCTGGAGAGAGGCCTTTTTATTCAATGTGGGTGCTGTTGATTTAATGGCAGGGATGGTTGGAGTTCTCTAAATTTCATGTACCCATTTTTTCCCCCAATAGGGCGTCCAAGGATCCAGACATGCAGCAACTGATCTAAAGACACCAGCAGCGACAGGTGGTAAAAGTCAGGTAGGGGAGAGCAGGATAGTCTGCCAAATATCCTGAATCTGGTGGGGCAGTCTTGAATTTGGGGGACTGTCACACTTAGTCAGGATTTGGTCTGACTACAAGGACAGTTGGGAGGTATGT
This sequence comes from Mixophyes fleayi, assembly GCF_038048845.1. Classification (NCBI taxonomy): domain Eukaryota; kingdom Metazoa; phylum Chordata; class Amphibia; order Anura; family Limnodynastidae; genus Mixophyes; species Mixophyes fleayi. The sequence goes on along the minus strand of NC_134403.1, from coordinate 323,209,954 downwards.
TCTACTTCACACCGTACTGCTCGTGAAGGCAGAACTACATGTATTTAACAGTAGTGCTCACAGTTTTGCCTGTGTATTTGTCTAAAATTTGTCTAAAATGATAATAAATGCCTTAAGTGCACCAGGCCCCCCAACACCCCCTTTACAACTCTACATGGTATTAAGTGGGCCCCAGTCATTGGTTTCCCCGGTGGGCCCTTCACGCCCCAGTCCAACATTGTCCACTCATGTCTCCTGTGTCCCTCCCCCTCATGTCTCCTCTGTCCCTCCCCCTCATGTCTCCTCTGTCCCTCCAATTCTCCCTAATGTCTCCTGTGTTCTTCTACCTTTTACTAATGTTTTGTGTTTCCCTTCACCTCTCCCTCTCATCTCCTGTGTCCCTCCACCTCTCCCTTATGTCTCATGTGTCCCTTTACCTTGCCCTAATGTCTCCGGTGTTACTTCACATTTCCCTAATGCCTCCTGTGTCCCTCCACCCCTCTTAATGTTACTTCACATTTCAATAATGTGTTCTGTGTTCTCCCATCTCTCCTATGTCTCCTTTGTGCACTTCTATTTTCCTTCATAGGTCATGTGTGCTTTCAATGTTTCATGATGTCTCCCCAGTGAGGGGTCCAGTGGACCTATCTTAAAATGACTATATTAGATACTTTACTATAACATACACCTATAGTATATACCTGTATATAGTATATAGTATATACCTGTTCCACTGAGAGATTACATATAGAGACAAGAAGAGAAAAAAGTGTTCTGTTTTGGGTTAAAATGTACATTTTAATATTCCATTTGGTAGTATTTGTGATTATGTGATCATGAATATTACAATAACGGGAACCATTTAATGTGTGTACAGAAACTGCTGCCTTTACACAAGTTCTAACTCTCTGCTTGCATGATGCCATTGAATAGTCTCATTATTGTTTCATTGTAAGAATGTCCTATTACACTCAAATCACACTGTGATCTCAGAGACGTTTTCACACATTGAAATAATATATTTTGTCTCCCATTCACATCAATTGTATTGTATGCTCTGCTCTGAACTGCTATTACACACAATGTAGCACATAAGTAACTTACTAACACTCAGCTCCTCACAGCAGTGTAATTAGCAGTTAGAATCAGCAGTTTTTCTTCTCAGTCCAGGCAGGATTGAGTCCCGGGCAAACAGTTGATATATTTACTGTGGACTTCTACTTTCTACTCAAGTTATCTGCTGGGACCGCTATTTCTCTTTACAGGATGTAGTGAATGATTGGGGAGAAGTGGCAGTATGTCATACCGGCCCAATTTGACTACTGGTTATACACTAATTATATACTTGTACACTAATTTAATATACAAGTTTTTTAAATGTGTATTATTCTCTTTTGGGCGTATCTCTTTTTTCCTTTTCCAATTTTTTGTTTTCCTATAAAAATAGACAAAATTTTGCAAAGAAACTGTTTTTATTCACATATATATATATATATATATATATATATATATATATATATATATATATGTATTCGCATATACTTTCGTGAATTATGTTATGCCTTTTTATGAATCATCATGGTTTGCTGTTATCCTACCATTTTTTATATTAAATCTCTTTGTGCTTTGGAACCACATTAATCTCATCGGACAATAGTTATTTGTAGCAACAAGATGAACATTATAATGGGAATAGGTGGTTAAAAGGACGCTACTGTGGCGGATAGTTGGGTTATAAACCTTTGTTTATAGACTGCAAAATGTTTCATTTGATGCACTTTCAGCTTGCTCTGCATATAACTGTAGCTTCATACTTTAAGAGGAATAATTGCCCACATTTTTCCTCCTACAGGTGGCATTTCTTAAGTGTTTCCTGGCTCTGAAGTGATGGGTCATGAGATGTTGCTGATCACAGACAATTCAGGACTTTCCGGTTCTGCATGCGACTGACTCTCTGTCTCCTCTGTTAGGATGACTGTCTCCCTTTCAATTGAGTCATAGTCATTCTTCTCAGTGTTCACCGAGGTTATGGAAAGGAAAACATTATTTAGCAATTGAACAGCTACAAATCTAGCAAAAAAGCATTTTGATGACACATAATAGAAGAAGCAATCCATACTTACTCCCTCATCCCCATGAACCATGGTAGGACCAGTTTGTCTCCATTGGGACTGTATAGCTGTGAAGTTGCTCTTGAATGCTCCCTGAAACATTTCCAATGGATCTTACTAATGAGCTATATAATTTTTTTTTTTTTTTAAATAACTCTAAATAAATGATAAAGAAAACACATAGCATTGTATGTTTTAGGACCATTTAATATTTGTCAGTTAATAAATACTGGGCCTGATTCATGAAGACATGTATCTGCCGATTTTGAGCATATCACAACACTCTGGAAGATACGTATGTGAACGCAGCCTTGTCCGCTACGACGGGGCGGGGAAGGGGCATTTTATCTTATTCAATGTACAGTACGGGCATGCCAAACTCAAGCGCACGCAGCCACATCGGAATCAAGCGCTGAACATCTCAAAGTTACCTGTTTTTCGGCCGTATCTCTTGCTCCAGCTAATGGACTAGTCTAAATCTTGATCAGTAAGATGACAGTCTTGTATGCATGCTATAACATCTGTTTGCAATCACGAGCAACTGTAAAAATGTACTTTATGCTCAGTAGACATTAACAACATTGTAATAAATATATTTAATGAGAAAAACATTAAAAAAAACTTTTTTAAAAACAAAACAAAACTGTTTTGTCATGAATGCCTGTCTTATTAACAGGTGACATTAATTCAATATTTATTTTCCCATGCGTTCTTTTGTGCGTTTATGATCCACATAGGTATTGGATGTATCCTGCAGCATCTTGTGCAGTAGAGCACAGCAGACCTATACCCGATTTCAAAAGCACACGTATCTTGAGATCCATGCCTTGATGAATTCGGGAGTACACAAAGCCAACATACGTGCGTATAATACTAAACGTGGGTTGCGCTCAGAAAGCGTGCCTTGACGAATCAGGCCTTATAAGCCTAACTCAAGTCCGAAAGCAAATTGGATGTAATTTACGTGTTTAAAAAGAGCATGCAACTTTTACTTTGTACCGCCCATATTCAAATCAAAGCGTTTCTTAAGGTATGCTATGATTTGAATATGGGTGTAAATATAGTACTTTCTGTACTATACTCAAATCAGAAAAAAATGTACACAGACGTGTGAATGCACACAATTGTTATTGGATCATAAACTAACATAACAACTCCTAACAATATATTATAAAAAAGTTTTCAAAAATAATCCCTATATATATTTATTTATTATAAATTATATATTTAAATATTATTATTTTTTAATTTAAAAAATTATTTAAAATTATTTTATTTTAAATGTGTGCAGTGCATACAATGCATTTTGAAAATAAATCTTAAATGCATACAGTGGTTCTGTAATAGCTACTGAGATGCATATTTTTTTAATCAAAGACTATGCTGCATCACTATCATCCAGCATTTGCCCAGGAGCAGGTGTAAAAGATACGGCTGAGTACAAGCTTGCATCTGCGTTAACACCAGCCTCGGACTGGCCCGCCGGACAGCCGGTCAATCCACCGGTAGGCCCAGCGGGGTTGAAGCTCCGCCCCCTCCGTTGTTAGGGCGGAGCTTGATGTTGAACTTTGTTTAGATGGCGGCGGCGGTCACATCTCCTGTAACCACACTACCGCGCAGATGCAGAGAGCCCAGGCGCGGTAGTGTGTTTTTCAGCAGTTTGAGCAGGGGAGGAGGACGTCCTGATATCAACATACTGATCCAAGGTCAGTTTGGTCATCATAGGTTCATGCAACACTGGACGCAATAGACCACGCCCCCTCTGACGCTGCAGAGTTTCCCCGGGTTATCTGAAGCCCAGCCAGTTTGATCGTGGCTGGGATACAGAAGCTGGATACTGCCGTTTGATCGAGGAAACATATGGACTGAAAGATACCTTTTTAACATACAAAATGTGAGTGTTTTTAACCCCATGTTTTAACTTAATAAATAGAGAACGTAAAACACCATGAGATCTTTCTCTGTTCTCTCCCTGGTCTCCCATATGTGCACTCTGGTGAGGAGAAGAAACAGGTTTAGAGGGGAGTAAAAGTACATCGTGGTGGTGCTTTTTGAAGCAAGAGGACACATTATTCAAATACTGTATGGAATAGAAAAGGTCACATTGATGTAAGTTTACCATCTGGGACATCGGTATAGGTGGAACTAGAAGACCAACATCCTTTAATGACTTTGGGACCGTTTTCCCCTTGACTTATTCATTGACCCAATCCTTGTGTTTCTTTACCCTTCCCCCATTTGCGCCCGTCCTTTGATATTTATATTCTCTTTCATACAACACTGGCAGCATACCAGCATATATGGAATAAATGTGACAGGCTTTGGATGGGCTGTATTCTGTTCATTTTTTTGTTTTTTAAAATTTCCCTTCTCCACAAGCATTCATTGGTGAAGTACGCAACCGTAGTAGCACTGATGCTGTGTGTATGGTCTTTGACGAGTGGCATATTCTGTAAGAGTCCTTAAAAAATAATTATAACAAAGAGTCATTTTAATAATCAGACTGTGTATACAAGATCTGGCAAATGAAGGGTGCTTTTCATGTAGTCTAGTATTCCAATTGCATCCAGTTGAAAATATAATCATTCAGGGTTGTATAATATGTTGGTCTATATTGTATGTTAGTGTAGAAAGGCACATGCATAGGAGAACATAATTATATTTATATATTTTTCCTTTTGCCTATTGTGCATTCTTTTTGATGGTTGTCCTGTTTAGAATTTAGGGGTGATATAGTGAAAGTATTATAGGCATATATCAACCGTATTTAAAATGAAATTAGATGGATTTCACTGAGATTAGTTGAGAATTACAATCACTTGTTTTTTTATGAATTGACTTTTATTCCAGGACATGTCACAGCAACAACAGGTTGGTAACCATTGTACTAAAAAATTAATTGTGCAGTTTATGTCTTCTAATTGATGATGTTATTATTTGGTTTGTGTAGCCCTTGTAATGGCTTTTAATAAGCTCAATACATGATGGGCAATAACAACATATGAGGCGAGGGTTGGAGGTAACCAAATGATGCACTTATCATAAGTAACTGTCTTGGTGCATTAGGAGACGACAGGAGCTGGTACTGGAGTTTCTTCCAAACCACAAGTGTTTTATTAATGGGTCCCATGTAGTTCCCTACCAGTAGAATGGGCAGGGTCTAATGCAAAAGGTGCACATTTAAAATAGTGCTATAAGTTGTCCTCCATAGCCTGACCACACCCCCTTTACTGGCCACACCCACTCCTAAAGTTGGCCACACCCCAATATAGTGGGCCCCTATCACTGAATTCCCCCGGTGGGCCCTTCATGCCCCAGTCCGACACTGGTTAACACTGTACATGGCCCACATTAGTCCACCCCCTTCCTACCTCCCCTGTTCTCCCTCTGAAGTCATAAGGGGTCATACGTGTCAGATGGGTACGTATATGGATTTCGTGCAATTGCGTTCACACTTCACATACATACGTTTGGTTTCTGGGCATGCGCAGTGTGAAATCAGGCAGGATATGCTACGCAAACGTTCGTACATCCAGTAGCACCAGTTATGCTTCTTTTTTTAATATATTTGACATATTTTAAATTAGGTGGTTTAAACAAACACATTTTACTGGTTTTGGTTTCAGTTTTGCCAGGAACTATTTTTTAAATTTCCATTCTACTTTAACTAATTTTATATATTTTTTAATCAAACATATGGCTTTCAATAATGGCTTTAAATAACGTACTGAAACAGATGCATTTTATTTAAATTTAGTTACCTAGTAAAAACTAGACTAAATAAATTATAGTTTTACAGTTTTTCTCAAGGTATCTGTTTCTGGTAACCTTCCAGAAATGTATGGAGGAAGACCTAGAAAAACTCCAATTAGGAAACAAAAGGACTACCCAGAACCTTACCAAGTCAGAGGACACAGATCTCATTGAATTTAAAAAAGATATGTCCATCATTATAAAACCAGCAGACAAAGGGGGAGGAGTCAAAATTCTAAATGGATTAGATTAGAAAAAGGAATTGATTAGCCAATTGGAAGACACTACTACTTATAAACATCTAAAAAATGATCCCACTACATCTTTCAACAAGGATATCGAGAAATTCCTCCTAGGTGGATTACAAGAAGGGATTATTAACAAGCAAGAATTTAAGTTTTTGTTTAGGAAATACCCAAGGGTGCCTGTCATCTGCTGCCTACCAAAAATACACCAAAATTTGAAAAAACCCCCAGGAAGGCCTATCATCTAAACAGGGGCGGATCTAGACATTTGTCCTACCGGGGGCGATTTTAGGGGGGGGGGCGATTTAGGCCCCGCCCCCTTTCTGATGTTTAATGCTGCCGGCGGCTGCACAGTATGTGCAGGTCCGTTCAGCAGTGACAGTGTGCTGTCCCGCTGCTCTGATTGTGTTTAAAACACAATCAGAGCAGCCAGGCAAGCACACTGTCACTTCTGAATGGACCTGCACAGTGTGCAGCTGTCGGCAGTAAGCCCCAGGTAGGGGGGGACGATCGCCCCGATCGCCCTCTCCCCTGGATCCGCCACTGCATCTCAAGCATTAATTCCCTTACGTCAAATTTGTCAGAATACATAGACTAGTACCTACAACCATTTGTGGTCAAACAAAGAAGTTATAGAGACACCACAGACATTTTGCAAACTCTGAATGAGTTTATTTGGAACAAGGATTTTACACTCTTAACATGTCATGTTACTTCATTGTACACTGTTATAGAAAATGAAGCAGGGTGTACCAGGGGCGGACTGGGCCGGACCAAAAAAAATTTATTTTGGGCCGGTCCCTAGTATTTTAGTATTACTTGGAGGCTGGCTTCTCCTCTGGGACCAGCCTCCTTCTCCTATTGGCCGCGGATTCCTAGGATCTGACCCTCCCTCCCTCCCTTACAATACAAGTGGCCATGGTGTCACACGTGACAGGTGCCGCCCCATGTGTGAAGAGGATCGTCCAGAGTGTGGTGCGTCCAGAAAAAGGTAAGTGCCGGTGAGGGCTGCGAGGTGGTATGTCAGTGTATTGTGTGTGTATGACAGTATATTGTATGTGTGTGTGTGTGTGTGTGGGCTGCGAGGTGACATGTCAGTGTATTGTGTGTGTATGTCAGTATATTGTGTGTGTGGCCAGTATCTAGTGTGTGTGTGAGAGGGGTCAGTATCTATTGTGTGTGTGGCCAGTATCTTTTGTGTGTGTGTTTGTGTGGCCAGTATCTATTGTGTGTGTGTGTGGCCAGTATCTATTGTGTGTGTGTGACCAGTATCTATTGTGTGTGTGTGGCCAGTATCTATTGTGTGTGTGTGGCCAGTTTCTATTGTGTATGTGTGTGGCCAGTATCTATTGTGTGTGTGTGTGGCCAGTATCTATTGTGTGTGTGTGGCCAGTATCTATTGTGTGTGTGTGTGACCAGTATCTATTGTGTGTGTGTGGCCAGTATCTATTGTGTGTGTGTGGCCAGTTTCTATTGTGTGTGTGTGTGGCCAGTATCTATTGTGTGTGTGTGTGGCCAGTATCTATTGTGTGTGTGTGTGTGTGTGACCAGTATCTATTGTGTGTGTGTGGCCAGTATCTATTGTGTGTGTGTGTGTGGCCAGTTTCTATTGTGTATGTGGCCAGGGCCGGTGCTAGGGTCCTTGGCGCCCTAGGCACATTTTCAAAATCGGCGCACCGCGCCCCCCCCTTCTCTTCTTACCTTAACTTGCCTCCTCTCTGCTCCCCTCCACTCACTGACACTGTCGGGCCGTGATGATGATGTCAGTGAGTGGAGGGGAGGAGACGGAGCAGAGAGGCGGCGGTGGTGATGATCAATAGTCCCTCCCTGTGGATGTATCTGAAGCTGTGCGGCGGCCGTGAAAGGTATGGTCAGCGGTCGCCGCACAGTTTTAAAGAAATTTTTAATCTGTGGAGCCCTCCAGAGCCCGGTGCCCTAGGCAAGTGCCTAACCTTGCCTAATGGGAGCGCCGGGCCTGTGTGTGGCCAGTATCCATTGTGTGTGTGTGTGTGTGTGAGACCAGTATCTATTGCGTGTGTGGCCAGTATCTGTTGTGTGTGTGTGTGTGGCCAGTATCTATTGTGTATGTGTATGAAGGGGCCAGTATAATAATATAATGTATGTGTGTGGGGAGGGGCAGTATATTAATATAATGTGTGAAGGAAGGGGGATCTTAAAATAATGCGGGAGGTAGGCTATTAATTTAATGGTGGAGTGCAGGTTGGGGGCTAATTATGGGTGCTATTTTATTTATGGGTGGTGGTGCAATTTAATTTAATAGTGAGGACTATGGAGTTAAGATGGGGTGGTTTGAGAGCATTTAATTGAATGTGGGCTGTTTGGGGAAAATTAGGTCTAGTTATTAAATGTATGTTATTATAAGTATGAATTATTTAATTACATTTTTTTGGTCTATCTACGTTTATGTTTGTTCAATTATTTATGTTTATTCATACTTGATTATGACTGCACTATTCACTTGTAACTACCGGGCTAGTTCCTTTATAAAAGGTGAATCAGCTGTTAGAAAATGACCTGAAATTGGCTGCTAGACCTACATGACCTTAAACCACACCTCCTAATCCAAGAGGATTTATAATGGAACCCTACCAGTGAATATCATCACATTGCCTTGAGAAAGCCCGCATGACGGGTGAAACGCGTTGGGTATAAACCTTCATTCTATTTTATTTGACCTACATTGTATCAATACCAACGAGCTCGTTTGGAACATCTATAACATCTATATCAACAAGACAGCATTTATGCACGCGCAAACACTCTAACGAGCGTGATATCCACCTGCCGGCTGAAAAGACCAGTGAGAAAAACTCCTATGACAATTACCAGCTAAACGATATTCGTTATTGGACATCAGCAAGGTATTGGGAAGATTACCTTTTAATGTATCACTAACAAAGTTTGCAAACATCTCTCTGAGAAGTCCAGTTAAAGAACTGCATATATCGGACAATTTCTAGCCAGACGGAAATTATTACCGGATGCATATATAGTACTGGCAAACTGTGCGGGTAAGTGAGATTACGTTCTCTCCTTCCCATCTGTGGAGCATAAGTAATTGAGAATATTATGTGCTGACGTATGATCCTCTTTAAAGGACTATATACGTTATCATCAAAGTTATACAGACACTTCTCTGGAACCCCTCACTACGATTTAACTAGTGACTCTCGCAAACAAGAATAACAAGTTGTGCATTTTAAATCAGCATTTGTATATTCAGGCCATACATATTTTCATACTGTCTATCAACATTCACTCTGGCAATTCCGGACTGTATGTTATACTACGGTTGCAGCTGTTAAGTAAGTCAACCTATTTGAATATAATAATTTTTACCTCTGTTTTGTTATACTGCCATATTGTACACCAGTGCACTGGTTTTCGTGTGTTTTAGATTTTATATATTTTTATATTTTTTGTTATATTTAATACCTTGATATAAACCAAAATTATCACCTCTACATTTCATATCTGTTTCCTTATATATAGGTTGTACTTTGCGCTAGTGTATTTGTAATTTTATCTCTGTATGTAGGGGTGGGACACCCCTTATCACTCTGTGCAGCATTGTAAACCTACTCTAGAGCAGCGCCTTTTGTACTCTTGCATGAATTATTTAATGCCTGGTATGGTTGTGGGAAATGGTTATATTTATTAAACGTAAATGCTATTTAATTTATTGCTGGGGCTGTTTGGAGGGAAATAGGTTTATTTATTAAATGGGAATACTATTTAATGTTGGAGGAAATAGGTCTATTTATTAAATGTCTATGCGATTAATTTAATGTAAGAGCTAGTTGGAGGGAAGTAGAGCTATTTATCAAATGTGAATATTATTATTTTAATATCGGGCTGGAGGGAGGCTTTATTATTAATCGGGGATGTTATTGATTTAACAGCGAGGCTGGTTGGAGATTTCCAAATTTCATGTACCAATTTTTTTTCCAGATAGGGCCTCTAACATTCCAGGATCCAGACAAGCAGCAACTGATCTATAAACACCAGCAGCCACAAGTAGTGAAAGTGACAAGAACAGGTAGGAGAGAGCAGGCCAGTCTGCCAACTGTCCTGATTCTGTCGGAGCAGTCCCAAATTTGGGTGACTCTCTCACTTAGGATGTTACATCAACGGGGTCCCCCCTGTCTAAAGTACCCCAGGCCCCCAGACCCTTAATCCAGCTCTGGGCCAGGGTGTCAGATTGACACCAAGTGCTCTGCTTCTCCTCCCAGTACCACCCCTCATATTATCTGTTTTACGTAAAACCTAAAACAAATAATAACCCTATTAATATATAGTCCAAAGCAAAAAACAAGCCCTTTTTGCTGGCAAAAATATCAGGTTTTTAAAGCAAATGGGCTTTTTGTATTTTGATAAATCAGCCCCTGTGTTCAGCACTGTAATAGAACATTATGTAATCTATTGCTATAATATGATTTATACCCCATTATAATCAGCGAGGTATGTAAAAAAACAAAAACAAAAGTGCTGTAGGGAGAAGTAACATGTAAAATAAAATGCACTGTAAAGTGAGGTTTGATTTTTGTTCATTATTTGATTTCATTATTTAAGATTTATCATTTATAATAATAAAGTATTGCTAGGTTAAGCAACACTAAAATAGCCTCTTTTTATATTGATAAATATATATTGTACCAAAGACCACCCTTTACGAATGGGCTGCTGCTTATGGACCAGTGCTATGTGTTTTCTCCCCAAGCTAAAGTCTGCCAGTCTGCCCCTGGGATGTACTCATGTTAGAAAGATACTTACCTCCTTGTCCGATTTACAGAATAAACAAATAGATTTCATCATTGAAGCAATCAAATTCATGTTAAAACACAACTATTTTTGGTTTGGTGGCGAATATTATTTACAGATACGTGGGACAGCGATGGGCAGCAAGTTTGCGCCGAGTTATGCAAATCTTTTTATGGCGCAATGGGAGGAGTCCCAGATGTGGAACAACAATCCATTCATCAAGGGTATTATCCTTTGGCGTAGATATTTAGATCATGTCATATGCATCTGGAAGGCGCCTTGGTGCGAACTTGCTGCTTTAATCGATTACATCAATACAAACAAACTCAATTTACGTTTCACAGCCCACATGAGTCAAGAAAAGGTTGAATTCCTTGATTTAGAGATATATGTAGATGGGGACTCTCTTAAAACCAAAACATATATAAAAAAGGTGGATTAAAACACGTTTATACCAGCCTCAAGCAAGCACCACAGAAGCTTGCTGAACAATACTCCAAAGGGCCAATTTAGGCGAATCAGGCGAAACTGTACAGATATAGAAGTTTTTAGGGATCTAGCTACATCCCTAAAAAAGAGGTTTTTGGAGAGGGACTATAATTTCAAAGATACCTTTGACAAAGCTTTTCAAAAACATACTAGTAGGTTAATTGGCTGCTATCAACAATTTACCCTAGTCTCTCTGTGTGTGTATGTGTATGTTAGGGAATTTAGACTGTAAGCTCCAATGGGGCAGAGACTGATGTGAATGAGTTCTCTGCACAGCGCTGCGGAATCAGTGACGCTATATAAAATAAATGATGATGATGATCATTAGGAGACAAGACGTTCCTATAAAGAATTTCTTCAGTCGCTGCAGCTAAACAAATATTTCTGATATGGACACAGTGGGAGAAGTGAGTGAGACACGTAGCAGTTCAACTTTACTCTTACCATCAGGGCGTCCTTAGAGAGTCAATATAGCCGGATAAATATCTTCAGTACGGGCACAGCGGTAGAGTGTAAGATGAGCTGACCACTCCCCCCACCCCCTTGATCTGCTATTACATTGATGTTTCTACTTTCCAATTAAATATATAGATATTCTGTGTACCTAAGAGATCTTGGATACCACCATTACCTCTGAACATTTTATACACTTACTTGTTAGTTTTTAGCTGTGGAATTAAACTGCTTTAAGTAACAAGAACTACAGGAGACTTTTACATTTAGACAGATGCATTATATTGTACCTCTAACTTTAGTGTGCGCTTTGTACATATGATTTTCTATAGGCAATATTCACTTTGTATAGACTGCAGATTTAGTGCAATAAGATTTTCTTTGTTGAGAAATATGCAGTTGTGATATGTTTTAAATAAATCTTGTTGCATATTGGGTGCCAATTTGATTTATTTAGACTGCTGCACACTCTCCAGTTTATACTTTTGACCACTTGCTGCATGGTGCTCTTTCTGTTTTTTTTGAGATATTACAATCCATTTAGTCTTCTATAGTAGAGCTTTATGGAGCTACTGTATATTCAAAAGAACTGGACAGCTTGAATCCTTCAACAATGTGAGCTGTTGCGCAATCAGAATTCTGAGCAGTTTCAGGTAAGGAAGAGTTCCATGGGGAAGGCTTAGGGGGGATTTGTCCAAAAGTAGAACATCTTTTATTTATTATATTATTAATTATTATTTTTAAAAATCAAACAATTATAGAATTAGTGACTTACATTTCATTTATAAGTTAGTAGTATGCAAACAAGTTTGCAAAAAGAGGTCACTGCAACACACTCTAAATGGCATGATAATATTAATAATTTTGAGGTGCCGTCCCAATATTGAGAGCACCTGACCTAGATGTAGCAGGAGTTCAGGTAAGAATGTTAGATGAATACACATTAAAGCCCTATACATATTATACCAACCTTTCTTCTCTGTCCTGAGAACTGTATGATGTATTACATTACCCGTATGCCTGATTCCCAATCTCTTCTAACTTGTACATCAAAGGCAGTGTAAGCTTCAATTAAGTACCGTGCCATCTCCTGCAGCAGAGTAAGAACATATTCATGTATTTTATATAACTACAAAAGATCTAGAGGACCCTTTTGACAATAGTTTTAATCACTATTTCTATTTTAATGTAAATGATAACCTTTTTGTTACAGTTAAACGAGGATGTATTACCATTTACAAGTGGGTAAAGAATAAACAAAAACTGAGTATCCAGTAGAGATGAGCAACATTGCAACAAATTTTAGTGTACATCAAATTTAGTGGTGAAATAGGCTGTTTTGCAGAGGTGGGTAGTCCCAATGATTCAATCCTCATGTTTTTCTTTTATTTTCGGTTTGCTTCTCAGAATGGTCATTGTGCACTGTATCTGTAAATTCTGCATGTCATCATCATCATTTATTTATAGAGCACCACCAATTCCGCAGCGCTGTACAGAGAATATTTGTCACTCACATCAGTCCCTGCCCCCACTGGAGCTTACAGTCAAAATTCCCTAACACACACACACACATACACACACAAACTAGGATTGATTTTGTCAGCAGCCAATTAATGTACTAGTATGTTTTTGGGGTGTAGGAGGAACCTGGAGCAAATCCACACAAACACTGGGATAACATACAAACTTAACACAGACCCTGTTTGGGAACAGAACTCATGACCCCATGCTGTGAGGCATAAGTGCTAATCACTGTGCCACTGTGCTGTGTGTATTTCCCATATTCTGTTATTTGTAATCTATAAATCTCTGAAAACCCACCTTTTCAGGCAAGCTTATGATATTCCTCAACCACCATCTTAATCTCCCTAGGTTACTCTATTACCTCCCTCTACATAGCTAACACTAGACAACAACCCTCTGACCAACATTGCTGTGTGACTGATCACACAGCCCACTCAATACTTTTTACCTTTGCATTCTAGCTGGTCCATTGTGCTATATGATGTAGCACATGCTTTGCGTTTCTAACTACCATTGTCCTATAGATTGTAAGCTTGCAAGCAGGGTTCTCTTACCTCTCTGTCTGTATGTATTACCCAGTATTGTCTTATCAATGTTTGTTCCCAATTGTAAAGTGCTACGGAATTTGCTTGCGCTATATAAATAAATGTTGAGATGATGATAAATAAAATAGGAACGTGTCAAATTATTCTGCACTGTAGCGTGGTTTGAATTCTGGGAATAACATAAAGGGTAGGAATTTTGTGAGGAAAATCTCTTCTGGAGAAAAGTGCAAAATTCCAGACAAATGTGGAATGAGGCAAAAATTCTGTAGTTTTGAAAATATAGCTCATCTCTAGTATCCAGAAAAAAAATAATTATCATGAAGTGTGTGCCTTGAAGGGTATTTAAGCTTATTTTTGTCATTTTAAATAGGTATTGTTATCTGTAGCACTAAGGGTGGTGTCTCAAGGCACTTTTTCTTTTCTAAGATTAATCTCACAAAATTAATTGCATAGAAAGAACAGCACAAGTCTATTCCATGCAATTAACCACTCCCACCCCCTAAAAAATATATATGTTTCCTTTACCTTAATGTCCATCTGCTTTGATATATTTCAGGTTACCTTATTATATACTTGTTAACTTTTCACTCTTCGGCTCTGGGAGATCTCGGAGGGGAGGTGGGGTGTGAGAACAGAGGGGAGTGGGGTGCAGCAAATTGCACCATTTTGGCCCTGCCCTCAAAGCAAAATAATGCTGTCTCATCATTTCATTGTGGGGGATGCTGGGCCAAAATGCTTCGATTTTCCACGCCCCGCCCAACATCAAAATGTCGTATAGAGTGATGACATTCAATATCTGCCAGCTCTGAGTTTCTGCAAAAGTGAAGTGTTATTTGTGCACCCTTCAAAAACCAATGAATGCCTCTAACAAGGCACATTCTCCCCCCTGTTGTCTTTATTTTAATAATTTTGTTCTGCAAAACCAAATGTTATTTTTGCATAGGTTCACAAAGCTTGCCACACATAGCATGGAAAATTCTTGATTCGTAACAACTCCTCTCATTGGCTGGTGCAAACTTTTGGCATTTCTGTAAACTCCACCACCTTCCACAGGAAAACCATGCACTTTGGCAGAGAACAAGGTGCAAACTGATGTGCGTGACACTACCTGACATCAGAGGATTGAGCGCTGCGCCTCTGGAATTTTGCTAATCGTAAATTATCTACTAAGTGTTCAAGACAATATATGTCAGGAGGATTATACTGAAAAAATTATGATAAAATTATGCAATTACAGTTTAGTAACTTATGGAATCTAGTTTATACTTGTTGCAGAATATTTCTCTGATTCAAATCAAAGTAATGTTACACCTATCAGTGTACAGTAATGTTTTTTACATAGCAAACTGTGTATCTTACCCTAAGGAGGTTAAATTTAAGAAGTATTTTTTGTGGGGAAAAAAACAGACTGCACTTTGTGCATACAATTCCACCCACAGCACTAAACACACAGACAATATACTAGGAAACGGGTGGAATAGCATTTCAATGGAAAATGTTGTTAATTCTGACCACTGGTCAAGTTTCTTCAGACAATATTACTGTGAGTCATAATTAGTGGACAGTATAATTAGGCCCAATGCTACCATTAGGCAGCTGTCAGACTTTTGGGGGGCACCACTGAGGGCTGGTGCAATCATTTCTGTGGGCTGTGTGGTCTGCTGCTGCCCAGAGTAAGAAAAAGCTCAGGGTTATTCACTCCGCACATAGCGCACGGACCATGGAGCACACGGCCCCTACCTCCCCTCTGCTGGCCACTCTGTCAGGCAGCTGGTCCGGACTTCTTGGTGTGCTGTGTGGATCAGACGTACACAAAGAGGCCTGACATGTGATCAGTTACCCTCTGATTGTTACAGGGATGATGCATCAGCAACAGGTAAGTGGGGATAGAGGGAGGAATTAATATAATTGCTGGGAAGTTAATGTTGAGGGGTTTAGGCATGATGATTGGGAGTTAATTATGAGGGTAAGAGGTTCATGATCTTTATGGGGTAATTTTGATGAGCCTGATGAAGGTAATAATTATGGGGGTTAACTAATATAAGTGAGATTAAGGGGGTTAACTATGATGATGTTATTTATGAGGATTATGATGGGCCGCTACTCATGGGCCAGTGCTGTGGGCTAAAATTTGCCATCCTGCCCCTGCTTGTAATGTGTTTGGGGGAAGGGTGAGGGTGGTTTTGGTGCAATGTGTGGGGGGAAAGGTGCCGGTGGTATTGGTGTAATGTGGGGAGAGAGCAGTGGTGGTGGTATCGGTGTAATGTGTGGAGAGAGCAGTAGTGGTGGTATTGGTGTAATGTGTGGGGAGATGGGTGGGTTGATATTGGTGTAATGTGTGGAGAGAGCAGTGGTGGTGGTATCAGTGTAATGTATGGGGGGAAGGGTGGAGGTGGTATCGGTGTAATGTGTGGAGAGAGCAATGGAGGTGGTATCGGTGTAATGTGTGGAGAGAGCAGTGGTGGTGATATTGGTGTAATGTGTGGAGAGAGCAGTGGTGGTGGTATCAGTGTAATGTATGGGGGGAAGGGTGGGGGTGGTATTGGTGTAATGTGTGGGGAGATGGGTGGGTTGATATTGGTGTAATGTGTGGAGAGAGCAGTGGGGGTGGTATTGGTGTAATGTGTGGAGAGAGCAGTGGTGGTGGTATTGGTGTAATGTATGGGGGGAAGGGTGGGGGTGGTATTGGTGTAATGTGTGGAGAGAGCAGTGGGGGTGGTATTGGTGTAATGTGTGGAGAGAGCAGTGGGGGTGGTATTGGTGTAATGTGTGGGGAGATGGGTGGGTTGATATTGGTGTAATGTGTGGAGAGAGCAGTGGGGGTGGTATTGGTGTAATGTGTGGAGAGAGCAGTGGGGGTGGTATTGGTGTAATGTGTGGAGAGAGCAGTGGGGGATGGTATTGGTGTAATGTGTGGAGAGAGCAGTGGTGGTGGTATCGGTGTAATGTATGGGGGGAAGGGTGGGGGTGGTATTGGTGTAATGTGTGGAGAGAGCAGTGGTGGTGGTATTGGTGTAATGTGTGGAGAGAGCAGTGGGGGTGGTATTGGTGTAATGTGTGGAGAGAGCAGTGGGGGATGGTATTGGTGTAATGTGTAGAGAGAGCAGTGGGGGATGGTATTGGTGTAATGTGTGGAGAGAGCAGTGGTGGTGGTATCGGTGTAATGTGTGGAGAGAGCAGTAGTGGTGGTATTGGTGTAATGTGTGGGGAAATGGGTGGGTTGATATTGGTGTAATGTGTGGAGAGAGCAGTGGTGGTGGTATCAGTGTAATGTATGGGGGGAAGGGTGGAGGTGGTATTGGTGTAATGTGTGGAGAGAGCAGTGGTGGTGGTATCAGTGTAATGTATGGGGGGAAGGGTGGGGGTGGTATTGGTGTAATGTGTGGAGAGAGCAGTGGTGGTGGTATTGGTGTAATGTATGGGGGGAAGGGTGGGGGTGGTATTGGTGTAATGTATGGGGGAAGGGTGGGGGTGGTATTGGTGTAATGTGTAGAGAGAGCAGTGGGGGTGGTATTGGTGTAATGTGGGGAGATGGGTGGGTTGATATTGGTGTAATGTGTGGAGAGAGCAGTGGGGGATGGTATTGGTGTAGTGTGTGGAGAGAGCAGTGGTGGTGGTATCGGTGTAATGTATGGGGGGAAGGGTGGGGGTGGTATTGGTGTAATGTGTGGAGAGAGCAGCAGTGGTGGTATTGGTGTAATGTGTGGAGAGAGCAGTGGGGGTGGTATTGGTGTAATGTGTGGAGAGAGCAGTGGAGGATGGTATTGGTGTAATGTGTGGAGAGAGCAGTGGTGGTGGTATTGGTGTAATGTGGGGAGATGGGTGGGTTGATATTGGTGTAATGTGTGGAGAGAGCAGTGGGGGATGGTATTGGTGTAATGTGTGGAGAGAGCAGTGGTGGTGGTATTGGTGTAATGTGTGGAGAGAGCAGTGGGGGTGGTATCGGTGTAATGTATGGGGGGAAGGGTGGGGGTGGTATTGGTGTAATGTGTGGAGAGAGCAGCAGTGGTGGTATTGGTGTAATGTGTGGAGAGAGCAGTGGGGGTGGTATTGGTGTAATGTGTGGAGAGAGCAGTGGGGGTGGTATTGGTGTAATGTGTGGAGAGAGCAGTGGGGGTGGTATCGGTGTAATGTATGGGGGGAAGGGTGGGGGTGGTATTGGTGTAATGTGTGGAGAGAGCAGCAGTGGTGGTATTGGTGTAATGTGTGGAGAGAGCAGTGGGGGTGGTATTGGTGTAATGTGTGGAGAGAGCAGTGGGGGTGGTATTGGTGTAATGTGTGGAGAGAGCAGTGGTGGTGGTATCGGTGTAATGTATGGGGGAAGGGTGGGGGTGGTATTGGTGTAATGTGTGGAGAGAGCAGCGGTGGTGGTATTGGTGTAATGTGTGGAGAGAGCAGTGGTGGTGGTATCGGTGTAATGTATGGGGGGAAGGGTGGGGGTGGTATTGGTGTAATGTGTGGAGAGAGCAGCAGTGGTGGTATTGGTGTAATGTGTGGAGAGAGCAGTAGTGGTGGTATTGGTGTAATGTGTGGAGAGAGCAGCGGTGGTGGTATTGGTGTAATGTGTGGAGAGAGCAGTGGTGGTGGTATCAGTGTAATGTATGGGGGGAAGGGTGGGGGTGGTATTGGTGTAATGTGTGGAGAGAGCAGTGGGGGTGGTATTGGTGTAATGTGTGGAGAGAGCAGTGGGGGTGGTATTGGTGTAATGTGTGGAGAGAGCAGCGGTGGTGGTATTGGTATAATGAGTGGGGAGAGGGGTGGGTTGATATTGGTATAATGAGTGGGGAGAGGGGTGTTGCTGGCTTATTGTCACAAGTTTTTTTCTTGTATTGATATCTAAAATTTGAAAAAAAAAACCTTTAGTAATCATGTGTTTGCCCCTGGGAAAGCGTTCTGCATCAGACATCTGGACTATAGAGTTATTATTTTTATTTGACAAAACTCAAGTGTGTGATGCTGTGGGAAGTGGGTACTGGGAGGGGGGCAGTAGGGTGAAGCTTTTCCTAGTGCACAGAGAATCCTTGCACCAGCCATGAGTACAATGGGACAATTCTTCCACCATTTTCTGTCAATAAATTGTAGAATTGGTTAGCTCTTCATACTTTATTTAAAAAATCTTCTCCATGATGACCATCATATATAATTTTTAAAACTGTTAATATACTGTATTTTTGTCACAGTATGTCTAAGAGAAATGTGCCCATTTTCCACTTGCAGTGTTCATGCACGCACTTCCAGGTAATGCAGTAGAGGAATCTCCACTCATTATCTGCTTGTGCCATTATTTCAGGACGGACATTGCTGCAGAGTCCCATCGTATAAGGCTACGGTGACACTTTGCTCCTAATTGAATTCCACAAGTGTGTTGTAGTCAGGGTATTAAGATATGGTAAAAGACAAATCAGGCATGCAATGACGTGGTACTCCTTACACAGCTATATTGTTAATACAAAGCTCACACAAGTTTATAGTAGTCTGAGCTACCAATAGTTACTGGCTCAACTACTGAGAGCATCCAGAGACATGTTCCCCCAGTACAATCCAAGAAAAATAAATTTCCGAAGGAGCTGTAAGCACCTTTATGTAAGGCAGGAGTAGACAGCTGGCATTGTTGATACTTGCTGATTGACTTTTACATTACATGCACTGTGATTGGCATAATCCTATAATGGGCATTATGTATTCGCTGAATTTGGGGCAAATCGGGAATGATTCGCAAATTAGTTTGTGAAAGGATAAAAAATTCTCCTATCTCTTGTCAGCATGTACCTGGGTTACAGAGGGGATGTTTTTGCAATATGATAACGATCTGTGAACTCAAACATAAATTGATAACAATAATATTTAGGGCCTGAGTCAAAGCAAGCAAAAAAATGGTGTAAATTTGCACCTTGGCAAAACCATGTTGCATTGGTGGGGAAGCTAAATTTAAAATGTGGGGACAGATTTATAGTTGGGGTAGGGCATGTCCTAGATCAACTTTAAGTTTCAGTGCAAAAATAAAGCTATCAAGTATTTCTGTGCTACATGAAACTACAGCAAGTAATTTCCTTACATGCAAAATAAGAAACTAATTTGCACCCCCTGCACTGTAACATTGTTTGTCCAGGGGCAAATTTACTCCTTTTTTTTTTTGCTTTACTTTTCATAATGACTCAGGCCCTTAATCTTTTGTACTGGAGCACAGAAAGTTCTCTTGTTATGCCACTGCTGGGCAGTTAAGTAAATAGGGGATTGGTTTTATAATACCAGCACATTACATCATGTTTATACCTAAATCATCAGAATACATGCTCCCCCTCGTTTCTTGCCTGTATCTAATTCATCTGTGAGGTTATCTGCATAGTATGGAAAGAAAGGTGAGTTATATTTTATCCATTGACCTGTTCTGCAAAAATTACAATCTTCACTAAGAATCAAACTTAATATAATGCAGTCTGTGCCCACAATGTGTTTGAGAAACTGGATTTGGTTTAATAACAAGCCTTTAAATCCCAGCTTCTCCACTTCCTGTCCTCATTGTGTGACTCATCATTTTTGTGGTCCTTTAGCTTTTACTTTACAGGTGATTTTAGGTTTTACTGTCAAACATGCCATGTACAATGTACTCACTTTAAACTGTCCAATTTAATAGCACTAATTATTATTGGACATATCATTCTAACAATTGTAAGTCAACACCATAATCCATTAATGTTACCCTCTTTATAATGCTACTTTTACTTTAGTGATCATTTTGATCCATACTCCGAGGCTGAGTATATTTTAAAATAGGAAAAACCTCAAATTATTTGTGCCCTAATCCTATTAGTATGCATCATGATAGCTGGCGCTGTGTGTTGTCCATAATGTTTGTGTATTTATTCTTAGAACGAGCAAAGCAAGCTAGAAAGGTTACTATGAACACACTCGTGCTGCCAGGGAGAGTCTAATTATTCTGTCCTGGTAGGAGACAAGTTTTTAATTTCAATTTGCCTTACAACAGCACGAGATAAGTTTGAGACTCACTTGGTAATAAAATATATTGGGAGTTAGAGTACATAGCCCAAACAGGCATTTAAATGATGCATTTTACATTATCGTTTATTCATAAGGCGACACAAAAGGTCTGCAAGCGTCGAAAATAGGGAATACAGTAAAACAGAACATGGCAAAAACAGTACATTACATAAAAGGCAAAAACAGTGCACTACAACATTGGCAAAACAATAGAATACACAGCAAACGAACAGCCAAACCAGCAGGAAATAAAGTACTTGGCAGGGAACGAGTTCTTTACAGTGACTAAAGGTAGGAGAGCAAGTTAGCAGAAACGGAGCCTTTACCCAGGAGTGAGGGTGCAGCACACAGGATCAGAGCCACTGGTAAAGGATAGAAGGCAATACACAGGTGAGCTGGGGGCTCATGCCTGCTCATGCCCTGCTTACAATCAAAGGGGAGAGATAGACAAACAGCGTGACACAGAAGGAATAGGAATAGGACAGTGTGAAGAGAGTATTAGGGGAGGGTTAGGAGGAAAGCTTATAGGCCTTGACTAAGAAATGGGTTTTAAGAGCATGCTTGAAACATTGGAGGTGGAGAGCCAGACTGGGAGAGGAAGTGAGTTTCAGAGGAGGGAAGCAGCTTGAGGAGAGGACAGTGTCACGCAGACAGGAGTGACCCTTAGATATGGCATGAAGGTGGTCATTAGTGCAGGGCCATCTTATCAACAACATGGGCCCCCGGGCAAAGTGCACTGGGGCCTCTACCTACATACACATAGATATATACACATTTATATATATATAGATTCACTGTTTTTTCAAAATGTACTCGCTCAGTGACCCTTGAAGTGTAGCAACTAAAAAGTCAAATCCCCTCCTTCACTTACCTTTCAATTGCCCTGTTCTCCGATTGCACCCGCTGCTTCTCTTCTTTTTTTCTTATTCTGTCTTCTGCTTCTTTCAATCCTCACTGTCACTTGCTTCTTCATTGCTTCTCGCGTCATGGCTCCTCCGTGCTGCGCTCCTCAAAGAAAATGCCTGACATTCAGTGCGAGCGCAGCATGGAGGAGGGGAACAGGAAGGGAGCCGGATCGCCACCTGACCGCGTGACCAAAAAAGGTATTTTTTTTGCAGGATTATTTATTCTAGTTAAGGGACCTGCCTATGGGGCCCCCTTGCCCATGCGGCCCCCGGGCAAGATGTTGAGGGAAGTGGTAAGATGGTTGTAGACAATCCGTTTGGAGACAAAGGGGAGGAGAGAGATGAATCAGTAACTGGACAGAGAGTCCGGGTCTAAGGTGGAATTTTTGAGGATGGGAGAGACAAGGGCCTGTTTGAACGAAAAGATGGGAAGGTGCCTGATGCCAGGGACAGGTTGAAGAGATGGGCAAGACGGGAGCAGGTGGCAGTAGAAAAAGAGCGGAGGAGGCGGGAGGGGAAAGGGTCTATTGTGCAGGTAGTGGGGGGAGGCCAAGAGAAGCATCTCCAGAGACTGGTGAGAATTAGAACAAGGTGGACAGGACGGGGGAATAACATATGTAAAATGTGTATAAATGGATCTGACAATAGAATTCATTGCTCCTAGTGGTACCATAGACATAGGTATTTTTATACAATTTTGCATTCTTTTGCGGTAGCATTTTTCCAGATGCAGATACATGTAGTTGCAATGTTTAAGCACACTGGCATACATTCAATTATGCAGTTGTAATGTTTAAACACATTGGGAAACATTTAATTATGTCTGAAATGCTAGTAAAAGTAGATATCAAATGTGAATGAGACACATTATGCTTTTGATATCCGCTTTCATAAGCGTTTTTACTTGTGTTAAAAAAAAACGCACTCCACATGCCATTGTAGCTGCAGAGTGAAGATAATGGCTTTGATAAGCTAGTTATATTGTTTATCTGGGTGGAGTACAGTAACTATTATAGTTTCATGTTATTAGGTTTTGTGGTGGTTGGTACTACTTTCAAACATTCACACATTTCTGTGAGAACGTATTTAAAATGTGTGATAGATGGTGAGTGATAAAAGAAACAAAGAGTGTATTCTCCTGTGTTGGTGTTTCCCAGCATCCTGTGAGCATTTATCAAGCAAATGCACTAAAGTTTCTCAGGTATAATAATGGTAATATTTGCAAAAGTTAATTATTATGACAATCTGGACCATCCCAAAATGAATAGCTGTCCCCAGTTACCTGCCTTTACATTTGTTAAAGGATATTCCAGTCTTTGCCTACTTATCGCCAATCACAATACAATCATATGATTATATATTCATATTATTATATTGTATTTTATGTAATGTATATAAGTATAAGTATGTGTAGAGTAGTTTGTTTATGTGATCATTATACCTGAAAATATGACTGAATAGTTTGTCCCGCACATATAATACATTGTGGTTAAGTTGATGATAGATTTCTGCTCTTAAATCAACTGACACATAATGGTGGGTTGCTTAGTGGGCTTGCTAAGAAATGTATCTAGGTGGAGGAGCCTAGTCTAAAAAAGGAAGATATGTCAATAGCTCATACTTACCAACTTTTTATTTCTTTCCTCCAGGTGTAAGTGAATTGGCATTGTGGAGGGCGATGGGGTGCCACAAACTGCATCATCTTGGCCCTACCTTTGCTGTGTTTTCTTGCGGGGGTGGTAGCAAAAAGATGCAATTTGCACTGATTTGAGTTATCGAGACCCCCTTCCCACCAACTTCACTATGAAGTGGGCAAATGCAGTACAATTGTATGCTCTCCCAGGAGTATGGGAGACCTACCCAGAATTTGGGAGTCTCCTGGACATTCCCGGAGAGTGGGCAGGTATGAAATAGCTCGTTGGGATGCATTATGCCTATATCTGAGTTGCCAGGATACAGGAAGGTTGTATAGTAAGATGCCTCTTAGAACATCTGCAGATATCTTAGGCTTGTTGGGGCAACAGACCAGCTATTATGTACTTTCCCTTAGAATAGCCTTCATCTAAGATGGCCACGACTGTCTCATGAAGTTTCCATCTTGGATCTCTGTTATGAACTTGCCATTAGAATAGCCCTTATCCAAGATGTCAGGATTGTCTTATGATTGTCTCATGAAGAATACATCTTGGATCTCATTTCCCGTTTGGGCCTATAAAAGACATTTCCTGTTTTGAAGCCTTTGCTTGTGTATTGTGTTTAAATCTGATCCAGATTCTTTCACAGAACCTTGCCCCATTCTGTGGTTTGGTTGGCAATTATTTGATATTTTCACCGAAACCTTTATTTGCCTTGGGACTATTGACTTCACTTGTTGGATACTTTAGATTTGTATATTAAAGTAAATCCTGTTTACTTTAGAACGACCTGACTTTTAGATTCCATATGTGATGTCAGAAGTGTGACACCAGCATTACATTTATGCTGAATTTTTATAATGTTTGCAAGGCAAACATATTTTAGAAATCTATATAAAGAAATGATTTGCTACAAAAAGGAAATCTCAAGCCTCAAATATTTGAATGTTATTTAGTCAACATTTTGTTTAGCTTAGAGGAAAACAACTATCAAAGTATGTTTTAAAGATAACTTGTCACTAGGTTCTTCATTGGGTTTTCATTTGCTAATAACTGTGTGCACTGTTTCTCCATGCCCCTATTTACCCAACAGAGAGCGCATGATTTTGGTCCACTCTCAAGATGAAACCTTGACTTAAAAACATATGGCTGGGAAACATGTCATCATGTAGAAATCTTTAGTCATTGAGTAGTTCAATTACAGTACAGTTCTATTCAAAACAGGTTGTTTTATTTTCTCTTTTAGTTTAGCCTTCCCTGCCAAACATCTAAATTGTGATATTTATTGCCACCTACAGGGTAATAGCAGGTACTGCATCTGAATGAAATTGTACATAAGCTTGTATTGGTTTTAGAGGACCACTACACTATACACCACTGCAAACCACTGCAGCCATGGTGCCCTTAGGCCACACAAAAAAGGCAAGGTATGCCCACACATAGAGCCAACATTTTCACTAGACACTCTAAATCTATCTGCATTTTGAGTTTTGCTTACCTCGTCAAATGTCAATCTTAAAGTTCACATCCCCAACCAGCCACCCGAAATCCCAAAAATTTAAGTTTTTAAATAATTACCCTGACATTTCACTGCATTATCTTCCCGCTCTACTAGACATGTCCTCTGACACCTTTAAGACAGTTATTTATAAAATCTGTGCTGCTTCACAGTGGTCCTTGTTGCAAGTAAAAAAGTAGTTTAAAGCAAAAATTTAAAGCACATGGGACACTTATGAAATGTTGATAGGGTCATGCATAGAGTTGTGTATGGGTTGATATAATAGGTGTATTAAATATGTGTAGTGTAAATAGTTAGTGGTCTGTATAAAAGTATTGAGTATACCAAAAAGGAAGTTGACTGGATGATATAACAGGCTGATAAAACGTCTGTAAAAACCAAAGTGAGTCCCACAAAATGTAAGCAGTATAGAATATTTATAGCGCTTACAGTCTGTTTGTGGATTGGATTAATTTGAGCTGCAGACAATGTATTAAATTTAAGTTCTTACCCTACACTTTCTCTGCAGCAGGCCTCTACATATTCCTGTGTTCCTTTTACTCATATTGAGGTTCTTGTATCAAACCGAGAACTCCCATTGTCAGCACGGACAAGGTGGATGATCATTACACTGGATGGAATACACGGCACGTCCTAAACTATGGTGGCTCGCAGGAGCTTGCAGAGTCAGTTTGGGTGTGTAATCTTGCATCCAGCACGTTTCATACAATGGGGGGGAGGGGGTGGGTAGTTATGACAGTGAAAATGTCTACACCAAAATGTCTAACTTCATAAGGTCGACACAGTTATAAGGTCAACAGTCATAATGTCTACATGTTCAGAATATCGACACAGTTAAAAGGTCAAAATGTAAAATGTGTAATGTAGCCCTTGCAGGAATCGTGCAAAGTCAGGAACAAACTTGGACAAGATAAACTGTACAA
Source organism: Mixophyes fleayi (assembly GCF_038048845.1). Classification (NCBI taxonomy): domain Eukaryota; kingdom Metazoa; phylum Chordata; class Amphibia; order Anura; family Limnodynastidae; genus Mixophyes; species Mixophyes fleayi. The sequence goes on along the minus strand of NC_134403.1, from coordinate 323,184,093 downwards.
GATTTAGAAGTTAAGCAGCATGCGCATCCAAAGCTATCCAACTCTATCATGGTTAAGGCATGAAGACAGGAAGGGTCTTTAAATAGTGCAGCTGACCAAGCAGCTATTCAGGAAAGGAACACCTGCACTGCAGCTCAGAATGAAAGCAAGTGTTGAAGTCAAACAATTGGATGTTGTTTAAAATTAATAAATACTGATTGTAATACTTTCTTCTACAATTTCGTATAGTACGCAACGGTGTACAAGGGTTAATTACGCAATTACATAGGAAAACAAAATACTTACATTCACACCTACATTTGTAAATAGTTCACTTTTATAATAAAGTTTCCAACTCACATTCTTTTATTATTAATATAAAAGACTTAAAGATTTATAACACAAAAATAAACCTACATTAAAAGTATTTAGGGTTCAGGTTATACAAAATGTATTGTGTTTAGTCTTTTATTAACCCACATTTCACCAGCAGTAATCTAGTATCATCGGCTAAGCGATTGCTGGTTATTATTAGTATAAGATTATTACTCAAATTGCTTTGTAACGAATATTTTAATAGGTTACTTTAAACTGGATTTTGGCAGTTCCCTGAGGCAAAGGGCGCAGCTGTTGGAGTAAGTTGCCCCCACCTTTGGAAAAGCATTGTTTGAACCGACCTATGACCTGCAATATACTGAATTATCCTGAACCCTAAACCAATGAATAATGATCTTAGTGTTATCTTTGTGTACATTGGGACATCACTGTGTTTTTTCAAACCCAAACTGTTTAAACCAGGTCACTGGGCACAGTAACAGTCTTTCACTACATAGACTTCAGGATTGATGAGCTGTTACTGGATCCAGTGCGCAAGCATATGTATCGTTTATACTTTATACTGTTATATTTTGCTAGTAAATCTCTTTGTGTGTTGGAACCACATTGATCGCATCGGACAATCTTTATTGGTGATGATAGTTATGGACGTACACAAGGTTGCAGAAAACAGTTCTTTAGAGGGAGACACACCTACACATCAGCTCTGACTTGATAGGCAAGATGAAGGGAACAACCAGATCAATCCTGACAGCTAGTATGTGGTGATTTTCATATCCAGATTTGTTTTTAACTTAATGGATAGTTATACATTCCACAATGTCTCAGAACAATTTCAAAATTAGTTCTGTGACAAATGTTTTCCCTGCTCACCAGATATGCAACACAATATATTTTATAAGTAGTTACATTTTGTTACATGATAAAAACTAGTACTGTACGATTTGCTGGTCTGACACATGTACATAGTATGAATTGCATAGCCTGTGCATTGATAAAGGGAATACAGTGAACAAGTCTGGCAGTATAGATGGGACTGTGTCCTACAAACGTTATGGCCCACCTTGCGTGAACTGGCTCATGAGGGACAATTACCCTATTTCAGGTGCCTAACTGAACTGATGCGAGCTGTCTGTACAGATTCAGGTGAATGATAGACCATACATTCTGGTGTGCGATATGTTTCTAAGATTCAAAGGTCATAATCTTTTTATAAATTTATTTTTAATTTTTTAATTTCTACTGCAAGTTTTGGCTTCCTAGGAGTCAGGAAATTCTTCTATTTTAATTTTGTTTCTTAATAATTCTTGTAGTGTGTGTGTGTGTGTGTGTGTGTGTGTGTGTGTGTGTCTGCCTGCAGGACTGAAGTGAGAATAACAAAATGGGGTTTATATGTGTATACGCAATGAAAAAGAAATTTACAAGCATGATACAGGTTTATACAAGAAGAAAACTGTGCTTAGTTTTCCTTTGATTGCAACTTTAATTAGGAAATGTCTTTGCAGATCATTAAAAAACAAGTGCTTTGAAGTAACTACATTTCTTCAGTATGTAAACATTTTAAAGACCTCTTAAATCATACTGCATGGGCTATGCAATGGTGTTAGAATCGTCCAGCATTTAAAAACCATTTGATGCGTGTTACATCTTTATGCTCAGATCTCCTTTACAATCTCAGGCCTGACCTGATTATTCAGACCCAGCTTCTTGATATTGCCATAGAACAACCTATGTTGTGTCCTAGGTTATAAGTTATTCTCTGACCTCTGGGTACACTCTGTGATTGTAGGCTCCCCAGGATCATCCCCAGCATACTATAGAGACACAAGCTTCTTCCATCATAGCATTTGGTCTTGCCCAATAACACCAGCCCTTCATTGGAGGTCAGGCATTTCAGGACATTTAAGGAGAGTTCAGGGCACCAAGTACCCTGCCCACTTCATTAGGTGGGGGGAAATTGAGAGTTCTTTTCAAAGGTCATCTGCACTGTTCTTAATAACAACACATAAACTGAATTTAATTTAAACTCCTCACCCTCACCTTTAAAGCTCTTAGTCAATCTTCCCCTCCCTACATCTCCAATCTCATCTCTACCTACACTCCTACCCGCCCCCTCCGCTCTGCCTCTGACCGCCGCCTCACTACTTCACTGATCACCTCCTCTCACTCTCGTCTTCAGGACTTTGCCTGGGCTGCTCCGCTGCTGTGGAACGATCTTCCACGTTCCATCAGGTTAGCATCTACTCTCAAAGGCTTCAAGCGTGCCCTTAAGACTCATTTCTTTATTCAAGTCTATCAGTCCTCCTAACTTCCTTGTCCTAGCTCTCTACCCCAGTTAGTACCACCCTTTATGTGTCTCCCCCTTCCCTTTAGGTTGTAAGCTCTAATGAGCAGGGCCCTCTTTCCTTGTGTGCTCCTTCTACTGTTCCTTCACCCTCTGTACCTCTTGGCCTGCTTCACTAGCCCTGTTTTCCCTGTTTTATTAAGCTTCGGCCTTCTTTTTGCTGATTTCTACCATCCCTTTCACTATCTGTCAGATATAATCTGATTTGCTTTACCCTGTCACCTGTGTTTGTATATATTTGTGTATCATGTTGTGTCTTGGTTCTGTTTTCTGTATATGTAATGTACGGCGCTGCGGACCCTTTGTGGCGCCTTATAAGTAAAAGATAGTAATAATAATAATCTACAATAATGAGTGACGTAACATTTCATATTGTCAAAGAGTAAAATCCATTATATGTGTTTATAGCTACTATAATAATATATTATAAAATATATATACTACACTTTTACTTGTGGCTTAAATGGTGTGAGATAATGCCTAGGGTGCAGATTGAATGTGTTTTAATTTCTTCCAGGTTCCTGAATTATGTCATTTATACTCCAGGGAATTTTAGATTGCATGTGGAAAGAGTTTTTAAACTTTGTTCAGTGAAGGTAAAAGCTGGTTTGCAGTGTCCCTGGAGTGAATGGAACATAGTTGGAGGGACGGTTCTTCATTCCATGTATACAGTTCTAGAATTCTGGCCAACTAGTTAGGTAACAGCATGCTTTTTAGACTTCAGCTATGTACCCTACTCTGAACTCAAAGTGTAAAACTACCTACCTGAGAACTTTTATACTGCCTGAGGGAAATAGGGAAACACAAGCCCGTGTGACGGAGACTGCTGAATTGGTGGCTAAAGTTTGTCTTTGGATGGGAGGGTGGGCTCCAGGCCCACCCATAGTAGAGCACAACTTCTTTTGTTAAAGTCGAAAGGCATAGGATTTTATTTGGATGTTTTGTAAACGGCAACATTAAAAAAATAAATCTAGCTGCAGTCTAGTTGCACCTGATTTGGTTTACTGTTATTGTATGTTTAAAGGTTGACACTGTCTACCCCATAAGCCTGCTATACCACTATCTGAGTTCATCACAATGGTTATAAGGAACAGATATCTAACCTACATTAGTAGTCCCAATTAAAGATGGCATGTTAATAGCATAAATAGCAATGTGCTTATATTTCTAAGAGAATGATGAAGTACTGCAAAATTCAGTACACAGCTGTAAACATTACACTTACACGGGCAATCCGTGATAATGGTCTTGGTTATACAAAGTGACAACTTGTTCTAACATATTCCTGAGAAAAGCACTTTAACTTGAATAGAATCATCTACACATACTGGGCAGTTGATTGCTTTTAAAGGGACACTAATGAAAAATTCTGCATTGTGAAATAGAGGTTAGTGGTTAAGAGTGCTGACTGGAAAAAAATGACAGCAAGAGACTGGCTGGAGACCATGGTTTAAATCCCAATATCAAGTCCATGTGACTCAAATTCTCTTCCGGTGTCCCAAGCACAACAAATTAAATTATAACCTAGACTGGACAGGAAAATTATGACTGAAAATGTGTGTGCACATATCTGTGTATGGTCTATATAAAAGCAGTAAATAATTATTTATTTGGACTTCGGGAAAAGCTCCAAATGTCAAAAATGCAAATGAGTATAAAATACAATGCACACATTTCTTTTCATCATTATAAAGACTTCAGGCATAGGGTCTGAACTGACGTGGTACTTAGTGAAATGTACAAGGAGAGGAAGGTGCCATATCAGAATATTACTAGACAGTTAAGCAGCTAACCCTCTAGACAAAGAGTGTGTTTGTGTGCATCAAATATAAGTGTTATAATGTGCAGGTTTCAGATCTGCATTACCAGACACGGAAGAACAATCCCTCTCGAAATAAAATGTCTCTCAATTCTAGCAGACTAATGCTCAGATAATTAGTTTACTAAGTTCTAAAGCAACGATCAAACCCTTTAGCAGAAATCGATTGTGATGCGATGGATTTCACAGAATCTCCTGTAATTCTTCACAATGTCATATTTGCATTATGACCTGATTGAAACCATAATGATCTTGGCAGTTAAACTCAATCATTTTCATTCATTTTCCTTTTCTGACCGGCTGTGGACTCTGTGAAACAAGATGGCTAGAGCTTAGTGTCAGAAATAATACACTCATATTCTGTATGACATGAAATATGGCATTTATATCTAGCTATAAGTTTTTTTATATTATCTATAAATGGAAATTAGAGATGAGGTAGTGGCACACAGCTATAAAATCTGTGACACTGATGCAAATTGAATAACATGAACACTTGTATGTACGTACAAAAACACATATAGGTACACAAAGAGAATGTCACACGCCGGTCCCCTGGGGTTTCAGCCTGGGGTGCGGCGCACTTACCTGTCCTCTGATCCCCACTCCGTCCGGCTGCTGGTGGCCATATCTCCGACGATTCCTTCTAGCTTCCTGTCTCGCTTCCACTGGCTTTGCATTCATTGGCAGCATTATATTACGCTCCCCCTTTCTGCTCTAGGTGCTGGTTCTTTTAGTTAGTTTCATGCCTTTTAGGATGTGGCTCCTCATGTGTCTTTGGCTTCTGTCAATCTGCCAGCAGACGTCACCTCCTGTGTGCTCTCTCCACTCCTCAGTGGTAATGCTCTGCAGACCATCGCCTCCTGTGAGCTCTCTCCACTCCTCAGTGGTAATGCTCTGCAGACCATCGCCTCCTGTGTGCTCTCTCCACTCCTCAGTGGTAACGCTCTGCAGACCATCACACCAGCTGTCTCTCAGTGAATCTACCCGCAGACCATCGCCACCTGTGTGCTCTCTTTCCACTCCTCATTGGTAACGTTGTGCAGACTATCACACCAGCTGTCTTTCTGTGAATCTGTCTGCAGACCATTGCCACCTGTGTGCTCTCTTTCCACTACTCAGTGGTAACGTTCTGCAGACCATTGCACCAGCTGTCTCTCTGTTAATCTGTCCGCAGATCATTGCCACTTGTGTGCTCTCTTCACTCTTCAGTGGTAACATTCTGCAGACCATTGCACCAGCTGTCTCTCTGTGAATCTGCCCGCAGACCATCGCCACCTGTATGCTCTCTCCACTCAGTGGTAACGCTCAGCAAACCATCTCACCAGCTGTCACTCTGTGAATCTGCCTGCAGACCATCACCACCTGTGTGCTCTCTCCACTCCTCAGTGGTAATGCTCTGCAGACCATCGCCTCCTGTGTGCTCTCTTCACTCCTCAGTGGTAACGTTCTGCAGACCATTGCACCAGCTGTCTCTCTGTGAATCTGCCCGCAGACCATCGACACCTGTGTGCTCTCTCCACTCAGTGGAGAGATGTCTACTTCCACATTTTACTTGTGTGTTTCCAATGTATAGGAATGTCTCTTAAATGCTTCCCCATGTGTGCTCCCTCATTTCCCTCTGTCTTCTCCGTGTATGTGTTCCCACGTGTGTTCCCAAATTGCACTTCTGTTTAGTTCTCTCATCATGTCAGGTTCTGGAAATCATTCTAACACTCTGATCATATTCAGAATGACGTTTGGGCAGAAATGAGTTACTAATCTTAAGTATGATGATTGCTAATACTTCTCTACACCCTCTTCCAACTGTTGGGGAGTTCCTCTAATCAATTATTATGCTTCATGACCTTAGATCAGAACTTCACTGACTCCCGTCTTTGATCCTTTGGTGCCATCTTGCTTCACTTCACCCTCAAATATACCACTTTAATGTTCTCTTTAATGGCACATCCTCCTCTACTATTACCAGCATGGATCTTCCTTAAGTATCGAGAATGAGATTTTTAGATTGTGAATTCTCATGGGAGCACTGTGTGATTACATCATCATATAGAGCTTTCAAATGCCCCTGAAAAGCTTATATATTCAGAGAGCAGATTGTGCTACTAAAATAAGAGGAGGAAGAAGTACCATGAATTATAATTGAATCAGATATCTGGTTGAAATGCAGACTTGGGGGTAATCCCCACCCCTATCCTTACTCAACACTCGCCTTAAGTGACACTATAAAAAGACAAAAAGTATATAGGGAGAACTATCAACACATCATCAGTGATGCCCCCTATCTGGTAACACTCAATACAATCAGGATTGCATTTATGAACTTCTTTCCATACAAAGTGAGACAAGCACACTGAACAGGAGATGCTCACACAGGTTTGCTGAACCACTTTGCTGCACTTTATTCAGCGATGTCAGGATGGTACAGTCAGCAAGTTTTGTAATTCCAGCAATCACACAAACAAAGTATTTACAATTTCCTGTGACCCTGCCTCTAGCTAGACACTTTGGGCCTAAATCATTAAGAAAAGTAAGGCAAAAAAAAGGAGTAAATGTTCTCTGGGACAAACCATATTACAATACAAGTGGTGCAAATTAGTTTATTATTTTGCACATAAGTTAAATACTGGCTGTTTTTTCATCTAGCACACAAATACTTGATAGCTTTAGTTTTACACTGAAATGTAAAGTTGATCTAGGACATGTCCTACACCAACTATAAATCTGTTCCCACATTTTAAATTTTCCTCCCTCTCCAATGCAGCATGGTTTTGCCCTGGTGCAAAGTTACTCCTTTTATAAGCTTTGCTCTCCTTAATGACTCAGGCCCTCTGTCACCTCACTAGTCACCGGCCACTGTCAAGTGTCGGTCTCCCCACCAACAACACAAACCCAGCTGATTATGCTTCCTCCCCAGCACTAACTACCTAAACCAGAAATCAATCACACTGCCTTTTTTGCCACAAAAGATACATTTGTTATCCCAATCTTACCACACTAGTTAGCCTCACTTCAACCCTCTGTGCTGTTATATTATTTTGTTATATTTAGTTTTATGACTGAAATATAAATGTTAGTAGTAAACGCTACAGTGACATTAACCTACTTTGTCACAATATGAAAATGTAATAAAGAGAGAATATTGTTTTGACAGTTATTAATAAAAGTGAAAGTCACATTTTCAATATAAAATGTATTTAAATACAAAACCTCCAAATCTGTTGTCTATCCTTTTTAAAATCAAATTGGAATCTTTTTTCCTGCAGTAGTCCAAATGGAAATGTCAATTAAGTAATGGAAAAACATGGCTGTGATTTGACATAATATAGCCGCAGAGTTAATCATTTAAGTACTAGCAGCTGAAGGAGTCAATACACCGATCAGAAGTGGCTAGAAAGCACTGACGATAGTCAAGATCATCACTTCTTCATGCACATCTAATTATATCACTAATACGTGAATATACCCATACTGTACTGAGCTTGCCTACCGGTACTTGCCCCCGTACAACCTCACATAAGGTTAAGGCATAAAGGGCACAAATCAACAATTCTCAAAAATCTAGATTCGGACGTACTCACAGGCATTTTTGGTGCTGTTCTGCAGTACGGAAAAGCATATTTTACGCAAAAAAGTGGTATACATGCAAATCTAAATGAGCCATTTTATTTACATGTCAGACAAGCTTCTCCTATTTCCAACGTGCCTACATCACAGTCAGGAGCTGAATGGGTTGCAAATATTGGTCTGAAAATACTACACTATCTTTGGTATCCTTGTTCTTTGTTTTTGCATGTTTGAGGAATATAAGCTTGGTCCTTCCTGAGACATCTGGGATTAATGCGTTGATGAGCACATCTGGTATGCGTATAATCATCACCTGTTAGTTTCTGGATTCTGTTCCTAAAACTACTACACTATTTGGCCCTGTTGTCCTTCTGTCTTCTATCACTCCGCAGAGTATATATATGATCACATGTTAGGACCTAATATAAAACCATTATTTGGATAAGACCATCAAATAAATATGAAAGCGATTAGCAAGAACCATTACACACCTGGATTACATAAAGTTGTTTCTAACAGTTAAGACATAAAATCCCATTCTCCTAGTTAGCAATCCTTCAGATACTGTATCCTTCTGGGAGATTGTAAAAAGGTTTCAGAAGACTCATCATGGATGGCTCAACACTTGTATAAACTTTTTAATGTACTTCCTATGACAGGAAAAAAAATCTTCTAATTGGGTATAATGATAGGATGCTCACAGACATCCAGCATGTTAAGCTTAGTTTATTATCCATTAAATCGTCTTTTGTCCATTTGATGATAACACATGTCAAGTAAGATTATTCTACAAAAAAAGTCCTGAATTAAGTTAATTCAAACCGCTTGCCACTATTATGCAAACCATATTAACTACATTGTGCAAACCATCCCATTAACACTGGTATGACTACTTCTGATCACTTACAGAAACTACAAAGAAAAACCCTCAGTTCCTGAAAGGCCCATACAGTATGTACATACAATCGGTGGCTAAGTGGTTAGCACTTCTGCCTTACAGCACTGGGGTCATGAGTTCAATTCAAGACCATGGCCTTATCCGTGTGGAGTTTGTATGTTCTCCCCGTGTTTGCGTGGATTTCCTCCGGGTGCTCCGGTTTCCTCCCACACTCCAAAAACATACTGGTAGGTTAATTAGCTGCTAACTAATTGACCCTAGTCTGTGTGTGTGTCTGTCTGTCTGTGTGTGTTAGGGAATTTAGACTGTAAGCCCCAATGGGGCAGCGCTGATGTGAGTGATTTCTATGCACAGCGCTGCAGAATTAGTGGCGCTATATAAATAAATGGTAATAATAATAATAAAGACCATCCATTTCTGTTCACTAATTATGGATGAGCCACAGATTTAGTTAGAGCATGACAATCATGGGTTGGTTTACCATTTATCAGTTATTTAATTCACCCAATATAACCCCAAGCAAGAGCTTTCTCGTGGACAATGTCCGTATACCCAAAGCACTTGATTTCGGCCTGATTTAGAAACTTTTACCATTTTAATTGAGAAGACAACCATTGTATACAGGCACTTTAAGCTCTCATCGCTCAAACATATTAATTCAGCATTTACGTATCAGTCATTGTGTAGGACTTTGCTCAGCAATGGTTCTGTAGCACTGGAGTAAGCAAGTATTTCATTTTTTAGAGCGAAGTCAATTTTCGCTAAATCTTGGCTCATTATAATATTCAACCGTCTTCGATAAAGGTACATACTGAATGCCTTAATCCCAGGAATGATGGGTGATTCATCTTATTTTAGATATAATTCTTTTTGGACTGATAAAGGGTTATTTACGTAGTGCAAATGTAGGCAAAACTATTACTCTTTGCTTGAGCTATATTTATTAATAAAGTAATCATAGTAAGGGGATATGAGATCTGCTTTTATAACATGTCTCACTATGGGCCATTTAAATATTATTACATTTGTTTATATGTATATAAAAATATACTTCCCACATTGGTGGAACACGGCATCCACTGGTCCCAAAGCAAAATTTAGGGGTGGGCCCGATGATCTCACTACACTCTCTTAGTTCCCTGGTCTGCTCTCAGAAAGTGACCTGGACCCCTCTCATATCAGGGCCAGCAATAACTGTACCGCTACCCCATATAAAGATGTTCCTTGTAGTAACAAAAGGTGCCTCACTCAAACCACCTCCAAGTATTTGTACAACCTGGGTTATTTTGTGCAGATATAGGCTTTGCAGCTTAAGAACTTGTCCTTTATAAACTTTTATTGGGCTCCCTCTCATGCCTCAATGTAGCAATTTGTCAGACGTGCACTCTGAGCAATGTAATAAACACAAAACTGCCACATGTAATAAAAACAGTCCTGAAGTCCCCTCACTCCTATGGTTAATTAAAGCCATACATGAGGGTAAACTAAGCAGTATTTTAGGAGATAATGTAAGTGTTTAAAGGTGTCACTGAAAGGTGAGCAGTAGGTATACACCTTGCCATGCGCTGGGTGGAATATGTAGAGCAGGCATATCAAACTCAAAACCCAAATTGGGCCAAATAATCAAAGTCTAAGATTATGTGGGGCGGAAGTAAAAGAAAGAGTCTCATATGCAATTTTGTCTCCCCCCTTTCATCAAACTGTGTCCCCTTCATAATCACACTGTGCCCCCTTCATAATCACACTGTGCCACCCTTCTTCATCACACTGCACCCTTCATGTTGCTTTTATACCCCTTCATCTGTCTCCCCTGTTTCACACTGTGTCCTCCATGATGCTTTTGCTCCCCTTCATCTGTCTCCCATTTCACACTCTGCCCTCCATCATGCTACTTTTGCTCCCCTTCACTTACCTTTTATTGCCTTCTTTCCTCTGATTTCATCTTGTCCGTTGTGGCATCTTTCTGTGCGCTTTTCACTTAAAATGTCGGGCATGACATTCAGTGAGAAGGGTATTTTAAATTTTTATTCTTCAGGGCCGGCGGGTCTGGTGGGGCCGCTAAAAATAAGGGTTTGGGCCATATGCGGCACGTGAGCCATGAGTTTGACACTCTGATGTAAACACACCAGCATAAAAACAAGGTATTTTGCTGTGTACATCACAAATGTTTTTGTCCCTTCTCATTCCCCCCTCTTCTCTAATTATTGTTTTCTGTTTTGCACCCTATTTATCCCTCTATGAAGATCAAAATGTTACCTATAAAACGTTTTAGGGAAGGTGAGTAAAACTAGGAAAGCTTGTAACTCTTCTTGATCTTTATTTATCAGAACAGGTGCTCTGTGAACAGCTTTTTACTATATGTCTGCCAAATTTTATAGTTGAGCAATTGGGACAATGTGTGCACAAGAAGGAGGCATGGCCACTTAGCATGTCCATTGATAATGAGCATTGGGCCACCCCCAGCCTCCATTCCCTAAAAAACCCTTCAATGCTACACTCTTGGAAGGGGTGCTGTGTAGAACATCAGTAAACAGGCCTACCTCCCTACCATGCCTTAAAGCAGTCCCGCCTAAACCAGGACAGTTGGGAGGTGTGGTATCAGTTGTCTGCAGTGACAGATTACTGGTAAGGCAACATATGCATCTACTTGGTTCTTAAGGGGTCTGTGCAATGGGGCAAACAGCTGAATAATTATGATGACACAGTGCAGCTATCAAAGTTATGTACAGGGCACTGCGGTAAAGTCCTCACATTACCTTGGGGCCCATTTGGTACTATCTATCTCTGATTCTGCTGAGATAAAGCTTTATATTATCAGTTTCAATAACAACATAATCAAACAATATCTGAGTCCTGGGAGACCAGACAGAAGTCCATCCATTCATTTCTGAAACAGCCCTGTTGTAATGCAAATTCCAGACAAGTAGCTGTGAATGCCCTCTTGTGTATAACTATTGTTGCTGCATCTGCAATGACATCATTCATACATACATCCATTGAGATGCTTAACACAATATCGCATTAGCTAATGCATTAAATATTTGATTAAATGTATAGTCAATGACTTCCACCTTTTTCTCTCCATCTTATCCTCCCTATACCTTTCCCTCCCTCTGTATTGATTCTCGATTATCTGTATTATCTGTATTTGTATTTTGTATTTACCCCTTTTTGTCCTTTTTCTCTTTTCTGTACCCCCCCTTCACTTTGTCTATAAAATGTTTCAAAGACAAATAAAAAGAAAAAAAATATCATTAAATCTGAAATTGAATATGTATGTTCTGCAATGCAGTGTTAATTTTATATTTATAGTCTGCACAGAGCTAGATTTTCATTAAGAACAGTAGACTTGTAGCCAGAGGCAGCAGCAGCATGCAGGTGGCAATAATAGAATGAAGACTTAATTTGGGAGGGGGAAGGAGTATGGCTTCAATCTCCCATCACTTTCAATGCTGACAGACTGGACCTCTGTCTTATGCACATCTACAGGGCCTGTACAGTAATGTGCACACACCATTGGTATAATAATGTGGGCAGCTACAGGGCTGGGCTATACATAATATCACTTTGAAACGTTTTATGCTAGTCTGCTACATCTGTATACTATGCAGTTTTATATTTGTATTTGTTGTATTTTACATAGCCCCACCTAAATAAAGTACATAGCACTCCCTATTTCCCCTGCCACTGTCGCTTCTAACTTTTGGAGTAATTTGTTTCTATATATAAATGTTTTATTTCCTGCATTGTTGTTGGAATAGTGTGAGTGCTGTCCCGCAACATTTTTCAGAATTTTTTTGCTTGGAGATAGACAAAGAGGGGCAGGCTCGGCTGGGGGGCAGGGGGGGGGGCCAGGGGGGCATATGCCCCCCAGGCCAGTCCCATAGTCGGCTACCTTGGGCTGGATCACTGGGACACCTGCATTTTTTCTCTTTCAAAATAGGCTGCTGAATTTAATTTTGCTTCCCCGGGCCAATATTTGCCAGCCCTCCCCTGTAGAAAAGCCAACAGAAATGACTGCATATGTGGATATTTTGAGTTATTTCATTTCATTTAAATGTGAATAAACCAGATCATTTATATTAACCCTTTCAGCAACCTTCATTGCCTTCTCTAAAGACCACTGTTTGATCCCTGCCAGTTCAGACAAACCACCTTGCTTGGGGAGAGGGAAAACTCATTTTGCCAGTTAAAGTCTGTTCATAGCAAGAGCATCAGTTAGAGTTATGAGCAAATCCATCTTACAATGGGTGAAAAACGCATTTTCGTGTGTGTAAGAGGAAAATACAGGCTTTATTTTACACTGCGATTTAGAGTCAATTTAGATTTGAGGTAGAATATGTGTGTGTCCTGACTGAGTTACAAACAGATCCACACACAGGCTATGTTCATTGATACGCTGCAAATTCTCATGTATATGAGCCCCCAAGGATCAAAATATCTTAAGTCTTTCACTCATGCCTCAAATGCAAAACAAAATCCACATATACAAGGCCAAAAGAGTGCCGGAAAATAAAAAGTTATGTGCTTTAAAAAAATATGCAGATTGTTTGTATGCATTTGTAAATTTGTATTGCATTTACTGTATTCATGCAATGGGCAGCGGAGATGTACAAGTGCATACAGTGCTGGATTATGTCAGCCATATGGGATATTGGGGAGCACAGCAGCAGTACACCGCACTGAGCCTCCTGGTAGGTGATTGGTGGTAAAACCATGGGCCTTATTCATGAAGGAACGTAAATGCTTATACATGCTGTATTTTGTGTACAATTGCACTATGCCTGCCCAGAAACAGATTATAGGCCAGGCCAGTGAACACAAGAACATACAAATCATCTTTGGGCGCAAAGGACACTTGCAACAACCATAGATTTCATTGGTGGAATGGGGAGGGGGCTGAGCGTATGCACGTAGTCAGTGTACAGCGAGGACATGCCAAGCTTGAGCATATGCAGCAGCATCCAATTAGAGGTTTGGGCATCTCTAAGGTACGTGTTTTTCAGTCGTATCACTCGCACATGTTACTGGGCAGGTGTAAGTGCTGAGTGATAGTAATGGACACATATGTATGCTAGAACATGTGTTTGCTATCAGGAGCAACTGCATTTTATGTACAGTAGACATTAGTAACATCATGATAAATGTATTTCATCGGAAAAAAATACATTTTTTTTTATCATTAATGACTATCATTATGAATTGACAATAATTTTATATTTTATTTTCTGTGCATTCTGCTGGGACTTTATATTCCACATATGTATTGGATGTATCTTGCAGTGTAATGTGTGTTAGAGCATCGGGTACCATAGACCCATATTGAACAAGGTATGTTTCTTCAGATCCACTTGTAGTTGAATTCAGACGTATGGGTATGCCCGAAGTATGTGCATTTTTTAAAAAAAAACGAAACAATTTACATTTATTTTGCGTGCCTTAATGAATCAGGCCCCATGTGTATAAATCTTGGTCTGTGCGCATCACGTAGGTTTAGAGTGCACAAAAGAAAATGTGTATGATTACTGGTCTATACAATACAGGTCATTTGGTCTAGGTCAAGTTACAAGCCCATTTTGCCTAAATGTTCCCTTAGGCTAGGTACACACTGAAGGTTTTTCAGCCAAGTATCAGGCCAAACACCCGATAAATGACCGTTTATCCCGATATCGCATTAATGTGTATAATTACGCGATGAACGAGAGTCGTTCCAAAGTACCGATCATCACTTTATTTGATTGCTCGTTCTGTTTAAAAATCTCATTTTAAGCTCTTTCCGATCCTGCAGTGTGTATGAATTCATGACCAATCGCTTGACCAACTGCCAATAGTTCCTCAAACAGCAACTCCTTTCTGGGCGTGTGTATGTAAATTTAAGAGCTCTCTACCTCTCCCACCTGGTGCGTTGTCATAACGTCAGGCAACTGGGAATAATGTGCTTTTATTGGAGAATCAATTATAAACCTGTTGTACACGTACCATATGACATTTTTGTGTTGCTGCATTCAAGTGTCATTCTTTCCTGAAGTGTCTTTTTTTACATTATATTAAAAAAAATTGTTACTGTGCAGTATTAAGTGAATGAATGAATGTACACTATACACACGGATGTGTTATAGAATGAATAGCAATGACGTATTTCCTTTTCCTGAATCTCAGTTTGTGGGAGTTTTTGCTGGTGATGTTCAACCTTTTATTTAAATGTATTTGGCATATCACCCCAGGGAGGCTATATTTTGTTTCAAAATTTAAATGATTTGAGATGATATTATACCTGTACAGGGGCGCACGGAGGATTGTCGGGGGGGGGGGTTTTCCCCCCGACCCCCAAAAAAACCACCCCCCGCGAGAGCTGCTGCGCATGAGCAGCAGCTCCGTTTCTTCAGCGCTGTCCTATACAGCAGCCGCGGCGCTGTCTAAGAAGAGTCCGCGGCGGTGCTGTATACACTACAGCACCGCCGCGGACGCTTCATTGACAGCGCCGCGGCTGCTGTATAGGACAGTGCAGATATAGCGGCCACTTAGTTAGCGCAGGGGGGGGGGTTCTGAGTCTCCACTGCTGTATAGTGTGTATGCGTGAAACGACCAATCGATCTGGCCTTCGGTCGTAGGTACAATCATTGTAGCTAACACATTGGTCTGAAAATTCTTCAGTGTGTACTTAGGCTTACTAGACAACATGTACTGTTATATTTCAGTTTCACAATGCTCCATTTATCATTGTTGCTTTTGTCAATGAAAGCTGCATATCAGCATAGGGATCGATCCCTATGCCAGCAGTAATTTCATTTGGATTTTCTTTTGTGTTCTTTCCATTTGGAATGCAATGGAGGGAAACTGAAAAAAACACTCGCCCCAATAGTATATTGGATGACAATCATCACAAAAATATATTAAAGTAGTAACATACTTATTGAATTGGACAAAAACACATTAAGCAATTGTTTTTTCATCCTCATTACATTCAATAGGTTTAAGTATATAAAAACAATATCTCGCACAGAGCTTTAAGAAGAGGTTCTTCCACTGCAGACAATAAAAGGTATAGTGACACAATAGTATAATAGCCTATAATAAGTAGAACATTTTTATCTTCAATATAAGAAGAAAATATTTTATATTCATGGAATACTTTAGTAAATGATATCATAGCACATGTCTGTTCTTGATGAATTTTGTTTGATAGCAAAATAAAACTGTTTTGTGAATTTGTATGAATTGGTTTTTATTTGGTTAATCATCCAAAAGAGCAACCGAAGGATCAACTAACCGTCAAATTGCCAGGAGGATTAGTTAAGTCCATCCACCTACTGCAGAGTGTTCACAAGCTAAACCCGGTTTTGTGTTGATGTGCCATGCCGATATAAGAGGTTCAGTAGGTAACATTTAAGTGCGCTGGATAGGGAACACAGAACCCTTCCAATAGCACAAATGAAACTTTTAGTAATTAACACAAACACAAATTACACTTACATTTAATGGCATATGCAGCACGTCTTGGACATTTATATGAGTGTTTCATCTTTACTCAAGTGGACCTGGGTTAATCTGTCCAGGTACCCCATTGCTATGCTTTTTGGAAAACTCACCATTCAATAGGCCATCTGAAACACCTCCAGATACTGAGTATAGAAATTAGAGGTGCTCGGACTCGGTTTTCTGAAAACAGAGCCCACTCGAACTTAGGGGATTCGAGTAGGCTCGCGAGCCGGCTCGGTACTGTTGCACGTCCTCGGATCTGAATCTAGGCAAAAGATCATTGTTGTGTTGTCGGATCTCGTGGGTTTTCAGTGTCATTGCTCACACAGAAACATGGGTAGCAGTGTTCTTGTCACTCTCCAGTCTCCAGTGACATTGCTCAGTACCATTGCTCATACAGAAACAGGAGGGGTAGCAGTGTTCTTGTCACTCTCCATTCTCCAGTGACATTGCTCAGTGTCATTGCTCACACAGAAACATGGGTAGCAGTGTTCTTGTCACTTTCCAGTCTCCAGTGCCATTGCTCATACAGAAATAGGAGGGGTAGCAGGGTTCTTGTCACTTGGCAAAATTTGACTGGAAATTACTGGAAAATAATGTCATTAAGGTATATAATAATGTAGGAACAAAAAAAGAGCCAAATTATGTGATTTTAGCAAAAAAAAATAAAAATAGGTATTTTAGAGAAAAAATAGGGATCCAAAACCAAAAACACGAGGGCGGTTTTGTCAAAACCAAAACACAAAATTAATCCAGATCCAAAACCAAATCCAAAACACAGGGTCAGTGAACATCTCTAATAGAAATGGGAATGTAAAGGCCACCCTAATTAATACAAACTAGTCTAACTAGTGTAACAATTTGCATACAGTGAAAATAAACATATAAAAGGCATATGCATATAATAGTGTATAAAATCTTATTATGTGAAAAAAAACCTAAATCATAAAATTATTTAACACATTATGGGATCACTAATCTCTAGGGAAGTAGATGTCTATTACAATGTAGCATGTTAATAATTTACAAAACCACATTTAACATGAGGATGAATTCTCCTTATAAATCGAGATACCTTACATGGCGGCATAACTGAAAAAGCTGCAAAGAAACGGGGAAATATATTTCTAAAAAAAATTACATTAAACTCTATACAAATCATTAAATTTTTCAGCTAGTCAGTCCCCTCCTCTGCTGTCAGGGCCAATAATGTTTTTGACCCCAAATAAAGAAGAGATCCTTATTCACTAAACTGGACAATTCTAAAGGTGGACCTAATACTCATGTTTACCGACAAACTCAGTTCTACGTACAGGGGCGACAGATGTAAACTTAAGTTTGCATCTTTTTTCCCTACAATACCTCCAAAAAAAGAAAAGTAATCAATTTGCCTTAAATGAAGCATGTGCAAATTTGATGCCCTTGACCCTGGATCTTTATTTTTTATCATTCAGTAACAATAACATCATTCTGATCATTAAAAATGTTTCTTGCTTGTCTGCTTTTGTGGCATACCTCCTTATCTGACATGTAATTTATGGGTTCCACCGTGAGGACTTTAAATGAGACAATTTATGAGCGCCAAAGGCATATTGAATTGTAAGCAAGCACTCATTCTTTCTATAGACACAGAATTCAATGATGCTATTCAGTTGCACTTAAAATTCTTTGTCATTGAGATTATTGGTGCTGACATCAGAAGAGGGGGTTGATTAGCTGTCCTCTGAAAAAGAGAATCTTATTGGATTTTCACATTAAATACAGTGTCCCCACAAGGATTCAGTATTTGTACTGATTTTAACCTCTTCAGGATACACATTTGTGTACATTTACTTTTATTTAAAAATAAATGAAGTTTGAATATATATTTCTAACTAAATATAATCAATATTAAATTCTATTTAGAGACAAAGCGTTTGCAATTTCTGTGCATTCGATTAGACACATTGACAAATATTCAGCAACAATTTATGGCAGTAAAGTGGTGTATTTTTTCAACATAATATAATTTAAATTTTGTGGCATAAAAAACAGGTATGTACTCTAGATATGTTTAGGAATTGTGATTGTATTCATCTAACAGTTTTTTTGCATTGTGTCTATTCAATTCAATGTAAATAGTTAATGTCTACATTTGTGGACATTTAGTGCTCGTGGGTATTTTTGTGTCAGTGTATATTCTATGGTATTTTTGTGCCAGTGCATTTGGCTGCCGGCACCTATTGATGACATCACTCCCACTCTATGACGTGAGTCGCCACTTCTCCCAGAGATTCTTGCTAGTGATGGACATTGGAAGTCCATCATCAAGTGATGGCTGAGCTTCTACCATTGAAATTTTCAATGTGATGGTAACTGACCATTGCATCAATAGAATTTGATGGAAAAAATATTGATATGGTTTGCGCATGTGCAAAATACCCTGTTTGCACATGCGCAATACCCCTGCAGAATGGCCAGCTGGTGATGGTACTGGGGGTGGCATTAGGGCAAGGGGCGGAGTGATGACTCACTGAAAGAAGCGGAATAGGACAGGACAGCACTGTCCCCGCTATAAGTGACTGACTGCTACAGCTGCTGTGCTGCACACACAGTGCTCATACAGGCAGCTGACTGAGTGTGGGACTGTGACAGGTCTGTGTGTGATTATGTTTCTGGCTGTGCTCTGATTGGCTCTATGAGAAAGTGAAAGCCAATCAGAACTAGTAATGTGAAACCGCTTTGAGGAAATCAAAAGGTTCCTACATTATAAAAACAACAGTGAAATACCAGATGACTGCAACAATATATTTAAGTCCGTCCACTGTTAGATATGTTGTCTGAAACATTTGCTGACGTCACCAATGAAACTGAATTCAAGGGCATTGACGAAATTATTATCCTGTTCAAAGGAAGACAAAGAGGCAAACAGTACTTAAAACCCCAAAAGTGTGGCTTCAAAGTAGGGGTGAGGGCATCTCAAGATGGATATGTCTCAAAATTTGAAATGTACCAAAAATCTCACTCCACGATTACAGAATTTGGTGTGATTGGTGAATCAGTGATAAGACTATGTGACGGATTAGAAGATAAAAACCACAAGCTGTTTCTGGATAATCTTTTTACCTCTATATTTATCGTTATAAATCTGATGGTAAATGGAATTTTTGATGTTGGTACCATTAGACGAAACAGAATTAAAGATTCTGACGCCAAGCTCGTCAACTCTAAAACTTTAGCAAAATGTGGTAGAGGATCAATTTTGGCAGCCACATAAACAGACAATGTGACAATTCTACGGTGGGCAGATAATAATATTGTTCATATGATCTCTACATATGCAGGAATAGAACCAAGACGTCGTCTCCAGATGAGACAGAACACGAAAGGAGTATGCCCAAGTAACAAGGCTATTTGCTATCAACCAATAGAACAAGTTTAAGTTTAGGGGGGGAGTAGATAAATGCGAGATAGGATGATTGATCACTACGATGATTGCTCACTACCCTCATTCAATCAGTTATCAAAAATTTTACCATAGGATTGCCTTCCATTTTCTTAATGTTTCCATAGTAAACACATGGATCTTTTTCAAAAAGGCGAGAAATCAAACATGATTGTACTCAAAGTCAAAGCGGGAATTGCAGCAACAATAATTCAAATGGTCGAAAACAACAAAAAGGGGAATTCCTTCTAAGTCTAATGTGGAAACACCACCAAAAAAAGAAAAAGTTGGCAGAAGGTTGTACCTGATGGAGTTGAACATTATCCCCCAAAAATTGTATCTTAAAAATCCTCAACGATGCCACAACAAAAACTGTACTTCAAAAAACGCTACATTTGCAGAAAATGCAAAGATTCAATATATATATATATATATATATATATATATATATATATATATATATACAAGTTAACCCGTGCATGATACTCATGCATTCTAGTCAAATCAAGCTACTTAAGGTGTTAAAAAGGTTCTTGTCATGCATTTGGGCCATAGCCCAGGCCTCAACCACCAACCACTCCCCACTGTCACCCCCGGCAACCACCAACCACTCCCAAATGTCACTTCTCCTTCAAGAAATATATATATATTTTTTTTAAATCTTTATAAACACTTTTAACAATTAACAAATTAAATTAACAAATTAAAAACATCTAAGTATACCAAATTTTAATCTTTCTGAATTTTTTTTTCCACACACACTAAGAATTTAGTAGGTCAGTGTATAACTCCGCCCAGCAGGTGGCGCTGCAGCTTAGTTTTATTTTTTCCACACACACACAGACAGACTAACACACGCCACTAGACATTTATATTATAGATATATATGTATATATATATATATATATATATATATATATATATATATATATATATATATATATATATTAGTTAAATTGTAATAGATATGTACTCCCCTAGGGGTTAATGATCTTATAATTTGCTTTTTTCAGTAAAGCTTACCAATTATAACTCTGTATATATGATACATATTTTTTTAATATTTTTTCATCTATTCATTGGTTGTAATATGAATTGATATTACACAAACATTGTGATAGTTGACCTAAGTGATGCTAATTAGGGCAGCATTTATATACCTACCTCTATACAGAATAGCTGGAGATGGCCTATCCAACAGTATCTTTTGAAACGCATAACAAAACAGCACCTGGATAAGTGGGACAGCCATGCAAGTGTCCTAGGCTTGCCGCATATGCCATTGAATGTAAGTGTAATTTGTATTTTTTGTTAAACAATAAAAGTTTCACTTGTTCTTTTAGAAGCTTTTTGTCTTCCCTATCCACGGCACTGCAATTTTACCTACTGAACCAAAAGATCAGTGGCAAAGCCCATCAAAAGACCAGACAATGAGGACTTCACAGGGACCCAACAGTGAATCTGAACACTAAATGGTACATTTCAAACTTCCAAAATACCATATCAAATAATTGTATTTTTTAACCAATGAGACCCTGTTATCTAGTGTGTTATCTCACAATCACTGGTGAATTGCATTTTATTGACCAGTTATTTTGGACCTCTTGGAATGGAAAAACAAATGTGGGTGGGAATGATTTGTATGGCAGGGCTGCTTGTTCGTCCAGCCCTTGCGTGCAATTCACACCCACCCAAGAACACAATTTAAATGAGGAGGAGAGGAATTGTGCAGGGCAGGGCCACTTTATTCTACACCATGTCAAAGCACTTGTTAGGGAAAAGTGGTGTGGTTTATAGCTCCAAATATTACAGGCTCCAAATAAGAAAATACAGCTTGGAATCGGCACATGACCCCACTTTCCCATCCAGTTTTAAGTTAGAAACAATAGGTGCAGTCAACATGTACATTGTTTCACCAGCCACTTATTGCATCTATTTTTGGCTAGTGAACAAGACAACATGATGTGGTTTTATACAAATTGAGGCCACAGGTTGTCCTCTCCACTAAATAGTATGCTTCAGTAACAGCCTAGTTGTGTATGTATATATATATATATATATGTGCTCAGAGGTGCAAATCAAATTCATCACCCTAGAATATGCTTATACTGTAAAAACAGTATAAGTACATCTC
Source organism: Mixophyes fleayi (assembly GCF_038048845.1). Classification (NCBI taxonomy): domain Eukaryota; kingdom Metazoa; phylum Chordata; class Amphibia; order Anura; family Limnodynastidae; genus Mixophyes; species Mixophyes fleayi. Next base: position 323,162,113 of record NC_134403.1, on the reverse strand, counting down.
CCATCTCCCAACATTTGGGTAGGCAACATTGGGACGGGCGCATGGCCATGTCACAATGGGGGGTGACCGCACCCGGGGGGCGTGCCTAGCCCTTTTAAAGCAGTAGGCTGCCTTGTCCTCTCCTCCCCTTCCATGCAAACACCTTCAATGCCGTGCGCACTGGCGCTATGCAGAGCAAAAGTGAACAGATTACTTCCCAACTTTCCCACCCACAAGACAAACCTGTTCTGATGGGGATGATGGGACAGAGCCCTCAAATCAGGACTGTCCCGTCTAATTCGGGGAGGTATGGTATGAGGTGTAGACTGAGACAAGCACAGAATACTTAACCTAATAGACCACAAGTATTTCTGTACTGTGCACCTCCATTTCACATAATGTTGATTTCAGTCTCCTTATGCCTGGAGAGGTGGAACAGGGGAGGGCAGGTGCAGGCACAGGCTGAGTACATTAAGGGCATCTTCACCGAACTGTGACACAATCAGACTTGAATTCATGTGCAGATACTCTTTCCAGGAGTATATCTCTTGTGGGTGCTGGAAGGCCAGGGCAGTGATACATAGAGATGATGACTATCAGCAGCATGATCTGCTACTTCTGATTGGCTGAATATGTATTGACCTCTTCAGCCGCAACTACTTAAATCTTTAGTGTCACAGCTATATTATAGGAAGTTGTGGCCTTCTATTCGCATTACTTAATTGACATTATCATTAGAACTAGTGTAGGCAAGAAGATTCCCAAGCGATTTTCAAAGGGGGAATTAACAGATGTTTGTATTGTATTTGACTTAATTTGAATTTAAGTACATTTTATAGTTAAAATACGACTTTTGCATGTATTATTAACTGTCCAGACAATAATCACTCTTGTCTATATTACAGTTCATTTCATTATTATATTGTAAACAAATAGGGTAATGTGATTGCAGCATTTTTGCTAACATTGTCAGGTCACATCTCTATGCTATAGAGCTGGACACATCTTGAGATATGTCTGACTGAACATATGCAAGCAAATATGCTTTTTTACATATTTATTTTACTACATACATTTGAAAATTATTTCCCTTCTAAATAAGCTCCATACTGTTTGTGCATACAGACCATAGGGTGCACCCAAATTATAGAGGATGAAAATATACCTGACATCCACATGTACAGTCACACATACTGTGCATACATTGCCACGGGTTTCCCATCTGTGGTCTTGTATCTCCCACTAATGTGTCTTCAAACCCTTGAGACTCTCCCTCTTCTGACTCTGTCCTCATATCTTTCTACCCACCAATTCTATCTCCCCCCTGAATATGTCATATGCTTGATTGGCTCTCCTATTTACAGCCGGTATCTCTCTCTCTCCCGTACCTATACCCTTTACAGTGCTACCTCTGTTTGATGCAACATCACTCCCCTGGCATCTCCCAAACACCTAACCCAGCCAAAATAAATATTTTACAGGCTGAAGTTGTTTTGTTATAGTAACTAACTCCTTTCGTTTAACCTGTATGCCTCAGGAATCAGGTGCTCTAGTGAAGGAGTGATGTCACTTCCCATTGTCTCTCAAGTACTCAAACCCAACAGCAGACTGAAGGAATAGTTATTGCATTATAATGGCGCTGTCTCCACACTTCTCTAGAGTGTGTTGTAGACTGAGTTATAGGAGGACACCTCAGAAAATGACTCAAGGTAAACAGGTACAAAAACTTTGTTTAAAAATGTGAGATTGCAGCTTTAAATATCTGAAAAACACAGTATCAGTTAACTAGTAATTACTGTGAATGGATTAGTGGATTTAAACCAACTGCAGTGCAACAATGCAATATATTTGGTATAAAATTGCTAACCCAGCAACCGTATCTACAAATCCAATTTTACACAGTATAATGAGTAGCAACACTTGTGACCATAATACAAGGAAAGTCTATTTTCAGTCTAATGACTATACACATCCTAAATCCTCCATTTTTGCATTGCACCCTGAAGTGTCTCTTCAGTATACGTCTTGTGCTTAGCTGGATGTCTTTCCAAACTGATCATAAATTCAGTTTCAAGCTACAAATGGTTTTGTTTAATGTTCCAGCACATCTCTTGGAATATTTACTTCACATTGCGGCCAACATTTTAAAATATTTCCCAGAGGCGTTTTGCTGCTGAGCCAGTGCGTCACCACAGGCTACACAAGATACTGTCTCAGCGGACCTCGGAGCACTACAATCCCCATCATGTGAAATTGAATTAATAATAGCATACATATTTGCATTTTATATATATCTTTTTAATAAATAATAACTTCATTTGTCATAATAATAAGAATAGTTAAGTAAAGGGAGATTTATAGATATTTTTATTTATTTTGTTTCATTTACTTGAATAGCACCCTCATATTACTTCCCACAGAATATCGAGTAATTCACATCAGTCCCTGCCACATTGGAATGTACAGTCTAAATGCTCTAACTAACACACACACACACACACACACACACACACACACACACACTCACACACACTCACGCACACTCACGCACACTCACGCACACACTCTCACACACACACACACATCCACAAACTCTAGAGGTCCATTTCTGTTAGAAGCCATTTAAGCTGACAGTATGTTTTTTGACTGTAGGAGGAAACCAGAACACCCGAAGGAGGAAAACTGCACAAACACAGAGAGAAAATACAAACTCCACACAGAGCCAAAATCAAACTTATGGCCCAAGCACTGTGATGTAATGTTAATCATTGTGCTACTATGTTGCCCATAGATTGATTTATCTATCTATCTAGGTTAAGCCATCATATTAAATATATATCTCTATGTACATACATATACATACACCGATTAGCCACAACATTGAAACCACCTGCCTAACATTGTGTAGGTCCCCCTTGTGCCACCAAAACAGCTCTGACCCATCGAGGCATGGACCCTCACCTCTGAAGGTGCCCTGTGGTATCTGGCACCTAGATGTTAGCAGCAGATTCTTTCAGTCCTGTAAGTTGTGAGATGCGGCCTCCATGACTTTGACTTGTTTTCCCAACACATCCCACAGACGCGCAATTGGATTGATATCTGGGGAATTTGGAGGCCATGTGAACTCTTGAACTCTTTGTCATAATCTTCAAACCATTTCTGAAAACTTTTTGAAGTGTGTCAGGGTGCACTATCCTGCTGAAAGAGGCCACGGCCATCAGGGAATACCGTTGCCATGTAGGGGTGTACTTGGTCTGCAACAACGTTTAGGTAGGTGGTATGTGTCAAAGTAATATCCACATGAATAGCAGGACCCAAGGTTTCCCAGCAGAACATTGCCCAGAGCATCACACTGTCTCCACCAGCTTACCTTATGCCATAATGCATCCTGTGCCATCTTTTCCCCAGGTAAACTAAGCGCATGCACCCAGCCATCCACATGATGTAAAAGAAATATATGATTCATCAGACCACACCACCTTCTTCCAATGAACCATGGTTCAGTTGTGGAACTCACAGGCCCATTGTAGGTGCTTTCGGTGGTGGACAGGGGTCATTCTGCAGCTACACAAGCTGCAATGCACTGTGTTCTGACACCTTTCTCTCATAGCCAGCATTAACTTTTCAGCAATTTGTGCTGCAGTAGCTCTTTTTTGGGATTGGACCAGACGGGCTAGCATTCGCTCCCCACACGCATCAATGAGCCTTGATTGTCCATGACCCTGTTTCCGGTTCACCAGTTGATCTTTCTTGGACCATTTTTTGGTAGGTATTAACCACTGCATACCCGAAACAAACCAGAAGTCCTGCCGTTTTTTGGAGATGCCCTGACCCAGTCATATAGCCATCACAATTTGTCCCTTGTCAAAGTCACTCAGATCTTTCCGCTTGCCCATTTTTCCTGCTTCAACACATCAACTAACTGTTCTTTTGCTGCCTAATATGTTCAACCCATTGACAATTGCCGTTTTAACAAGATTATCAATGTTATTCACTTCACTTGTCAGTGGTTTTAATGTTGTGGATCAGTGTATGTATAAAACCTGTGACTGTCCCTTTAAATTAGAGACAGCTAAAACATCATGCAATTGGAAAAATACTTAGTTTGTATTTAACAGTTTATATTTCTAGCAGAAAATCCCCTGTATTTCACTGTGGCATTTGCATACTGGAAATGGCAATCATCAGGATTAGAACTTCATTTACAGCTGTATCAGGTCCTTTGAACAACTGCTGTAATGTATATTCTTAATTTATGATTTACTATCTGTTTCTAAGTTCTATAACTGACGAACATATGAAACTTATAGCTTAATTTGGGAAAACTCTATTTTCTTTTAATTTATAAATGTAAACCAAAAAAACAACCTTAAGAGGGAACCCCAAATAATATTTTTTTAAATTTAAATCCTCTAATTGGTAATCTGGTTCTGCAAATTATTATTAACTTTCCTTTTGGTGGAAAAGCAAAGTTGTTTCTAGTTTACTGGTGAGCTGGAGACTTCAGTAAACAGGTATTAATTGAGTTTACAAAGAAACATAATAATAGTCTGGGCTTAAATCACTTCCCCATCCCTCCTCCTCTATAATTCACTACATAGGACTTGACCAGCAGTTAGGGTCCTGTTTACTTTTTACTTTCTTGAAACAATGTTGCTTTAATCCTTAGTGCTGAAGAAAAGCTGATAAGTGTAAATGGAAAATCCAAGGACAAGAATAGAATAGAATGTTCATACCGGGGCACTCGGGAGTCCTCCAAGTTATTGTATAAACATTATTAGTCAGTATTATCATCATCACCATTTATTTAAATAGCACCACTAATTCCGCAGCACTGTACAGAGAACTCACTCACATCAGTCCCTGCCCTATTGAGGCTTACAGTCTAAATTTCCTAACACACAGACACAGACTAGGGTCAATTTGTTACCAGCCAATTAACCTACCAGTATGTTTTTGGAGTGTGGGAGGAAAACGGAGCACCCGGAGGAAACCCACGCAAACACAGGGAGAACATACAAACTCCACACAGATAAGGCCATGGTCAGGAATTGAACTCATGACCCCAGTGCTGTAAGGCAGAAATGCTAACCACTACACCACCGTGCTACTCTTAACCTAGGTACTACTTCAGCGAAATATAAAATCTCAAAGTGCAGTAGTGATATGTGAATCACTGTGAATTAAAAACTTTTCTGCCAAATGACCTTTGAGTGCTTTTGTTATTATTTAGTTGATATTTCAGTCATGGCTTAGCTGGAAGATTTTTATTATTACATATCATTTTACACTTTAAATTGTTAAGTAGAATAAAGTACCGTTATCTATAAAATTATTTAAATTCCCATCTAGATGAAAATAGGTTTCTTAATGACGTTCACACACACAAATCACTCCCTTATTGATGGTGTATTATTCATTATATCATATACACTAAGCATCTCTATTGAGAGTTTTTCACATTCTGAGTCCTCTGCAGGGCCGGATTTACCGCTAGGTAACCTAGGCACCTGCCTAGGGCCTAGCGGCTCTCTGGGGGCCCAGATGGGGGGGACAATGAAGGAAAAAAAATAATAAAAAAAATTGGCCCCTCCCCCCATTTGTGCCACGAATCGGTGGAGGGGCTGGTGCTAGAGCTAGGCGTATAGGCTGTAGTGGCTAAATCCCCTGCAGTCTAGTTACCTTGTCACATCGATATGACATCACGGTGTCATGTGATCGCAGCGGTCACATGGTACACTGTGTTAGGCGGGCTGCTTGAAGTCTATGGCAGCTGTGCAGGAGCTTCCATCATTTCTGTTCCTGTAAAAAAAAAAGTAAGAACAAGAAGGTGTGTGTGTGGCTGTGTGTAGCTGCAGGGGGGGCATGTGGGATGGAAGCTGCAGGGCACAGGGGGGGGCATGTGTGTGTGAAGCTGCAGGGCACAGGGGGGGCATGTGTGATGGAAGCTGCTCTGGCACAGGGGGGGCATGTGTGATGGAAACTGCAGGGCACAAAGGGGGCATGTGTGTGTAAAGGTGCTGGGCAGAGGGGGGGCATGTGAGTTAGAAGTCTGTTCCCCACACGGCCCCTCCTCAGCCAACAATACCCTTACAACACTCACCAGCTTTTCTTTGATATTCCCCATGACACATGCTCATTATCTATTCCCTCACATGACCCGCTGCCTCAATCCTGACACCTCTCTTACCTCAAAATGAAAAGAGGCAAAACCGACATCTTGCCAAGGGCACCATGAGGTCTAAATCTGGCTCTGGTCCTGTGAGATGTTCAGTAACAATGTTGCTCTTATGTAGTAGTTCTTAGAATTGATCACTACATATTGCAAAATCAAAGAGCGAGACACATTGCTTTCAGCAATCTCATATTTTAGTTTCAAGTTGTAGTTATAGTTTAAGAGTCTCCACTGGGAGTGGGTCCCGGGAGACATATAGTAACAGTGATGCTCTTTTATCTCTCAGTTATTAGCATTGAGCACACTATATTTCAGGGTCAAAACCAAAGTTGCTTTGTGATTAGCAATCTCATGTTTTAGTCTCAGATTATAATGAAGATTATATGGTAATAGACTAAAAGTTAGTATTTGGCCCCACCAGTTAGTGTCCAAATGATCAATTCAATGCCCAATTAGTAACACTAATTATACATAGGGTTATTCACTGGCAGTAACTATGCTCATTAATTCCGTTGCCCTATCAATGCTCCATGGCAGTTAGTGTTCACCCTTTGCTCTGAGCAATCTGATTTGAAAGTGTGCCTAGGGCGCCAAGGACCCTAGCACCGGCCCTGATTGTGTCCCCACCATAGTATCTGTAATCTATATAACAGTGACAATGCTATACTTATTTGTAGACAACAAAATTGGGCATCTTATGTGGGTCATTACAGCAACCACAGGAGAGAACTAGTTGAAGTGCATTTCACTTCTTCAACGCGAGAGTAAAGGTGACCAATCACATGGCTTCATGAATCTAGTCATATTAAAACACAGAATGACTGGTTACCTACAGTGTTCCAACCAATCAGCTACTCTTGAGGAGAGCAAAGTGAGAACACCAGGTATGCTAATTTGCAAGGTTGGGCAATCTATCCAATGCCACCTTACCTTCACCATGTCACCGGTCCTGGCTCACTAGACTAATAAAGAGTAGTGAGAGTAGGGATGTGCAGGAGGGAGATGGTGCTAGAAAGATAAAGCTCTCACATGTAAATAACTTACATTACTGCATGGCACAGCTATGTCTCTTCAGTGCTGCCTTCTTCCTTTATGTCACAAATCACTGCGTTACTTACAGTCCAGACTTCATAGAGTTGTGATGTGACAGCAGAGAAAAGGCAGGGGCAGATCTAGACTTTTTCTTTGCTGGGGAGGGGCGTTTAACAATTAATCCCTCTCCCTCACCCATTCCAATTCTGACTCCTCCTCCTGTCCAGTCCCAACTCCTATAGGCCCTTTGCCCTACAACACTATGTGTCTCACAAATTAATGTATTTTAAGCTACAAGTTTGCCAGGTTTGTTCTTTGTTTTATTTTAGGTAAAATACTATATAGCTATGAAATCACAACAATAAGAGCAACAAATAACAGATATGTCTGCCCCATCATCACACTGCTGCCCCCTTCATCACACTTCTGCCCCTTTGTTACACTGCTGCCCCCTTCGTCACAATGCTGCCCCTTTGTTACACTGCTGACCCCTTCATCACACTGCTGCCTCCTTCATCACACTTTTGCCCCTTTGTTACACTGTGCAGCTCACGACACTGTGACCCTTCGTCACACCATTCTATTCTATTACTACTATTCTACCTTCTTATGGTCTACTGCCCCCATGGATCTGCCCCTGGCAAAGACAGGCTCAGTTTCTCATTTGGAATACTAAACTTGTTTTCTTTGTAATTTTGTCCTCAAGTAATGATAGGGTTAACTTTTTTTTTTTAAATAATCCAACACCATGTACTTTAAAATAAATAAGTAAAAACACCACCACTCTGGTGATAGGTCTTCTTTACGTTGAGTGGACATCTTTAAATTGTACTTTGTTAGCAATACAGTTTGCAATGTATCACTAACCTTGGCCTGATTGTGTTATAATAACAAGGGTAAAACCATGGCTAAATGCATTTTCCTCCCTAAATTTTACTCTTCCAACATGTAGCATCCAAATTGATTAAAAAGGTGTTTATGCCAATGTGCTACCAAAACAGAGTATTAATTGTTTCCAGGGATATTTTGCAAGATCAAAGAATGAGTTTATGATGCAAAAGAAATAGCCTCATAAAACAGGCCAATTTACAAGCTTAAAAACCCGTTTTTCTACAAAGTGTAAGATGTGTCCCATTGACAGTATATGATAACATCCAATCTCCATCCAAAGGTGGTGTAATGAATGGGCTGTGCACCCTCCTGTATGCAGTGGAATCCTATAGGCTGTGCACCCTACCGTATGCAGTGGAATCCTCTGTAAATGTGTCCTATCCACCAGTTGATCTTTAAAAAAATGATGTCCCACAACACTAAATCTTGTTCTTGCCAGTGGGTGCACACTCAGCAAGGAATATCCTGCACTATTACTTCAAACAGGAGGTGCAAATGTTTTCATCTCTGCCGAAACTATCAACTTAACCTGCAAATCCATGTGCTGAACCATAAAACTGGGAGCACAAAATTAGGCACATGAGGTCACAAAAGTGCAGTTGCAAATTTTACTTCAATCCAGTTCATTTTATGAACATAAAGACCAATGTCGTATAAACATTCAAATGTACAATATTGACAAAGCTAATAACATTGCCAGTGGCCCTTTATTCTCTGGACTTATTATTGCCCCCCATGATTCTCGAATGGGCAGTATTTCAGGAAGTAGTCTTGAGGTGATAGGAATTAGAAGGGTGAAACCATAGCTCTCATTTTCCCCCCTTAAATTTAACTTTTTTCCAGTGTAGCATCCAAAATTAATAAAATGGTGTTTATTCCAATATGCTACCTAGACAGTACAATTTGTTCTCTAAAAAAACGTAAAAGTGTAAATTTAACTTGGTATGAAATTAAAAAGTGATTGCTGATGAAAGCAGTTTAAAAAGAAAATGTGTCTGGTTAAAAGGGGCGGAAGACATAATCCTGAACGGGGAGTAAATACTCCAGGTGTCATCGTTGGCAACATTTTAATTTTTTTCCAGGGATATTTTGCTGATCAGTTGTTCTCTAGGGTACCTGGCTAAACAAGACATGACATGATTCATTCAATCAAGTGATGCTCAGATCCACTCACGTGACACCATCATTGGCCAAGTAGACAGCTACTGAGCCTTCCGGACAATCATGATGAATGATCTGATTCGACTACATATTACTGAATTATATATTTTTTCTCTGTTACAGTCTAGAACTATCTTCACTCAGCAGAAGAATTCAAGCATAACAGCATACATTAAAATTGAATGATATTCTCCTATTTTCTCCCCACATATTTATTATTTACTGAAGTAGCTGCAACTGTTTGATAAATAACCTGCCAACTCTTATAGTACCCATTGAAAAGCAGCATGTAGTGTATCTGCAATGCATTATGAATATCAAAGATTATAAAGCAGAACTTTTGGATAAGAACAATTTTATTTTACTAATGCTTGTATATAAAGGACACAAACCATATGAGAATGACTGTTTGAGGGGTAAATGAGAAGATATGATACAAAATTCATTTTCTGTAGAAGGGTGCTTTGATTCTTCTCTTGGATATACAAATTGGAGGCAAAACTTCTGTGAAAATGCATTGGATAGATGACAATCCTTTCAATAGTTACAGAAGTTGTGGATATCAAACTTATTATTTCATACAAGTATGGTGGAATTGTGCAACGGTTATGGAAACAATTTGAAATCATGGCAATACAAACATTACTTTTTAACAATCATCCACACACATCCCAAAAAGCAGAAAAGTGAGGATATTATGCCAGGGAAGTTACCCCCACCATGTCTCCAGTTACTTGCTTTTCACCTCTGACAATTATCTGCCGCCCCTCTGGTCATGATCCAGACAAATCAGAGGTGCCTGCATGGGCCTCTCTATTGGCAGATTGCAGAGACCATCTTGGAGAGTTCCTAATGAGATGCTGCTCGGCCGGGTATGTCTGCATCTCTCTACACTGCTACCGCTGGCTATAGCTCCAGGCTCATTGCCTGTGCTCACCACTTCCAGACTGCACTATTTCCTGCTGGTGGTGCACTCTGGCACCCTGCCACTCATGATCTTGATCTCTGGTGGCCCTGCCAGTTCCCTAGTGGAGTGACATACCTGTTGAGATCATTGTGGTTATCTCGGATTAGTCCATTGCAGTCCTGTCAGCTATCGACCCCTAATTGATTGCCATCTTTATCCCTTGCTATTGCTGGACTTTTTTTATTGATTTTCTATATATGATGATTTTTTAACCCTCAGTGGTCAGTCTTTAATATTCCACTGTATATTTCATGAGCTTACACTCGCTACTAAAGGGTAATTTGGCCATGAGCGCTGAGTGAGTCTTACCTTGCTGTTTATATCACCACTCAGTGACTAGTTACACCTCAATACCCACAGTGGCTAAGTCTGGGACTCCTTGTGAGCCTCACGGCACCCACCATTTGAACCTGAATATGTCTGGACACTAATCTACTCATTGCTGCCCCACCCATGTCTATGCTTTATTACCACCTGTTTTGACTTGTCAACCTGATATAATCCTCTATTCCATTTGTACAACAAACTGCTCTAACTAACCTCCACTTTCTGGTGTACACAATGGGTCTGATAAAAATTAGGAACGAGAAACTTTTAAGCACCTGGCATCGGGCAATGAAAAGACCCCTTTCCCACCAGGCACTCCACTCTTCTTGGACACTGGGACTCTTTTACCATCTGGCTCAATGGCTTTCCCTACTGCCTCTTCAGCACCTCTTGAACCTATTGCTTCCCAAACTGTTGGCACTATGCAACTTATGCTCGCTAATCTTAATATTGACCTCACCACCGCTATGAGATCATCCATTTGAGAAGTCATGGGTGAATAGAGGAATTTGGGGTTAGTGCTAGTTATCTGGTCAAAAAAATGGGTATCCCACAATGATTTGATAAATGCTTATGACGCCCTCCACCAGGAACTAGACTCTCTTAGGGATAAGATGTCAATCGTAGACCGATCTAAGTGCAATAATGTAAAAATTAGTGGCATCCCGGGATCTGAAGTCAACAGCAATCTATACTTCTATGTTCTGGCTCTCTTCCAGAAACTACTCCTCTTTGCTATGCACCGTGACCTCCTCATAGAGTCCATAGACTGCCCAAGCGAAGAGTGTTTACGGGATCCTCACTCAAGGGCACGCTTTTCTGGATGCACTTTTTTCATACAAAGGAGCAGCTTTTGTGATCGGCCAGAGCAGCTGAAAACACAGATGTACTTGCTGACATTTAAGTGTTTGCAGATTTCTCCTCAGCCACTATCCTTAACATATACCGAGCGCGGGTACCATATATAATGTGCAACATACCGAGCGCGGGCTTATTTTTCTCTGGTTTTGTTTCAAAATAATGCCTTTTTGTCATAGCAGCTGTCCATCAAGCCTATTTAAGGCACATTTGGGTGTGGCTCACAAGTCAGCCTTTACTAGATGTAAACCCCTATACCTGGGAGGTGAGTGCATCTGATTTTAACTGCATTTTAATAGTGTTTAAAGCATATAGGTTAGTGTAGGACCTGCCTATAATGAGGTACCCTTGACGTGGGATGCAGGCTTAAGTCTTTTGATCAAAATATGAACTAATACCTCATGTTTTCATTTTGCTAGACACACACAGATATGCAGTTTAAAGGATAAGCGGTGACAACTTTCTTTCTGTTTTGTATACTATCCTTAACATAGTAACATATTTGATGAGGTTGAGAAAAGACAGCAGTCCATCAAGTTCAACCTATTTTGGATCTCATGCGATCCCTTTCTTATATTTGAAATTGAATATAGATGAAGCACCTGCCGTCTGTTTCAATATGGAAAAATCCCTCCTGACCCAAGATTGCAGTCCTATTTCTCCCTACTATCCTTCATTTTAATTAACGGTCATATCCCTGCATACCATTTTCCACTAAAATTTGTCTGACCCTTTCTTTCTCTTCCAGAAACTACTCCTCTTTGCCATCACACCCTTTCCTGTGAGTGAATTCCTTATCTTGATTGCCCTTACTGTAAAAGGAGTTTGTTTCATGCTGTTACTGCAGCGCTGTGTAGCAATGACATCTCTTGCTGTTGGGGGATTCCTGTAAAGCTTATTATGCAAAAAAACAACTCTACAGCCATCATCTTCACTCAAGACGAGGGGGACCAATTGCTGAAAGGCTGGGACATCACTTGTGCCCCTAAAACCTACAATCCCTGCTCCCGAATCCACTCTTAGTGGACAATGGTGGGGCAAGAATGACCCTGCTGTACACCTGCTCAAGGAGCCTCACTGTTTTTCTTTTTTACAGGTATAATCTTGGCCCAGACCTACTAGGAGTGTTTTTTTGTCTTGGGACCTCAGATACTGTTAACTATAAGCTGAAGTTTTCATTATGGAGAGAGCCATATTTCCCTTCACCTGGTTTCCATTCCTTGTGGTCGGACTCCCCAGTATGTTCCTGCACTTCAAGTACTCTATAGAGAACTGTTTTTTGCCCTTTTCTTCATTTATTTAACTAACTCTCCCTACTGTTTTAGTGATCTATAGGAAATTACAAGTTTGCGCTGTTCTATTTTGAGTTTTCTATTTTGCTATTTCCCTAATACATGTGTCAATATGCCCTAAGGTTCTATAGAGGATTTCTCTAACTAAACCTGACTATATTCATGTATTGATGTGCTCTCCACGCAGTTCTTAGGGAGACTTCGATGAAAATCAGTTCTAGACTTAAGAACGCTAATGTCTGTCTCCTGTAGGAACTGGAATCTAAGCTCATGACCCTGGAAGCATGCAATAAATCTTGCCCGTCCCTCGAAGTGAAAAAAAAGTTGACCCAAGTTAAGCAACAACTCCAGCACCTTTTGCAAGTCTGCACTCAAGCTGCTTTATCTCGTCTTTGCCACAAATCCTATACATCAGGAAATAGAGCTGGTCACATGTTAGCTCGAAAACTCGGGGGACAACAGGCAAAAAAACGGATTTGCCGTATGTCCAACCCAGATGGTTTAAAACTTTCAAACCCCTGGAATATTGCCAATTTATTTGCTAAATATTACACAGGCGTTTATAACCTTAAAGACGACCTAGACACCCCACAGCCCCCCTTGTTGATATGCATGACTTTCTCCACCACTTGAGTCTCCCAACCCTAGACATTGACACCTTCCAGGCTTTGAATGCCCCTGGACTTCTCTAGAAATAGTTGAGGTGATTAAGGGTCTCCCAAAAATACAAAGCCCCTGGTTTAGATGGGTAAATTAATGATTTGCATACTGTCTTTCAGAAGGAACTTCTCCATCTATCGGTCAATCTGTATAATGTGGGCACTGACTGTGGTACGTTCCTGGAGGAGATGCTTGAGGCCCAGATCATGACCAAACCGGGAAAAGATGTAGCTGACTGTCGTAATTATAGGCCAATAGCCCTTCTTAACACCAACCTTAAAATGAATGCCAAGTTGGTTGCTAAAAGAATTATCCCCCTTATCCCCAACCTCATCCACCCTGATCAGGTGGAATTTGTGTTGGGGCACTAGGCCTCTGACAATACAAGAGTCCTCAATAATGTTGAATATGTCTTGAGGCAGCTAGAGGAGCTGTTGGTGCTTTCTTTGGATGTGGAGAAAACATTTGACAGGCTGCACTGGGTCTTCAAGAGGCAAATCATTTTTAAATTTAGCTTTCAGGGAAATATTCTTAAGGCAATCATGGCTCTCTACTGTGGCCCATCTGCCAAAGTTTTAGCAACAGTTTCTTCTCCAATAAATGTAATATCTCTAATGGTATCAGACAGGGATGTCCACTGTCACCTCTTATATATATATACTATTGAACCCCTAGCGGAACACCTCAGACATTCCATGGAGTGTAGGTGCTTCAACTTCCTGGGGACCGACCACAGTCTTTGCCTATATGCGGATGATGTCCTCCTCTTTGTATCTAGACCGGAGACCTTGTTAGGGCTGTTACATCATATACTAAGTAAATATAGCCGTGCATCCTACTATAAACTAAGACCACCAAGACTTAAGTGATCCCATTCACCCTCCCATTGGACTCCTTAGCCAGCTTAAAGTCCAGCTTTAGATATTCCAGAATGGAGAAATCTATTTCATATCACAATTCCTTATATTCTCCCAAGTAAGTTTATGTATGTGTTCCACTCACTTATTCTCTGATACATATGGAGGTGTAAGCCTTCCCGGTTGTCCATTGCCTGAACTGAACTTGATTAGGTACCAGGAGGCACGGAATCATTTCACAAATTAGAGACTGGGCGTTCCCGGCCCTCCAAAAGCTCTGGGTTGACCTGTAGCGAGCCGTATACCCCTCTTTCCATATTGCCGATTTGCGTTGGCTCCCTGAATCACTGAGATCTAATAACCCAAATTCCGCAGCCTCTCTCCTAGATGCTCTTAAAGTCTGGGGTAGGACTGTCAGGTCCTGCAGAGATTTTGTCCTCCCAACTAAAAACCTCCCTCTATCTAGCATCTCTGTACTACTCCCTGACTTGGATATCTCCAGTTGGTTCCATGTTGTGGTCTCCTCTCTTAAACACCTATTTGGCCCCGGGGGTCTTTTCTCTTTTGCCCAGCTGCAGGAAAAGTATTGCTTTCCCTGTAAAGATTTTTATAAATACCTGCGGCTGTGTCATTGGATCGATGACCTTCTTCGCCATAATTGCCCTTTAAACCTATGCCCACCACTCTTACATGCTAAATTGACTAGGGGTAACAAAAAAGGGTTATTACATTCTGGTACCAGCAATTGATTTGACTCTCTGACGTAGCCAAACATGCTTCCTAGTGTCAATGGGAATGAGATCTCAATACTTCTCTTCTTAGGCCAAAGTGTCCAAATGTGCCAACCATTTGAAAATGCTGCTTAAACTTTTATATAGGACCTACTTCACCACAGCTCACCTGCAGAAGATATGGCCCAGCCATTCAAAGCTCTGTTGGCGCAACTGTGGTGCCGTGGGGGACATTCTTCAGGTGTTCTGGACGTGCCCTGTTATCCAGCTGCTTTGGATAGAGGTCTTTGACCTTGCAAGGAAGATCACGTCAATATCCATAGCCCCATCTCTGCTTATTGCCCTCTTCCACCTCTACTTGGTTCAACTATGCAAACATTATAGACTTGTTTAAGTATGTATCCTGATAGCTGTTAGAGCGGCGATAGCACAGCAATGAAATCACCCCTCACCTTCTACTATACACAAAATTGTTGCTAAAATACATTTTGGCTATGGAATGGAGACATTGAATGCTCCTTATTCTATGGCAGCATCCTCTCCCATTGTTAAATGGATGTCCTGGCATGAGTTTATTACTGATGAAGAAGGTCCTGCACTTCTATGTCTGTCAGACTTAGAGGACTCCTCCATCCCTGACCCAGTTGCTTTACTTCAGATATCTAACTAATTATCCTATAACCAAGTCAGCTTCTGGTTCTTAAACATGACCGTATGGCTTTTTATCTAATTTACGTTGCTCTGTACATTGTTTTGTCTGCTCCCTATTATGTACACCCCCCTTTTCTTTTTTCTGTACCCCTTTCCCCTTGCCTTAAAACCTTTAATAAAAATAATAATGGTAAAAATAAGAAAACAAATACAGAATACAGACAGTCCCTAGCAGAATTTTTTTTTTTAAGGACATACTAACAAAAATGTAACATAGATGGCTAGGCTTCCAGTTTGCAGTAGAAAACCACAAATGACACTTTATTATGTAGAGTAATCTCAGAACATATTGTAGACTGTATTCACTGCAACAGAAAACTAGAATAATCAGCCAGGAACAACTCACCCAATATATAGGATATAGTGCTTTATCAAAAAAAGTTCAAAGCAGCTCATTACTTGGTGTACTTTATTGTCTACTTAATACACCAGGACATTGCCAATATACTTACTCATGTCCAGGTGCATTATATAACGCATAATGTTGTTCCTATACCCAACAGCTTTTTTTGAGTTGTGTCTCAGGTTTGTAACGTATCATGTTCTATTTCCTGTATTTACTGTGGGTTACTAAAATTAATAACTGCAAAAAAGTGTGTATGTGGCCTTATAGTTGAAAACACCGTTTAAACTATTTTCCAGAGGTTTATAACATTGTTTCTGCAAAGTAAAAAACAGAACTAGCAGTACAGTATGTGACTACCTGACAAAGTCTCTTTTAGCGAATAAATAAAGAAAGAAGGGCTCTCTCTTGAAATTCACTTTTTATATGTTTGGCTAAAATGTCAGCACACAAATAGATCTGAATAACTTCAATTAACTTCAATTTATGCTTACTTTTCCATCAGATGGAAGCATAAGAGTTAATTTTAGTAAATTACAAAACACGTTATTATCAATTAAAGAATGGTATTTAAAAATAAAAATTGTGATGTTTCTTTTTAAACATATCACCCTCAACATCAGATTACATCTAATAATCTAAAATTTGCACATTGGCATCTAGCATGCAAATGGATGTGGGGAATAGAATTAATTGGTCCCAATAACCTCATACCCCCTTGTGATTGCCCTGTGGTCAGGAGCAACACGTCATGTCTGCTCCATTTAATCACCTTCTCCACTGACCTACCGCAACCACAAGAATAAGCTCTAATTACCGCCACATGTCAAATACCAGATGGCATCCAACCTAAGGATCACTGACTTGTATTATTAATTATATATAAGTAAAAAACAAAAGTTAGTTAAAGTGGACCAGTCACCTACTTGTAAAATCTACGTTACAGGAAGTGGTGGTACTACTAATGGTGCAGCAGGTGCAGAGGGTCGGGGGCCTGGTACCCTCCTTCCTGCACCAGGACCCACAGCTCACTAGTTCTGACTTTGGTTACAGGGTTATATGAGGACCTATTTCATTCAGTTATTTTTCTGCCATTTTCAGAGAACTTATAATAAATTTTGTACCTGTGGGTCGGAGCATTTACAATTTATAAAGTGCAGACTACAATCAGACAGGTAACAATGATACACATGAGCCGAGACTGGCTTATCTGACATTGTTTCATTTATCAGAAGTACGTTGGAGCTACTAAAGGGAAGATAAGAACCTCCACATATGCCTCTTCCTACTCAATTACTTTATATAGAGTTTGCAAAACTGATGTATGTTAGAAAAGACTACCGCAAAGCATTAGGCTGGAGCAAAACAAAAAGTAACATTACAAAGCATGTGATGTCAGATTCGCATTAAAGATTGGAATGTGGATGATGTGAAAACATCACTTCAAAGATTAGCCCAAATTTTGAGAAGTACCCCTGAACAAACCATCTGCTTGACCATGTGTGAGACTGGGGGCCAAGATAGGAATTATTGGCAGAAACCTATTATTATCAGGGCACTAGTGCTGTTATATGTAATAGGTGTTAGCGGTGTTGCTGGTAGATGTTAAACCACAAGAAGCTTTTAGACTTTAGACCAATTTCTTGTAAAGGATGATATATACATATATACATTTGCTCACAGTTGATACTGACTGTAACAGACAGGCAGTATGACAGCTTATGCAGTTAATGTACTTATCTCTATTATAGTACATTCATATATATGCTGGTGGTAATAAGCATATATTGTGGGCAATGTCAGATAACAGGTTGCTCATATATATATATATATATATATATATATATATATATATATATATATATATAAAAGTGAGTTTTACACAGAAAGGATGCAGCACCAGTTATGCTTCTTTTCAGTTCAACTCTCATATGGAAGAATCTGCTGAGAGCCAAACTTTCTGTCTGGGCAGGCTCAGTAGAGTGGTGCGGACGACTGGAGGCTGCCCCAATTCCTGTCTTCACTAGATCACAGGGGACACCACTATCAAGATGGAAGACTGAGCATAGCACTCCACATTAACAGGAATGTTCATAGTGTAAAAACAGCATTTCCTGCCTATTGCAGTCCGACCTATAATCACTTTCGGACCATTTCCTTGTTTAGACATTTTCATTTTTTCTCCTAATATTATGCTTGTTGAAGGTTCATTTATGCCTGAAATTATAGTAATGGGACATCAACTTCTTACACATTTGAACAGTTTGAGGGCCTTAAACTTGTTCACAGTAAGAATATGACTGAAGGCCTATTCGATTTGGATTTGCATTTGCAGGTCGAAGTATGAATTTGTGGTTCGAAGTTTGAGCTTGCAGTTAAAATAGAAGATATTGAAATTACCTTTAATATGTTGCCTGTGTAACATCATATTTCCTAGGATTAAGGTATTTATAGGTGTGTTCTGGTTCCTGGCCCACTAGTTTATCTTTACTCTCGGTGCGCAGTGCCTCCAGCTTGGTCTTCAGACAATAAACCCTTTGCGGGGTAATGCTCTTGTTCAGTGACGCTAGAGAGAGACCAAGGAACCCTCCGCCCCCTTACTCTAAACCCCAGGCTTGAATACAGAAAACACACACCACTCTGTAGTTAGCTTTAGAAACCACACTGGCACGTTTATTTCTAGAGTTTATTTCTAGAGTTTATTTCTTTTTTGTAAGTTTACATATTGAGTGCACCTTTAAAAGATTATATCGGCTCACAGGTAAACTAAACAGCAGATTACCCTTTAAGTTATCACATAATAACACACAGTTCTTAATATCCTAATAACTTACTTCAGAGGTACCTCTGCATCTGAACATTATTCTAGCGAGCAGTTCACACTAAACAGTGACATGTAAAAATCACGGCAGTTGAAACCAATATAAGTTTCACATATGAATATGACTGTCCAATTTATATATCAATATGTAGAACACATCATAATGTGCATTTGGTATTTATGTCTTCAGGCTCAGTTCGTTACTTTTTCAGTAATAATATATGAGTTCTCAGTAGAAATAAACTGGTAACTGCAATACTCCTTTAGTAGAGATTCCTCCAGCAAGCAATAATCAAATAGTAATAAACATAGATTTCTCTAATTCTTGTCACATGTAGCAGAACTCCAGCCTCTCTTGAGTGGTTTCCATAACAATACCGGAATATTATAACTTATTTCCTGTATGACTCAGTCCATAAGCTTGGCTAATTATCTCTAAACTTACCCTTTAAAATGTAACTAAGTCCGGTCCCAGAACAAGGGTATATGTCACTAATCTTCGAGACTTCCCACCTGGTCCCTGACTAACTAAACTAATATGTACTGTGGCAAAAGCCCGCTACTGCAGAAGCACACGCGAACAACTTCTTCCTTTTTATGGTGCTTTATTGTCAGGATGGTAAATGTTTTGACACCGTATACTTGCACAGCAATCATGGAGACCCTAAACACTAGCTATACATAGTCCAGCTCTCTCTCAGGACCAGCCAGCTCACCCAGCGTTGGTCTCCGTGCACAAATGATATAAACAAGCTTTTATACCTGATACTCCTCCCCCCAGCCTTAGCTTGATGGACAGGCGACACACCCACCTTCTCTTTAAAAGGAAACGCCCATCACTGGCTCTGTAATTCAAACAGACACACCCTGTCTGTTTGCTGAGAGGAAGGATTTCAAGTCATGTAAGTTAAACCAAATTTAAACTATTTTTTTATACATAGGTCTTTACATTCAATCTAGGTGCATTACTGCACAAATGTTTTACTCTACTTCCCTGCTTTTTCTGCATATTGCCAGCTAAATGCCTCCTTTTGTTACAGTACATTTGGAACAATATTTATAGTAAAATAGGAAGTATAATAAAACTAAAGAGTACTTATCAATATATTGCTTCAGGTCCAGTTTCAGGCAATCTCTTTAGGATTGGGATATAGTTATTTAAAATAGAGATGATCACTGACCTCCGTGAAATGGTTTTGGATCTGGATTAGCTTTGTGCTTTGGTTTTGGTTTTGGCAAAACCACCCTCATGTGTTTTGGTTTTGGTTTTGGATTTTTTAGAAACAATCCTAAAATATGCTGAAATCACATAATTTTGCTCTTTTTTTTGTTCCTACATTAATATTAACCTCAATAACACTAATTTCAAGTCATTTGCAGTCAATTTTGACCCCCTCACAGGGCACAATATTATTTTCATACACTTTCGATGCTAAGCGACAGAGCAATGACACAAACACACGGCAGCTCCTAGCACATCTAGGACACATTGGCACACAGCAGTGGCAGAAAAGAAAAATGGGGGTCCACCCTCTCTCCCACCCCTTGCTTTGTTGGATCTTTAAAAGGAATTCAAAACTCGCGAGATCCGATGACGTCACAATGATGTTTTGCCTCGTTTTCAATTCCGAGGGCGCGCGACAGTCAGAGCCGGCTCGGTACTCGGATCCCCTAAATTCAGGTGTGTTCGGTTCTCGAGGGACCGAGCCTGAGCATCTCTAATTTAAAGTGGTGTGAAAGATGTCTTAATTCTTGCTTGTCAGCTTTAATAATGTACTTTGTCTTGCTTCTGGCAATCTGATTCCTTTTTCCCACTCTGTTATTACCACTCCTCTGTCATACAATCGGTTCTTCTTCCTCTCATGTAAATTTCTACTATTTGTCATCTCTTTTCATCTTCTCCCTCTGTCTTTAAATATCAGCCTGCTGCTGTATATGTCACTCTGTTCAGTCTCCTCTTGTCTCTCTCTTCTCCGTTCTGACTTCCCACTTCTGCCTCCTGTCCGTTCTCTTGCTTGTCACTTTCCCCTTCTCACTTACAGACTCCTTTTTCTCTGCCCCTCATTTTTTACAGACCAACCACTCTTTTTTTTCTTTCGCACCAACCACTCTCTTTTTCTCCAGACCAACCGCTCTTTTTCCTTGACTTCCCATGCTCCCCTGGCCTGCCGGGAGATGTAGTTTCTCCCCCGGCAGCCTGAGACGCAAAGTGCGCATGCACGGACCATTGGGTCCCACAGCGTCACATCTGTTGTTATTAAATGGTTAAATTTAATAGCTTTTCATTCAAGCAGCAGACTTTACTGTATCCGAGTTCAAAGTTTGAGTTTGTGTTACAAATAATATACAGTGTAGCCATTTAAGCTTGAACATGTTCACACTGGTTTAGACATGATCAAATCTGTTCATCTTGCTCAAACAAATTTGAATATCTCTAGTAGCCACCCAATAATCTGGAAATGCCCCTTTAAATGCACACTCTCCGCCTCTTGAAACTAATTTAAAGTGCTTTCTTGTAACACCAACCTGTTTTGTGGTGCTTCCCTCACTAACCATCAGGTATATTCTCAGCTTGTCATATGACAAAGTCTGTATTTTTATGACTATTATCTAAATAATTAATCTACCTGGGTGAATTAGGTGTATGTAGGTTAATTAGATGTAGGTATAGTTATTTTGTGTTATTTATATTATGATTAACATTTTGATTTCTGTTAGAGTGGATTAGTAGGTTTGATTGTTACACACTATATAAAGTCCTTCGTGGCAGGTGGTCCTTTAATATAGAAAACTAAATGCATTAGCAATAAGCCGATAAGTGGGATTTATTATCCACCGGAGACAACACAGTGAACCATGAGCACTTTTACCTGGGATCAAAGCATTACATCTCTGCTATTTCATAATTTTCTACCTGATAGGACTTCAATATCAGCAGGGGTGACTTTTACGTGCATTATACATGTAATTTTTATGTGAGTAGGATTTATTGTAATATATTTATACATTTATGCTCTAGATGCCTTCTATCTTTAATTTTTAATGCTATTAGTATGAGGAAGCCACTCAAGCACAGAGTGACAATTAAAGTTACGGAGATGACATGCTGATTGCATAATGTGATTGTGTAAACATAACCATAATTGGGGCTCGGAAGATTTGTGATGTCTGCACACGGTGTTGCACCTTATAGAGATCTTCTTTCTACTATTACTAAAGTAAGCATATATACAAAGAGAACACATCAGGGGGTAAATATATGAACATGCGGGTTCTTCAACACCCGCGTGTTCGGCGATTAAATTTCAAGCGGTGCTGGATTGTAAAGGGAAGTTTCCCTTTACAATGCAGCTCCGCTTGAAATTTAATCGCCGAACACGTGGGTGTTGAAGAACCCGCATGTTCATACATTTACCCCCAGACGTCCAATTATCATCCTATATTTTTGTGCTTAAGGTCATCTGCACTTCTGTATAGTGTGTGACAAGCAATGATTATCTCCCTTTCAGGGGCGGATTGGCCATAGGCCTTACCGGGAATTTTCCCAGTAGGCCAATGGCCTAATGAGGCTGTCCATAGGCTACTTTTTTTTTTTTGTGCTTTTTTACATTAATTTATTTTCTTTAAATCACTGGGCACCCGGATCTGCTTAAACTGGGCAAACCGACACCATGTCAAATGGGGGAGGGAGCACCCCCCACTAGCCAGCAATGCCAGGCGCTGGACGCGTAGTATAGTTGGTGGCTGGCCCCATTCCCGGGACCAGACTCCTCCCCCCTAGTAGCTACGATCCCTCACTCTTCCTATGTGTGGCTGCAGAGGTCACATGGGACGCGCACCACTTGACAGGTGCCGTTCCATGTGTGCCGAGAAGCGCGGCTGAAAGGTAAGTGTATGTGTAAAGGGGGCCTCTAAATGTAATGTAATGTTTGTGTGTAGGGGGGCCTCTAAATATAATGTGTGTGTGAGGGCAGGGGGGGTATATGGCTATGTAAGGTATGTGTGCGTGTGATGACAGGGGGCATATGGCTATGTAATGTGTGTGTGTGATAGCAACGGGGCATATGGCTATGTAATGTGTGTGTGTGTGATGGCAGGGGGGCATATGGCTATGTAATGTGTGTGTGATACCAGCTGGGCATATGGCTATGTAATGCATGTGTGTGATGGCAGGGGGGCATATGGCTATGTAATGTGTATTTGTGTGTGATGTCCGGGGGGCATATGGCTATGTGTAGTGTGTGTGTGTGTGTGTGTGTGTGCTGGCAGGGGGTATATGGCTATGTAATGTGTGTGTGTGATAGCAACGGGGCATATGGCTATGTAATGTGTGTGTGTGTGATGGCAGGGGGGCATATGGCTATGTAATGTGTGTGTGTGATACCAGCTGGGCATATGGCTATGTAATGCATGTGTGTGATGGCAGGGGGGCATATGGCTATGTAATGTGTATTTGTGTGTGATGTCCGGGGGGCATATGGCTATGTGTAGTGTGTGTGTGTGTGTGTGTGTGTGTGCTGGCAGGGGGTATATGGCTATGTAATGTGTGTGTGATGTCAGGGAGACATATGGCTATGTAATGTGTGGATGTGATGGCAGGGAGACTAATGGTTATGTAATGTGTGTGTGCGTGATAGCAGGGGGGCATATGGCTAATATAATACTGGGGTGGTTTGCGGCTATTAATTGAATGTGGGGTTGAGTTTGCAAAGGAGGGCTGTTTATTAAATGTGAAAATGAATTATTTAATGCTGGTATGGTTGTAGGAAATGGTTATATTTATTAAACATAAATGCTATTAATTTATTGCTGGGGCTTGAAAGGAGGGAAATTAGGGTTTATTTATTAAATGTGAATATTATTATTTTAATGTTAGGGGCTGGATGGAGGCATAATTATTAAATGTGGGTGCTATTGATTTAATGCAGGGAATGGTTTGAGCTTTCTAAGTTTCATGTACCCATTTTTTTCTCCAAATAGTGCCTCTAACATTCCAGAATCCAGAGAAGCAGCAACTGATCTAAAGAGACCAGTAGCCACCGGTGGTGAAAGTGACAAGAACAGGTAGGAGAGAGCAGGACAGTCTGCCAACTGTCCTGAATGTGTTGGAGAAGTCCCGAATTTGGGTGACTGTCTTGCTTAGTCATGATTTGATCAGACAACAAGGACAGTTGGGAGATATGTCCCACTTCACACTGTACTGCTCGTGAAGGCAAAGCTGCGTGCACCTAACAGTAGTGCACACAGCTTTGCTTGTGTATTTGTCTAAAATGTATCTAATATGATAACCCCCCTGTTTTAAGTCCCTCAGGCCCACCCCCCAAGAGTCTTATTTCAGTACTGGTCATACTTGTATTGCGTTTTTGCATTGATTCCATTCCTGCCTTTTGTCTAAAACCTTGCACTGGTCCCATTCTTAGATCTCTTTGTTGAACATATGGTCAGCCCCAATTACACTGATAATATCATTAATCCTGCCTCCTTTGCACTTAGCATATTATCAGCAAACCCTTGGAATAGCTCTCCTCTTCACTTATGCCATTGTCTGCCAACCCTCCCTGCACTGTTATTAATTCAAACCACCACACATCACTGGGCATATTTAGGGCTCATACACAATTGTTAGAAAAGAAGTGTTTTCTTGCAGATGCTTGAAGCATTTCACCTTTGTGGTGATCGCACTGGATAGCCCTTTATTAGAAGGATTATTTTTAATGCATTTTTTGAAGCACACAGTACACATATTTATATATTAAAAGAGAGATTTGACTGGTAGTTTGCAGCTCATGATGTCAGGGGAAGATGCAACAGTGCGTGAGGTGCTCATATGCTGCTCTGGCAGACTGATCAGATATAATTGTGCCAACATCTTTCATAATAGATAAACTTATTAAACAAAGTCAGATATGTTTCTATGAAAGGAATATTGGAAGGATGTGTTAGTAGGTAATAAACAAGCTTGAGCACAGAGGTATAAACCAGTCGCAGATAATGCAAAAGGATTCATGTATTTGCATAACACAGGACTGGCAGCCTTTTCCCTGCATTGCCTTAGTAATGATCCAATGTTTAGTAAGTCATCACATCTAGGTTTTCCTAAATGGAACTACAACCATATTCCAGTAGTTCTAAATCCCACCTACTTTTGTGTTGGTCCCACCTACAGTTGATTTGGTCCCGCCCTCATGAGGCCACTTCAAGAATTTTTTCCAGGGCCACTTTAAGTTTCCAATTTACCCTTGCGCCCTTTACATTGAGCATCAGCTGCTTCTTCATCTTTATTGGTGGATACATATTGAGCAAAATCTACTTTGACATATTTATTGGAGAATATTAAATCAGACATTAACTTTTTATTCCAGAGGAAAGAACAGATTATCTTCTGAAAAGCTGCACCTTTATGAATTCATATTGGAGGCTAGTAAGTATCACTGTATGATTTGTCATTTCTATGTTTGTATTCTCTATTTACTGAGCATTATTAGAGCATTTGGAAGGTAGCGTTTTGTCACACCAATTATTTCCTGTGATTTAACTTGGTACTATAAGAGAAAGCACTGTATTTCATCCAACACAAATCTCATTATTGTATATAAACGCAATGGGCCTGAATACCCATCTAACATTGTCGGGAGCTTGCCTGCCAAGTACAAAACCTACTTGATCATACTTCATCAGCCGAGGGAGAATTGGATTTAACTGCATCGCAATGAGTTTTGCGAATATGTTGATGCCCATTTTCTCTCCAATGCTTGGTGTCGTGTCTAATATTGTATGAGTGATGGTTTTCTGATTGCGGGACAGAGTTGCAGATAGGATCCCTGTCTAAGGTCATGTAGACAGTGATATACCTTGTCACCTTGCTTGAAATCCTTCTGAGTTCCCTCACAATTCACCAAGGTCTAGAGTCTAGGACTAGCTTGACTTGGTGTTGAAAGATGTCTGCTCACACTGATCTTTCCTCAATGGAATTGTCAGCACTCTGAGGCTATTTTGTTATACTGGCAGCTTAACTCTCCTCTACCTCTGCAGTTTTGTTTTATCTCTGTACTCAGGTCTGTTAGTATTTATTTCTGCCCTCTCAGCACTGTCAGCAGTGACAAGACGTAGCTAACAGTCTTTCTCTCTCTCTAATCCTCTTTTCCAGCTTGCACTACTCCCCTCTTTTTCTCAGTGAGCGCAGCTCTACAACTACCTCTCCCCTTCTCTCATAGAGTGGCTCTGCTCTTGCTGACAGTCTCTCTGTCTCACTACCCGAGCACTGTCTCTAATGGATCTCACCCCAAATGACAACTGTCACTCACTTAAATTATCTGACTAACGAAGGTAACCTGAGTACCAATCAGGCACCCTAAAGATGTAACATAATGTACATGACACAATTTCAAATTCTGCATATTATATATATATATATATATATATATATAATTAGCATATTCTTGGAAAAAATATAAATATTTTTTTCCTACACATGAGTATTCAATAGATAGTACAGGATGTGTGTCTATAGATGTGATAAGGAGTTTTGTAGCTATATATCACAATAAACCATTTGTCAACTTACAAATAAGGCCAGCTATGTCCATTCAGCATGGCTCAGCTTGCTAAGCTGAAAACAGCTACACCCAATATATCTCACTAAAAAGTCATGTGTTAACTTATGCACAAAATGCATTTAATATTAAATTAGGACACATTACATTTCTTAATATACTTCCGTAT
Organism: Mixophyes fleayi; assembly: GCF_038048845.1. Taxonomy (NCBI): domain Eukaryota; kingdom Metazoa; phylum Chordata; class Amphibia; order Anura; family Limnodynastidae; genus Mixophyes; species Mixophyes fleayi. Next base: position 323,135,586 of record NC_134403.1, on the reverse strand, counting down.
AAATCATTGATTATTATCTATCACAAACCACATGTGGTTTATAGCAAAGTACTGGTTTGCAAAAACAGTTCTCTCCTGACAAAATCCTCTGCAATGCTTCCAATTTACTGCCATTAAGATGTATACCTTTTAATAAGTCTATGTTTGTGCGTCCCATAGGCCTGGTGTAAGTTTACTTGTTGATTTTACCATTGTCGCCAAGGAGAACCACATCTTAGGAATGCATGCCTTTTAGTGCAGTTTTCCGTGCGGTTTTACGAATTGCATTGATTGTATGGATCACAAGTCACAAAACTAACATTGTGGTTGTGATCTGCCATTTGAAAAAATGTGGTTTGATGCACACTATAAAATTTGCATGGTGCGAAAAACACACAAAAAGACAAATTATAAATAGAGGTTTGGGAAAATTGCAGTTTAATATGTCGCCTAAGTATCTATACAAAGCTGTAACAATGCAGCCCCACAGCGCAAATTTGTGATGTTGTGAGCATATTTGTATAAAAATCTGTCCATTTATGTGGGTAATGAAATGGTTTAGTCAAGATTGTAGTAAATGCAGGGGTGAAAAATTTGGACAATTAGGCATTTGCACAGAGTTTATTGAGCTAAGCTTCCACACTTTGGGCCTGATTCATTAAGGACCTTAAATTAAGAAGTTTCTTATTTCAGTCTCCTGAACAAAACCATGTTACAATGCAAGGGGTGCAAATGAGTTTTCTGTTCTGCAAATAAGTTAAATAGTGACTGTTTTTTCATGTAGCACACAAATATCAACTTTAAATTGCAGTGTACAAATAAGCTATCAAGTATTTATGTGCTACATGAAAAAACAGTCAGTATTTAACTTATGTGCAAAACAGAAAACAAATTTGCACCCCTTGCATTGTAACATAGTTTTGTCCAGGAGACTGAAATAAGAAACTTCTTAATTTAAGATCCTTAATTAATCAGGCCCTTTGTGTTTAGCAAAATAGACTAATGCCCATGCATTTTTTTACCTTTAAGCCACATAAACAGCACAGAGAATAAAAGGAGAATTTGCCTGTGCGCATATACCCTAAGAAGTCTTATTATGCAAATACAAGGACAATGAAATCAGCGTCAGATTGGGAACTCAAAGTGGCCGTGGAAAAAATACTGAAAGAGGGCTCATGTGGACAGGACCAAATCATTTGCAGGTGGGGCTTACATGAAAGAAGGTGGGGTTAGCATGCTGTCAACGGTAGTTCCTTAATTCATCTAATTCGTCCCCAACATAATTTTGTATTAAATTTCTCAAAGGGAAGTAAAAAAAAGTCATCTGGTATGCAGCTGATTTAATAGAAAAACAGATTTAAGGCTGATTATTTTTGACTGATGGTAGAGTGGGAAGTCACTGCTTAGTCAAGAAATAAGAGCATTATGAATTTTTTATGAATAAGCTAAAGTATCCGATGTGCAAAAAATACTATAACAGGGCATAAATTCAATCTCTGTACAAAACAATGGGCATATTGCTATTATATGGTGGTTCTGTAGGGTGTGTCATTTTGGAATTGTAACTGATTCAATAGTGATCTTATCTTGTGCAAAAGTTCAGATGCTTATTTTTAAGAAGAAACGGGGAGATAAGAGTGAAGTTAAGATGGATTTTCATCTTAACGTAAGAAATTCTTCACTTACGCAGTGGATTTTGCTTTTTATCTCCCTTTTCTGAGCATGCACAGAGTGGATTTGCTTAAGGTAAGCAAACAAACGGCAGATAAGATCACTAATGAATCAGGCCCATAGTTCCTATACTTTTCAAATGCATTTATGGCAAGTACAGTACTACTCATAACTGTTACATTTTTGTAACAGCGGAGCATATGACACTTCAGTTCTTTTTCTTACCATTTGACCTAGAATCAATATCCACATCTTTCAGTCTGTGTAACTAGGCGCTATAGAAAATAAGTATAAATCTCTCATTACACATCCCTGCAGTACTTCGGATGTTGAGCTATGGTCTATCGCTTTATCTGACTTTATCTTTATCTCTTCCCTCACTCCTTCCTAGCTGTGTCATAACTTGTACAGCACCAATTTTACTGTACAATACAAAACTTTACCAGTAGGAGCAATAAAACCTGCTACAAATGACACACAAACCCCAGTATATAGAGTACTTATAATAGAAAAGGACCCCTAAGAACCTATATAGACTATTGTATGACACAATTTGTGTTATGGGTTCTGACGTCTGACCCATGAACATGTATTTGCAGAATGTATGCTGTCCTTCTCATAAACAACTAGGACGCCACTAATAGAAATTAATAATTCACCTATTTGACATTTTACAATAAAGTCAATTATAACACAATGTTCAATGACTGACTGATTCATCTGGTATCTCCTCTTAGGTGGCCATGTAAAAATAACAGAATTAGGGGCCTGATTCATTAAGGATCTTAACTTAAGAAACTTCTTATTAAAGTCTCCTGGACAAAACCATGTTACAATACAAGGGGGTGCAACTTAGTATTCCGTTTTGCACATAAGTTAAATACTGACTGTTTTTTCATGTAGCACACAAATATCAACTTTAAATTTCAGTGTACAAATAAGCTATCAAGTATTTGTGTGCTACATGAAAAAACAGTCAGTATTTAACTTATGTGCAAAACAGAATACAAATTTGCACCCCTTGCATTGTAACATGGTTTTGTCCAGGAGACTTAAATAAGAAGTTTCTTAAGTTAAGATCCTTAATGAATCAGACCCTAGGTCTTTTTCTTAACCATTGATCTAGTTTTTATCCATCAGTGTTTACCTGGGAGACAGACTGTGTCCTTATGCTCACTGTCTCAGTCTGGGCTCTTCCTCTCTTGAGACCATGCGTATAGAAGACAGCTCATGACAAAAGAGCTCCTGAAATACCTACTTACTGACTAAGCAGAAGCTTAGCTGCACTACACAAATGCCTGACAAACCCTTATACTTGTCCAATCGCCTAGTCGAATCAGCAACCTCCACCAGCTCTGAGTGAAAAAAAATAATAAAATAAAATGTATAAAAATGCCTACCGGGAAAGTCCCAGAGAGGTCAATGGCCAGTCCGCTATTGAATGACATAAAGGGCCTCATGTAGAGTTGGATTTTTTTACCTCGTAAACTATGTATTTCCATACAGCATATGTGTACCATGTACCAAAAATGTGTACGCATATGTCCATATACAAGTTCAGTTGCATCTTATACTTTTGACTCCTTACACTGAAAGGTGTATATTTTGTCACAGAGGAAGGAATGGGCATGTCTCTTGTGGACTGTTGCAAATATACACAATGATTATGCTGACAATGAGCCACCTTAGCTACCTGCTTCTGATTGGCTGATTGTGTTTTGACCCCTTCCATTGACAGTACTTCATTCATTACTGTGGTTGATATGTTACATGAAGTTGCGGCAGTCTATTCTGATTACTAAATTGACATCTCCAGTTGGACAGCATCAGGAAAGAAGACTCCCATTTTTAGAGAGGAAAACAATGGATTGATGAATGTATTTAATTGAATTTGTACTTTTATTTTGTATTTGTGTCTGTATAATATTTTAAATGGTAAATGCAATTTTTATATTTATTAATAACACTGTCCAGACAATATTCTCTGTTATGTATATGATACTTTACTACAGTACTACATTGTGTACAAATTTCCCACTTACTACTAGCACCTTCAAGCCACATCTCTACGCTATTCCTGCTCTATCACTGTGCTAATGCTACTCAGGGCTGCCACCAGATATTGCGGGGCCCAGTACAAATGTAAAAGACAGGGCCCCCCTTCTTTCTTCTCTCACCCCAACTTCATTTTTAAATTATTCTCTACCCAACATTTGCCCCCCCCCCCATTCTCTACAGTCACTATCCCTGGTTCCATCTAACCCCTGCAGTAGTTTACTTACCTCTCTGCATCTTCTTGCTGTCTCCTTTTGGCTCCTCTCTATTCACAGCGCTGTGACGGTCTTAATTAATCCCTGTCTGGGGGCGGGGCACCTGGGGGTCAGCACTGGAGATAATAGCGGCAACTGTGTGGGCCCGACATCTTGGGAGAGGAGGCAAACAAGGGGGCCCCCTTCCCGCATCCTTAATTACGCGCAGAGGTCTCTCCCCTCACCAACTCTCATATCTCTGGCACAACTGATGCATAGAAATGGGGCCCACCACTCATAAATTTGTTTGGGCCCAGGGCTGGTGGGGCCCCAATCTGCTGTAGGGCCCCATACAGCTGTACTTCCTGTACCCCCCTGATGTCGGCCTTGATGCTACTTATGACGTAAACCTTGAGCACATGCTAGTGTTGTAGAGCTGGATGTATCTTGATATGAGTCTGACAGATCATATGCAGTCGACTTAGCATATGTCTTTTCATGTGTACATTTTAGCTGTGTATAGCCAAGGTGCAAATGTGTCCACATCTACATGAGGCCCAAAATGTGCTCTCTCAGCTGTACGTTCTTGGGCATCTATGGATCTTTTAATTAAACTAGAAAAAGTCCTATCTGGTGAAATAACTTATATCCTTATCTATTTCTTATAGTGAAATAGGGGCAAGTGACTGGTAAGTAGTATATTGGGTATAGGTGGTCGGAGAATGTGACAGATTCATTGAAAGAGGTAATGAGATGGTCTATGAAAATCATATTACATGGTTTATTGTTTTTATCACTAACCTATTCTATTTTTTTATTGAAACACCACAACTAGGACTCAAGGACCAGTTTCTACCAATATACTCTGGACTCCTCACAAGATCAGAGGACCAGAACCAACCACACTGTACACCACTGTAGATGTCCACCACAAATGCACAAATTCTACCCAGTACTCAACAGTGACAAGCTAAGTATCATCTTTTACTAGACTTACTAGTTGGAGGAACACCATATTTGTATCACACACACCACTTCTCATTAGCAAAGGGCAAAGGTCTATGCTACTCAGATCCTAAAGTCTCCCCACATTTGGTGGGGTCACTATTATCTCCACCAGTGCACCAGTGCTTAGCTCCTGTCATGCTTCAAAGTAAGTCCCAGCTATGAAGCCCGGGATGTGATAAAGAATATAGTAGAGATGCTTGGGCTCGATTCTCCGACAACCGAGCCCACCCGAAATTCGACGATCCTGATACTGAGCCGACCTGGCTTGGTACTTTTGCGCGCCCTCGGAAGTGAAAACAAGGCAAAACATCATTGTAGCGTTGTCGGATCTTGCGAGTTTTGGATTCTATAAGTACTGCCTTTCACAGCGATCCGACGCCATTTCACAGAGAGACACAGAAGGGGTACCACGGTTCTTGCAGTCTCTAGTGCAATTGCGCAACGTCATATCTAAAACAGAAAGAGGAGGGGTGGCAGTTTTTTAAAAGTCTCATTCTCAGCTATAATTCAGTGAAATTCTACTGATTTATAGCTCACACAGAAACAGGAGAGGTCCTAGTGTCGTTTGCAGTCTACAGTCTACGTCCCATTGCTCCATTGCTAATTGTCATTGCTGAAATAGAAATACTAGGGCTGTCAATGTATGTACAATGTGACTGCAGATTTTGAAGGTGTTATTATAGCTCACACAGAAACAGGAGAGGTCCTAGTGTTGTTGTCAGTTTACAGTCTACCTGACATTGCTCCATTTATAATGGTCATTGCTGAAAGAGAAATAATAGGGCTGTCAGTGTTTTACAAAATCTGCAGTCACATTGTACTGTGTTATCAAAATGGATTCAGAGAAGACTAGGAGCACCAGGCAGCTGCTAGCACTAGTCATGATGATAGTATTCCCTCTACGTCATCTGCTAAAGCCTATGTTAAAATGCATAGTGTTTTTAAGTCAGGGAATTTTTTTTTAAAAAAACACCTTTTACCTTGGTCAAGAAAAAAAGACTTGTAATCCAGGCAAAGTTATCTGCAGAAAAAAATAAAATTGTCAACATGCCATTCTACACACGCAGTGGCAAGGAAAGAATCAAAATACAGATCCAAAACCAAAACACAAAGTTAATCCAGATCCAAAACCAAAACCAGTTCACGGAGGTCAGTGAGCATCTCTAGTAAATATGGGATGTTGGAAACTGTTAATGTTGTCAGTCAGCATTAATAAAATACAGATAATTCCAGAGATAAAATTCTAGATATGTTCTGACTTTGCTGTAGATTAAAGTTAATATTTGGCCCCATTCAGGCTGATCCTGCCAAGCGTAGACCTGCAGGATCATTGTCCTATCTAACTACACACCTTAGTGGCCACATTGCATACATATGGGGGATCACATGTAATAAGGGGTTTTGCTAGTGTGTAAGTGTAGTATGCACTCCTTGTAATCCTAGTTGAAGTACATAAAAGTGATACTTGGCCGTTTGTTGCTTTTGAGTGCTGGGTGGAATCTGTGGACTTGGTGCTGAGTTGTTAAGATGTTGGGCGTAATTTATGCTCAAATAAAGCCACCCGTAATAGTGTATTTAACTCATCAGCTTTGTTGCACGCATCACTAGATTCATCCCTCTGAAGTTACTGATGACGAAACTCTGCAGGGTGTGATTGATGCACTATAGGATCAACTAACGGCAGATCATTTCTTCATTTATTTTGATCTTTGGACCATTACAAAGAATTGATGATCAAGTATATCAATGTATAGCGTGTATGCATATTGACTGTGTTAAAATTAAGCTGCTGAATTAAAAAACGTTAACATTATGGTGCTCCCCCTTTTCATTATATTTATAGACTACTTACAGACCATGAGGATGTGGTTATTTATTAGTATTAATATAGTGATAATTAAAGGGGAAGCAGCAGAACAAATATTGTGTCTTTGTGCGGAACACATGAAGATTTCTATGTGCTGGTTTATTCAGCACAGAATGCTTGTACAGAAGAAGTCTTGAGACTGTCTAACAGATTCCTTGACTTTTCAGCAATATTGAACACTATTGATTTCACATAGATATTAAGAGAAGAACACTGCTTTTATTTTAGATAAAATTAGAACACTGCATTTAGTTGCTGCAAGTATAATTGTGAGTATGTGTGAAATAACTAGAAGGAATCTTATTCAGGCTTCCAGTAACGTTCATGTGTTGGCAATGACTCATTCTCACTGGGGAATTGTAATGTAGCCAGACATTGCTTGGCTTACCAGCAGGTTTTGGAAGGTGAGATTTATGTCATATGCATGAGATATTTGACAGGTATCTGAAAGGTATTCACTTGCTCCCCGTTAATAAAATAGCATTATTTCACACAACAATAAATTGAAGGATTTAAACATCATTTTGTGATCTGTGGGTGGAGACATGCAACCTGCTGTTTGTGTTCCTTCTGCCAACTGTGAATCCAGAACCGTCTATTCAATACTATAGATATAGAAGGGCCATACATTCAACTTGTACTCACACGGAAAATCTGTGTAATAATTGTATTAAGCATAATACCAAAAGGTCCAAGAACATGGCTTGTTTTGGACAAACACCAGGTAACAAGACCACGCTTTCCCCAAACACATAGAATGCCTGTAGATACACCCCCATGCACGCTTTTATGGGGGTTTCCAGTTATCCGGAACCCCCCATCCCCCTTCAGGCCCGGAAATGGGGTGGTCTGGTCCCAGGCCATTGTATAGTTCTGGCAGCATTCTATAATGCAGCATATATTGCCCATGGCCAACTGGCTTTCAGCCCAAAGCAATCACGATTTTATGGCTAGTATACAATACCTGCTTGCCAACATTTGAAAAATGATTTCAGGAAAATTGTGCAAGTAACACCTACATGTTGTCAAAGGGAGCGTGTCCCATGGATGTATCTAGTGCCACAAGCATTTGTCCAACACCAATAGGTATAACATGAGATAGATAGATAGATAGATAGATAGATAGATAGATAGATAGATAGATAGATAGTGTACACAAAGAGGGCGCTCCATAATGCATTACAAACAATATTTTATTAGGCAACTTAAAAACACGCACTAACTGTGTTCCAGAAAATGATGAATCAGTGCATATCAGTTTGAATTTCACACACAGGCATACAATAGTGCAGTGATTCACTGCAAAACTTGAACTGTGCCATGTTCTTACACGTTTCATCACCAGGACCTCATCAGAGGGCTGGCCTGGCACCCAAAAGAGTCACTTTAAATAGATTATAGTCAAACAATGAAAAGACTGTTGGCGTGTCCAGAATCACTAATCAAATGCACTCATTTTCTTAAGCTAAACGAGTGGTAAGATATTTCATAAGAAACAATGTTGATTCTGTTAATATCAGGACCACAGTAAAATATATTACAATAAAAATACTATCAGTGTGGCCAGACTGAAATCCTGAAAGTACCAGTGGCACAGCAAAATGTTCCAGGTGCAACACTAGAGAACCATTGCTGTACAGCTATAGATCCATTCTACTGGCCTAACCCTTTGCCAACATAATGAGGTAGGCATTGATCTGGTGCGGAAAATATCCGCATTCCATTAACTATTTGCATTCACCACTGAAAAGTGGTTTACTAAAGAGCAACTCAAAAGTGAAATTCTCAGTCCTCCATAATTAAAATGTCATGTTTCTTTAGGGATAGCAGGCATAGGTTACTTCTAAAGATACCCTTAATGCCTAAGAAAAGGAGCCTCCGTCTTTAATTGACCAGCATACACATACATTAAAATCTTTGTAGCTCAGGCATTAGAGCTTTTTTTTATTTATTACAATAATGTTTATTACCTGATAAGCAAAATTGCTTATGTGCTGACATCAAAGTAGCCCTCTCAGCCTCATGAATTAAATGGAAAAAGCTGCTGACCCAGCTATTTAATGGTGTAGGATTCGAAAGTCACCCCATTGAGAGATGACCATCACTAAACCAATTAAAAATATTTCTTGAGGAATGTACAAACCTTACTGAGCCTTTGTACCTGTTAAGCACTGATGTCCTTTCAGGTTTCTATTGTGGCCAAACTGCATTTTTTTCAGCACAGTTTTGTGGCATGTCTTTTGGATTCTGACCAGCTGCAGGATTGTGATATCCCTGAACATATTCTGGACTCAACTTATTACATAAAGTGACTCTTAAGAAAAAGAGTTACTTTTTGAAGACGATGACAAATGGCTTTGACGAAAAGGCCAAAATACAGTTCTGTCAGCTAATTCTTGTCAATTTACTTTCCTGCCTGTCCTGAAAGAGATGAGCACAGGATTTTCAAAGCCACCTTTCCCCATGTTGATATTGTATAAATGCATACATAATTCATCATGTACTTACAGTGATACATTAAACGAAAAGTATGTTGACAAGTTCATAGATTATCTTGAAATGTGTTTTGTAACTATAACCACTGAAAATATATTTTTAAGTTTTTGTAAGAGACATAAAATACATCACTTATTCTCAGGAATCTGACAAATAATGAGTGGGTGTTGTTATTCTGTCCTATTATAGTCTGTTTTAGTGGTCATGTTATGCTTTTGTCAAATTGGCCTCTAGGTATTATTGTGCAACTTTTTATAGAGAGCAGAACTAACAAACTGTATGTAGAAATGGAAATGTATATTAGATTCATAGGATAGATATACGTTAAATAGTTTTTTTTCTCTGCCAAATGTCAATATAATTAACGTATTTGTTTGATACTGTGTATGTATACAGCAAACGTTTTGTCTTTGAAATGGAACTAATTTGGACGCACTTTGGATTGGCTCCTTCCAAGATCCAAAATTATTCCTTTTAATTTTAAGCAGCAATGTCAAATTCCGCAGGTTAAGTTTTGAAACACTTAACCAAACATTGCCGCTTTAAATTAAAAGGAATACAAGTCGTACTGAAGTTAAAGGCTCCTGACGGACACTTCAGTAGTCGGACTTACTTGCCGTCAGCATCCTGCACCAATCGGACAGCTGCAACTTAGGTATACAGGTAAGTCTGCTTTTCTTTACATCGTTTTGTTACAGATTCGTCTTTTAATTGGAGGACTTATCGGTGTTGTTATCGTGTTTCTAAGGTTCGAACATGATATTTCAGGCAAATATCATATTTCAAGTTTTATGAGTTATTCTAGTAAGTTGTATAACCCTACAAAATAATTTGTTACTTAATTTTGATTAGCATTACCCTTTAACAGTATATTAACGTTCCAATACTGTTCTAGCTCTGTCCATTTCATCTTCTGTTCGTCCATATTTGTCACGTTTATACAGAATTTATACAACTGACCATAGTCAAATGCATGAGGCATCTATTTGAAAAAATAAAAGTTATCAATACTTGTTTTATACTAAATTAACAGGGCACCATCATGACAAAGCATATTTTTATGTTTTATGCTTTTAAATGTAGGGCACTGTATTTTATCCATATTATAACAAATACCTTGTTAACCTGTTTCTGTGCTTATTTATGTGCACTGCACATGCTCTTTCATGATGTCACATTCCTAATTTTGCGCAATGGATCTGTGGGCCAAGATAGCAGTGCCTACAGGGTTGTAAAGGTTTGCACCTCTGGATTCTGGTCCACCCATCCAGAGGCTCTCACTCTCTCTTCTGAGATTACATAGGGGCCAACGAATGCACATTGAAACACCTATCTTGAGCTTCCCTGTGCATGTGCTGTCCCCGCACATGCTCAGTAGAGGCTCCACTCTGCATGCCCTGCAGTGGCTGTAGTTCAGCCACGTCACAATCTGATGGGAGGAGTGGGATCGGATCAGCGGACTTTCTTACTAAGTGCAGCTTAGACTCAAATCACCTAGTTTGCTATTTGCATCATGAAGTGGACAGGGCAAGGTGTATAATAGTGCTAAGTTCAATATCCCACCCATGTCCACTTAGTGCTCTACAAGGTGGGTGGAGCTTTTATACAGGATTTACATTATCATGGCACCTCCCTGACCACATTGCAGGCAGTAAGTGCCCTTACAGTAGATTCTTGTGGGTGTCCAGGATGTATCAATTTAATACAGAAGTCTCCCATAAACTCCGTGGGAGTGGACAACTATGGCCTAGAAAGCAGACAAGAGAAAATGTTCTTACTTTTAAGGTGAGAGAGGCAACATAAACATTTATGATTAATATTTATTATATAAATACAATACATTAATTATTATTTATAGCAGGAAGACATTTGATACACATCATTTTATTCCTCAACCAACCATAATGCATTATTTATGGTAGGAACTCTTTTGACATCTTTCTTATATGCTTCATTTTCTAAGCCATTTGTATCACCATTCAAATACTTGCAGCCTCTCCCTCTTAACTGTTCTCTCTGAGCTCTAATGCATTATCAATGACATATTCTTACCAGCAATGCACTTAAGAACAATTAGTTCTAATTGAGGTGCATACATTGGTGTCTGCCTGCTGCTTTGGTGTCTGAGGGTGATCTAAGGTGTAGATGGTCCATGATATCAGAGGATACTGCTACAATCAAATTAATCACAAACCTTTCACTTTATAAAATACATTTTACTAAATCCTCTCCTTTTCCAGTAAGAGTACTTTGCTGGGGGTCCCCAACATTTGTCTCTGCCGATCCCCTTAGATGCTGCTCAGCTTTCTCAAAGGATATCCTACAGAGAGATTCTAATTAGGCTAAATGGCAGAGGTGCCAGGAAACTGCTAAATGCAGCAAGTGGTAGGTGTTCCTTCCACTGAGCCTTACTACCGGGTGAGGAATTTAGCAAGATCCATTTTTTTTATGGACAGGGTCCTCACTACTTTATATCTCACGTCTTTCTATCGACCTTATTTGCCCCTGTGATGTTCTACATTGAATTATTTGTGTGACTGCTATGCTGATTGTTTACTCACACAATCAAATTCTTACTTGTTTTTGTGCTATCTGTAACTGCTCGACCATTGCTCACACTTATATATTATCTACGTATCTGCTATTATGCTTCATTGTGTTATTAGACACCATAGACAGGGCCTGATGCAAAGCTGATCTTGCATGCGTTCCCGCCTCCTTGTGAATGGAGAGGCAGAATGGGCAATCTAATATAGGCCACGTACAGTAAAGTTGTGTTCACGCAAATGTGAATGTTGCAGGGTTTAGTGCTCTAAACCCTAACAGCACATACCCCGACATCGTGACATCATGACACCTAAGGTGTCATCTCCGACAGACTCTTCATACCGACGGCTTGAATTACACACTTGAAAGAATTCTGAAGAATAATGATGCCGGGCACCTGCAATTACGTCACTTTCAAGGGCGAATGTATTGGTGCTGTTGAGGTGGTAATTTAAGGAGACGCCGGCGGTACATGTACAAGGCTTTGTAAAGCACATTGTACTGACCGCGCCTCCTTAACTTACCACCTTAACAACACCAATAATACAGTCGCCCATGACGTAATTGCAGGAGCCCTGTATCTTTATTCTTTGGAATTCTTTCAAGTGTGTACAGTATTTCAAGCCGTCGGTATGAAGAGTCTGTCGGGGATGACACCTTCGGTGTCATGATGTCGGGGTATGTGCTGTCATGATTTAGAGCATTGCTTTGCTGTATCCAACCCTCACGGATACACATATATACTTGTCAGGAGCCATATTTATTTTGGTTGTTTGAGGGCAGGTGCAAATACACGCTGATGATGATGGTGACCATTACCGAGTCACTTTTGATTGGCTTATAGCAAATTCACCTCTGAAGCTGATATTTGCTGTCTTCATTGATCATGCATATATTATAGCATTTTGTGGACATAATATAAAAAAATATTTTTTTGCATGAGCAGGAATATTATATTTACTGTATTACATCATACCTAATAGCAAATTCAATTTTCTTCTAAACATATGTTAACAGACTTATCTTTTGCTTATGACCTGGTTGTGTTTCTGAATATGTGGGTGTAGGTGTACCTGAAGTAAACCTGGCACCTATGCTACAGGTGCAGAGCTGGGCACATCTTGTGATGTCTGTGACTCAGCATATGGGCATAAATATGCTACATTTGTGAGCAGCTTCTTTGACAGTAAATTAACCCAACATGCGGCCAACTTAGCATCAGGCCCTCTGTGCTGACAGAACAAAACAACAAAAACTTGGCTTCTCATGAACAATTATCCTGTTTTGCCACATATGAAAGATCAGAGATGCGGCTAAATATGATCTGTTTATATAAAGTATCTAAGGACTACATACAAAATATAACATTTGTATTTGCCTATGAGGAGGACTACAATAAACCAGCTATTTTGCACTTTATATATTAAATAGTAGCCCATTACCTAAATTGTAGCTGCTGAATGGTACTGTTATAGAACATGGTAGAGGAAAATAGACAATGTGGAACATTTTTGAAAATGTGTTATAAAAAAGCTTATAATCCCTGGACACAGCGCTAACCAGTATAGGGAGAGTTTAGACATAGGGGAGAAAAAAGATGCTGGCAGGGGGCAGTCCAACACTTAATCAGGTGCTGCAGCCTACACATTCCAGCATACCCAAAGAGCAGAGGAGGAGGAAGCAGGGGCTGGCTGGCACATTTTACCCTGGGGGGCGAGACTGGGCTCAGCAGCCTATTAGAAACATTTTAGAGGAAAAAAAATGCAGTTAGCCCAGTGACCCAGCCCAAGGTAGTCCATTATGGGCCCGATCCGGCACTGCTGAGACTGCTGCCTCACTAAGTGGCGCCGATGGAAGGACCAGAGCAGGCAACATCTGGCATCCATCATATTTTTTTCCTCACAGCCCTCACTGTGCTTCTGGTGATTGGCCCCTCCCTCAGGACAAGCCACTTTGATCTATGTGCTACGGATTGGAGATCCCTCCCTTCTTCTTCTCTTCTCACTCTCCTGTCCATACTCCCCTCCTGTCTCTCTCTTCCCCTCCTCTATTCCCATCCCCTCCCTTGTCCTTGAACAGATCCACCATCCAAATTGGAGTGCAGGTAAATGTTTTTTTGAGGAGTTGGTGGGGGTATTAATTATATGTGGGTGCAAATGGGGGTATTCAAATAGGGGCTGGTAAGGGTATTAATGTAATGTGTGGTTGGAGGGCTATTAATGTAAAATGGGGTCTATATTAAATGTGGGGGCTAAGAAATTAATTTTGGGCCTCAGAGGGGGAAATTTGAAGGCTGATAACATGACATTGGGGTTAGTTAGGGTAAATAGGCCTATGAATTAAGTGAGAATGCTTTCAATTTAATGTCAGGGCTTGCGTGGAGGGAGGGTATTGGTCCATTTATTAAATGGAAATGCTATTAATTTAATGTTGGGGCTGGTACAAGGAAAATGTGTCTGTTTATTAAATGTGAATGCTTTTAATTTAATGTTAAGACTGCTTGTGGGTAACGAGGCTTATTTATTAAACATAAACAATCTTGATTTTATGTAAGGAGTGGTTGGGGAGAATGCGTGTGTTGTAGGTTTAAATGTGAGTGCTGCCCATCTTAAGTTCACACCAAAGTGATTTAATCAAGAAGTAAAACATTTAACATGGTACTGAAAACAGTTTAATTGTAGAGAGCTTTAAACAGTTATCACTATCCCCACTAATTTGTGTTATTAATAGCATTGTTATTGCTGAATCTGTAACTTCATCCATTTTATTACTGATTCTTTTACTGCAAGCTATTGTTATCATTAAACACCTTTATTGAATGCCATAATTGAGAACCATTTTAACTATTCTATTTTTTAGTCAATCTTTTTCCCTAGAATTGTATCATTGTATATTACATGATTTCACATTTCATGGTTACAGCGATCTCAGCCTCTTTATCCCTGTCAATGATAGAATTTCATACCCATACTCTCTATATGTCAGGGTACAGCCATTTAATAAACAGGCCAAGTGACATTTCCCCTTTCCTGGTGTGTGTATCATCACCAATCACTTATAGTGAGTAGGGCAGGGGCTTTCTGTTGCAGTCCCTGGTAGATCTGGCCAATAGCTGCAGCCCTGAAGAAAGAACAGGACTTAGGTGTTGACACTGCTTTTGAGAAGAGGTGAGATTAATTTAACTGTGAAGTTTACTATCCCTCCAGCTATGCCAAGGTACCTTATTGTGAATTATATAGTCACAAGTATTGATTAATGTCTGACAAGCTAAGCTATGATTAGCAGATCATTCAGGACAATGAAGTGCTCAACCCATCACAGCAGAATGCTGTGGGTTAGGACATTGTCCACTGAGTCGGTGCAGCAACTGCATTTCATTAATGTGAGTTAAGTGGGTCCTCTGACAGGACTGAATAAACAGGATTAATAGGTACTACTATCTAACAGTTTATGTACATTTTATTTTGGATGTAGAAGGTTGAGGGCCCCAGATTACACCGACCTGTTTTTATGCTTTATTTTTATTGATGGGCTTGGCTTACTTTAACCTGTTTTTTTGACAAATGGAGGGCGGGAGCAGGGGGCAAAAATCTGTGTCTTGCTATGGTCCCATGGGACCCCAATCCTCTAGATCCCCCACTGCCTAGGGAAATACATGCCTTGAGTCCTTGAGGATTACAGTTTAGTGAGAAGCAGATAAAGAGTTTTTATTTCTTTACTAGTTTTCTTCTATTTGTTTGGTCTGTGACATAAGCCAGTCAAAACCATATCTATTGGGACTACCAACAACCCAGGATTTTAGTGTGGGCCTAGTATAAATATTTAGTGGTTGCAGCCCTTGTCTGTTTTATTAAAAGCAAGCTGGTAGGCTGATTAGGAATGAACCCATTTTAACAAAAGATTGTGTACCCAAGTTACCAATGAAATCCCTGTAGCCCCCACTATCTGAAAGTCACACCACCTACCCTAGGGTGAAGACACACCAACAGTACACTATCCCTGGTCTTAGCGTGATTAGGTCACATCTGCAATGCTGTCATTGGAGAGGAGCTGGGAGGAGCCAAAGAAAAAGAGAAGCAAAAAGAAGAATAGAAGTAAGTAATGCAGAGTTAATAAACGTGGGGTAGAGAGTGAGAGTGAGGGCTACTTTAACAGTGGGTGAGAGATATTAATTTATTGGTGTGCTGATGGTGAGGGCAGTTTAATTGATTGTGGGGGGGTATTTAATATGAGGGTCATGGTAGTGTCTATTAATATAAGGTGGGGTGGCATGTCTATTTAATGCTGGTGTGGTTTGGCAGCTCAAAATTCTATGCAGGGCTGAGATTGGGGTGAAGGAGGGCTATTTATTAAATGTTAATACTAATTATTTAATGGTGTAGCAGTTTAGAGGGGGCAGGTTTATTTATTAAATGTGAATGCTATTCATTTAATGATGGGGCTGGCTGTAGGCCTATTTATTAAACATTGTTGCTATTAATTTAACGTTGGGGTTGATTTGGGTGAGGAAGGCCTAGAGTGTTCACGCATTGCTAGAGTTCCCATATTTCATGTACCTAACCTCAACATTCCAGGACCCAGACAAGCAGCAACTGTGCTTAAGACAGGACCAGCAGCAGGTAGTGAAGGCCGCAAGAACAGGTACGATAGACCTGGACAGTCTGCCAACTGTTCTTATTCTGGTGAGGAAGTCCTAAATTTCGGTAACTATCTTGCTCGCTCAGAAGGGAAGATCACTTAGGTGAGCTGACTAGGGCTGTTATTATTCTTTCCTCCTGGTCTCTCTAGTGGCTGGCCATGCCACTCTGGCATCTGACCACTCGTCTCTGGTGGCTGACATTGAGTATCAGTCAGAAGCAGATCTAGTCTTTTCTTTAAGGGAGGTGGTTTAGAAATTTTATCAATATCGTATCATAAGAGTAAGATTTGTCTGGGCGCGGCAGAACCAGGAAGGGGAATGTGTCTTAATTTGATTTTGAACTTGTCCTGAGTTGCGTTCAGACTTAAACTACAGACTTTGAGGTGACTATACCCCATAGCCCCAGGGTAACATGACACACACACAATGTGTTCACAGAGCATGACAAGCAGTCAACAGGATGAGTTTTATTGCAGAGGGGGGAAGGGTGATCACCTGGTATCACTTGTGGTTCAACCTACTCCCCAAAAAGTAAAGCCCATGTTCTCAATCTTCTTTTCTTTAATTAAATTATAAACACCCAACCAATCAGATTCATAGGTAATGTCTCAAATCTATGTCATCTCATTCTCCATATTCATACCTGATTGGAGGTAATTAAGACAGAGAAGAATTGGAGGGGACTGACATAAACCATTTCCCAATTGGAAGTTCCATTGATTTTTACGTATCTATGTAAGTCCAAATCCCAATTTGATTCATATTTTTTTCCAGAAGTAAAACAGGATCTGTCCTGACCCAAAAATAAGGAAAGCCACAATAAATGCAAAGACCCCCCCATCTAAAATCATAAATGGACAGCACACTGGCACAGTGGTTAGCATTCTCATATAACATAGCTGGGGTCATGGGTTTGATTCTGGCCAGGGCCCTATCTGTGTGAATTTACATGCCCGCCCTACGTTTGCATGGGTGCTTTAGTTTCCTCCCAATGTCACAAAACTTATGAATGACTACATATCGGGATGGAAAACACAAAGTGAGGACCTGATGAACTGTAATGCAATACAATGCACTGTAGAAGGATATACAGCGACAACCACAGAGCAGTGGCGCACTCAGGGGGGATTTCTGAGTCTCTAGAAACCCCCCCCTGCGCTAACTAAGTGGCCACTGTCCTATACAGCAGCCGCGGCGCTGTCAAAGAAGCGTCTGCGGCGGTGCTGTATTGTATACAGCACCGCCGCAGATGCTTCTTAGACAGCGCCGTGGCTGCTGTATAGGACAGCGCTGGCGAAACGGAGCTGCAGGGAGAAACCCCCCCCCCCCCCCCCGACAATCCTCCGTGCACCCCTGCAGAGGTCATTGTGGTCAAACAATGCATGGACAGAAGGGCAGGCAGCTAGCAGCATTCATCAATACAGAGCAGAATTAGGATACAGTTAATAGGATTACTGGACACTGGTCTGAGAGACTCAATCATCTGACAGAGATCCTGGCACTGATTGGATCTTATAAGCACAAGTATTTCCTCCAGCACTTGCACAGCATCAATGTTCATAGACACATCCTCAAATTAACCCTTGCTGTAGTACTTTAGACCCAAACCAGCTACCAATCTAGAAATAGTCTGTGAATCATAATTCCTAGTAAGTCTTTTGTGCTGCAAAATATTATTGTAGGCGTCTGGGCTTCAGATAACACCAATTTGTGGCATTGGAGCTTTGCTGCTAATTTGCTCAAATCATTCCAGTTTGTAGGGCTTCTCATATCTGCTAACCATCATGGCTGGCTTATGATTAAGAAGTTATAGGATCCCTGCAAGTGTTTGCATAGTCACTATTCTATTGTGCAGTATACTTTAGAATTCTTTATTATATTGGTTTGGTTTCTAGTAATTTTAGGACATTTGTTCCCTATAGAAACACATCTTAATCCGGATCAACATATTGGGACTGTCTTTATCGGATTGCATCTATGGTGTGATTTGACATTAATATTTTGCTTTGGTGATGAGATTGGATGTCTACTGATTGTCTAATGCATTATAGGTTTAGGATTTTTAGAGCCCTGTTTTTGTTTACCAGCCTCTAGTGTACAGAAAAACAATGTACTGGACGCTATACACCTTAGCAATGATAAACAGTGCTAATCTCAGCTGCAGCTCTCACAAACAGGCTCCGCAACCTGTAACGACCAAACAGTAGCAAAAAAAGCAAGAGAGCGCTAAGCTTAGAAGAATATATACACATTTAATACAATATATATATATATTTTTTTTTTATTTTTTTTTTATAAAAGCATAAAATATCAATGGCATTACTCGCGGAGTTGGATCAATGTAAATATCAGGTGCAGCAATATAGATTTTAAATATCTCAGACACTGTATATAACACAGTCCAGATTATTGCACATAATAGTCCCGGAACTTCAAACACTACTGTCCAGAGGAGAATAATATATAATCACCACTGGTGTACGGTACTGTATATTAAGTTCGCCTAGGCTGAAGCGCCAATTCTCTCACAGCTGTGTGTGAATGAACTTTCCATTGATTGAAAACATAGCATAATGCGCATAGGATGGATAATGCAAGTGATAAAGATAATACTCATCCATTTCATCTGCCAGCAATGTAGGGAGAAATGTAAAAAAACTGTCCCACAATGGATCCAGTGGTGTGAAAATGTCTCCTAGTAGCAGATTAAGAGATAACCCAGGGTTTTGAAATGCACTAAACTCCAAATTTCACCAGATATGCTGCCGATCACCTATTTTTTTTTATTATATTAGTTAGGTTTCTTTTAATTTTGAGACATTTGTTCCCTATAGAATCACATCTTAATCCGGATCAACATATTGTTTGTGACCGTCTTTATCGGATTGCATCTCTTGTGTGATTTGGCATTAATATTTTGCTTCTGTGATGAGATTGGATGACTACTGATTGTTTATTGTATAGTCTTATGCTTTTTAGATCCCTGTTTTTGTTTTCTAGCATCTAGTGTACAGGAAATAGTTTTGTGGTGGGTTTTATGTAATGTTTTAGATTTGCACATATTTGAATTCTAATAAAATTGTGTTTGATATAGTGATTTATGAATATATTTATTATTATTTTTATATTGTGATTTCTATTTGATTAATATTTGACCTTCAGCACTGTATTCCTCCGTACCTTTCAGCCTCCCTCTGTGGCTGCTTACATAGTTATATCTAAGCACCTACAGAAAGGATTATTTTCTGTGTTTCTATACTACTAATATCAGTGCTGTCAACAAGATTAAAAAGCCTCTTGACTTTTTGGACAAGAACTTTACTTTTATATTTAGCAGAACATCAAGAGCTGAAGACGTTGCATTACACAACTAAAAGCTTAACAGAGGTCATAACATGATTCAATAGGGAGCAGCAAGACATACCTACTTAGTCAAGATATAAAAGACCATTTAATGGACTTGTAGAATCTCATTATACTCTTGAAATAAGGTCTATTATTTAAACAAAAATCAAGCATTGCTAACTTTACAGTAGGATATAAAATGTCTTAATTTGGTCCATTTCAAAATGTATTATAGATAGCATATCATACAGGCCATGCCTGTTGTGGAATCTTTCTATCAAATAGTGATGCCTGCAACTCATTATTCAAGGAGCCACAGGACGCTCACATGATTGCTGATGCACACGACTGCGCTTACGCTGCTAGATGTATCACATTATTAAGAGTGCTCAATCGACTGGAAATGTCCATGTCACCAGGGTTGCTCTCATCAATTGACATGCTCACATGTCCTAATGAGCCCAGGTCATCAGGGGCGCTAACTTTTACAAATGGAGCATGCAGATTTTTTTCATATTAGAATAGTATTTAATTTTTTAATGGACCAATGTGGCAGATTTAATGTTACATTGTAAGTGTCATTTAAAAACTACAAGAAATGCCGTATCATAGCATAACATTTTGGGCAAGTGTATCAATTTGACTAGTGTGCGCTTTTTTGGAGATTCTCATGTACTCAGTGGTCAAACATTTAGAAGTAATGGTATGGAAAATGTAAGTGAATGAAAATTGATAGTTTTACAATCAAAGCAGTAGGATAATTGGTAATACGGTACACAATTTTATATCGGCTGCTTGGACCATGACACATACTGCTCATTTAAGTCTTTCGTCCAGGTACGTTTGATGTTTACACTTGGGAGCATTATTGCAGCAAGGTCACATTCAGTGAGAGACACCATGATATTTGAAGATCCTTCTACTAGAAGAAGCAAATGTTGTTGAATTATGCATTTATATATAATGGACAAAAAGCGCTCAAAATCATGGCATAGCTACATGGCTAGCTAATGAGCAAGTAGTTATGGGGTCCTTGCAAGTGTTTGCATATTCACTATTCTATTGTGCAGTATACTTGACAACATTCTTTTATATTGGTTTGGTCTCTATTAACTTTAGGAAGTTTTTTCCCTATAGAAGCACATCTCAGTCTGGATCAACATATAGGGACTGTTAGGTCTCTATAGGGTTGCATCTATGGTGTGATTTAGCATGAATGTTGCACTTTAGGGATGAGAATGGATGACTACTGATTGCATAATTTGCCTTTGCTTCATGAATATATTTATTTTTATTATTTTAAAGGACATCTCCACTGCGCATCAGTAAGTCTAGAAGTAAGTGGACTTTTCTGAGGTTAAGAATGAAGTTAAAAAGATTAAATCACTAAACATTGTTTTGAAATAACAATACACGAGATATATAATTTCTTTTATCAGCTTTCCGGATGGAAAAATAATCTAAATACATACGGGATTGCCGGTTCATGCAAGTGAAGTGGAAGTCAGGGCTTGAGCTTCCAGTTCTACCATCAAAAAAATAAGCAAATAAATAAAATGTTAAAAATATTTTTTAAGAAAAAGCATTTTTTCATTCAAAATCGTCAGTGATAGAGTAAAGCTTATAGTGTTACATACAAGTTATTCAGTCTCTTTGCCAGTGGAGGCGATAGAACGGTGATAGCCTTTGACAGAGAGAAGCCCTCTCTCCGGGGAAACCCGTTTTTGCTGGAGATAGGACTTTTGTCCCTTTCATAAATAGACCCGATAATAACTAATTCATAAAACAAACTCTGTAAAAAGCATACAAAGAGCTTAGCTTTCGGAAGTTTGACCCCCATGGTTAACACCATCTGAAGATGACATTGGCCAATCAAACCTATAGAGAGAGCATTGCAGGAGAAAGATCTTCGGACCCATCTCCGGCAGCCGTCATGCGCTCCCCTGTGTCACGCCTGCACTGTAAAAACTCAGAGTTGTCATTAGAAAAAAAGTCATCGCCTATCGCGGCGGTTCCCAAACTGTGCGCCGCGGCTCCCAGGGGTGCCGCGGCGCTGTCTCAGGGGTGCCGCAGGCCAGCCATAAAAAAAAAACCAAACAGAAACACTTACCAATCCGCGCACCGCCGGAACCCAGCACCCTCCTCTCTCACGCAGTGCTGCGTGTGCTGCGTGAGAGAGGAGGATGCTGGGTCCCGGCGCCGCGCGGATTGGTAAGTGTTTCTGTTGGTTTTTTTTATGGCTGGCGTGCGGCAGAGGGAGCAAAGTGAGAGAGGGCAAAGGAGAGTGACAGCAAGGGGACAGAGGAGAGTGGCAGCAGGGGACAGAGGAGAGTGACAGCAGGGGGACAGAGGAGAGTGACAGCAAGGGGACAGAGGAGAGTGACAGCGTGACAGGAGAGGGACAGAGGAGAGTGACAGCAGGGGGACAGCAGGGGGACAGAGGAGAGTGACAGCAGGGGGACAGAGGAGAGTGACAGCAGGGGGACAGAGGAGAGTGACAGCATGACAGGAGAGGGACAGAGGAGAGTGACAGCAGGGGGACAGCAGGGGGACAGAGGAGAGTGACAGCAGGGGGACAGAGGAGAGTTACAGCAGGGGGACAGAGGAGAGTGACAGCGTGACAGGAGGGGGACAGAGAAGAGTGACAGCGTGACAGGAGAGGGGCAGAGGAGCTGGGACAGCATGGCAGAGGAGCTGGGACAGCGTGACAGAGGGCAGAGGAGGGTGGCAGAGGAGCTGGGACAGCGTGACAGAGGGCAGTGGAGGGGGACAGCATGAGAGGGCAGCGGAGGGGGGCAGAGGAGCTGGGACAGCGTGACAGAGGGCAGAGGAGGGGGACATCGTGAGAGGGCAGAGGATCTGTGGCAGAGGGCAGAGGAGGGGGACAGTGGGCAGAGGAGGAGGACAGCATGAGAGGGGCAGTGGAGGGGGACAGCGTGACAGGAGGGAGACAGCGTGACAGGGCAGAGGAGGGGGACAGCGTGAGAGGGGGCAGCGTGAGAGGGGCAGTGGAGGGGGACAGTGTGACAGGAGGGGGTCAGAGGGCAGAGGAGGGGGGAACAGTGTGAGAGGGGGCAGCATGAGAGAGGGCAGAGTGTCTGGATGCAGTGGGGGCAGAGTGTCTGGATGCAGAGGGAGCATTTTTGCATACAACTAAATAAGCATTTCTGTCGTGACCTAAATACTTATTACAATTTTTTGACCCAACTACTTCTAAAACAGGACTGCTCGGTAATTATTTTGGAGGGGTGCCTTAAAAAAATTATGGAGACTCTAAGGGTGCCGCGAACTGCAAAAGTTTGGGAACCACTGGCCTATCGGATGCATTGTCCTGACCTGAATTTAATAGTAAATTGTTCACTTAAGTAATCTGTCATCGCTGCGATAATACTTAAGGGGGAGAAATTGCAGATAATGGTAAATAGGCCCCAAGGCTTTTAAAAGGGAAAAAAGGACACAGTTCTGAGCCAAAATCCTCAGCATAAAAGCTACTGTATTTGTCAGTGCACTTACTTCTGCATACGATAGTCGATATTTCTAGCTCTAACAGCATTCTGTTGGAAGGTGTAGAGATGGAAACGATACAACGAGCAAATAGGAAAAGAAGGATATTAAGAGTGACCTACTTTGACCTAGAATAGTATTTGCAAAGATCTTATCTAGTTCTTCATGCAAATGGAAATAAAGGAGTAACAATGAACCTTCACTGCCATATTAAAAATCTAAAGAGATACAGATGGAAGGTGCGCACTTATGGAGGGGTTCCTGATTGCATGGAAACCCCTTCCTCTCTGCTGTACATTTGAGTGACATGCTGATCCCTAACTCTGGGACCAGATGACATATTGCTTGCCACAGCAGAAACAACCGTTCCTCGACCCCCTTCTAATGACTTCACATCACGTGGGATGTGCATTTTGTGGCATGCGAGCTGTCCCACTTGTGCATGGATCAATAGAGGCAGAGAGAAGACTACCTCTGCAATGCCAGACAGCAACTTCTATTTACATTTATTTGTGTGAACAGATTAATGCTCTTCTGTAATGACCCCCGATGGAGCAAAAGCCAACGCTGCAAAAATAGGTTTGAGGCTCATAAGATGTGTAAAACCCTGGCCACTTTCCCCTAGAAAGGCTCTGCATATTCCTTGTAAAATAGCAAAGTATCCAAATATGCCTAGCCTCCGCCACTTTTATTCTGTGGAGAAAACTGTTCTTCATAAATTATTAAGCAGAATCAGACACACAACTGTGAGTATATTGCAGTCTGCTTGGAACACCCCAATATTCCCATAATTAGCAGGAAGAAAAATGTGCTGCTCCTGCAATCAACATCAGCTTTTTTCCTACCTATGCATGTGTCAGTAAAATTACAGAACAGGTACATGACATCAAAAAGCAGGAGAGACTGGTTTTGTGTGTCCACGTTTGTAAATTATTCAAAATGATTATTATTATATATATTAGCAAATGCACCCTACTTGTGACATGGGCACCCTGCAGACATCAGTACAATTTTTGTTGTAAATCAAAAGTACATTTATTGTTTGCATCACAATAAATGACAACACGTCTTGTCAGGATGACACCAGCAAGCAATACCCTTTGCTTACACCTCCTGGTGACAATGATGCTAACTAAACTTACTCCAGCTCTCTCATAATTGGCCAACTGGTTCAGCATCAGTCACAAACATAAAATAAACAAGACAGTCTTTTAACCCCACCCAAACACTGCAAACCAATTACAGGCTACAAAACAATAACACCCATATGGTGCACCTGTGTGGTTGTGCGCTGTGTGGGAATTAACTCTGTATGCAGCTTTCCCCTGCAGAATTCACGGGACCTTACCTGTCCCTATGCAGGAGAGCAGTGCCAAATAGGCCTCTTTTTCACAATATATAATATATAATCAAACAAATTAAGCTATACAGCACCTTTTTTTGTCTTGAACAATTTTTTTCTTTAACAAATGGATAACCTGTGACATGTGTAATGGGCTATGAATTTAATGGTGGTAGTTATCCATTTAATATC
This sequence comes from Mixophyes fleayi, assembly GCF_038048845.1. Lineage (NCBI taxonomy): Eukaryota > Metazoa > Chordata > Amphibia > Anura > Limnodynastidae > Mixophyes > Mixophyes fleayi. Next base: position 323,110,747 of record NC_134403.1, on the reverse strand, counting down.
TGGCAAGGTATTCATTTAATTGTGAGACTATTTATTTGATGGTAGGGGCTATTGGGGCTATTTTATTCAATAGAGGTGCGCCTTTTATTTTTATTATTAATTGGGTGACGTGACTATTAATTTAATCCTGGGGTGGTTTGGGGGCTTTTAATTGAATATGGGGCTGAATTTGGGGAGAAGGAGGGCTATTTTTTAAATGTGAATTATATTTTATGTCAGTGCTGGTTGCAGTGGAAGTATTGAACGTGAGTGCTATTGATTTAATGGTGGAGCAGGTTTGGGGAAGTGAAACCTAGAGGGTTTATTCATTGCTAGGTTTTCCATATTTTATGTTCATATCCATTTTCCAAATACGACCCCAACATTCCAGGATCTAGACAAGCAGCAACTTAGCTTAAGACACCAGAAGCTTCAGGTAGTGAAAGCTGCAAGAACAGGTCTGTCGACTGTCCTAATTCTAATGTCCCGATTTTGTCCACTTCACATTGCTTTGCTTGTGACATGGGAACTGTGTGCACCTTACTGTGCTGCAGTATTTGAAGTGTATGGAAAGGGGTTGGAGTGTGTCCTAGCACTGGCTAAAATGATAGCCACACCCCTTGCATACTGGTCATGTTCACTTTGGTGGTGTGGCGTGGAAACCCCCCTCTAGAAATCCTATCTTTGCCTCTAGATGGAGTACCGTTTATTGCTGTTTATGGTGCAGCATAGATAAGGATTTAGTGGAAAATCTATACTATCTTGTGACAAATCCCTGATTAGCTGTGAAAAGCTCAGGATATTCAATTTATTTGCAGAAAAAAAAACAAATACATATTTTCATTATTGTATTGCTAAACATGAACCATTCTTTATTTATTGTAAACTTGAATTTACAAAAATATAATCAGTATTTGTCCTCTCTACCGTTTGTTTTCATGTCTGCATGCATTTTGTCTATGCTGCACGTCCCTGTTTTATGTATGCCCCTGTTTTCCCTACTGAGAGCACTATTGAGCACTTCCTGTTGCCCAGAACCCCCCTCCAGGGTTCAGGCCTCCCCAGCCATTTGTAGAAGACAATTTTTTTACTGCCCTTAGTGTTATATGAATGGGAAGAGCAACAGTTGAATAACAAAGGTCGCCTGTCACTCCACCCATAAGCTCCGCCCATGACTCCACCCACACATAATTAAATGCTGTATGTGTGTCCTGCCTGCTACCTAGGGCTGCTGTTAGAAGAAGGAACTGATCATAAAATCATTTGTTGTAGTGCATCCTAGAGGGCTGTCCTGGAACACCACAAATTCCATCTTTACACTGCTCTACTGGTAACATGCTTCTCTGCAGGGGCAGGTGGGCCAGTGGGGCATCTCTCCCCCCCCCCCCTTTTTCCTCATATTGTGCCTCTCTCCCCCCCTTTTTCCTCATACTGTGCCTCTTCCCCCCCCTTTTTCCTCATACTGTGCATCTCTCACCCCCCTTTTTCCTCATAATGTGCCTCTCTCCCCAATTTTTTCTCACACTGTGCCTCTCCCCCCCTTTTTCCTCATACTGTGCCTCCCCCATTTTTCTTCATAATGACCATGCCTCTCCCCCCCTTTTTCTTGATATGGTCTGTGCCTCTTCCTCCCTTTTTATTCATACTGTCTGTGTCTCCCCCCCTTTTTCCTCATACTGTCTGTGCCTCTCCCCCCTACTTTTTCCTCATGGTGTGACTTTCTCCCTTTATTTACTTACCTTTGTATTAGCTATTTTCCTCTCTTCTCTTCTCTTTTTTTTCCTGATTCTTTCTTGTTCCTCTCTGCACAGTTCCTCACTGAGTGTCGGGCGTGACTTGATGACGTCATGCCTGACATTCAGTGTAAATAGTGCAGAGAGGAAGAAGGAGGGACGCCGGCGCTGCGATCACATGAGTACCTGTGTTTTTTTGTTTTTTTTCACTACCCTGCTGCCCCCACCAACGAACTACCGAGGCCCCGAACACCAGCAAATTTCCCCTGCTCAGTCTCCAGAGGATTCCAAGTTTCCAGCAAATCACTACTCTATATGTACTATGGGAATCTCATTATGAAACAGTATGGTAGCATGTTAATATTACACTGCTCTCCCTCTCAAAATACTTTCTTAAATTGGAGGGCCCATATGATCAGTGTTACCACGTGAAAGCTTCATTGTATATTCTGGGGAGGACAAAAAAATCACAAACTCTCTCCAATGAATACAGCAGAATTAGTCAACAAGTACTTGTAAATGATTGTGGTATCTATTACATATCCCATTGATGTAATCATCGTGCACACAGGATTTGCACATGCCCTCTACACATGATCTGTGCACGGTGAGGGCATGGAGGCATCTCCAGCACTTGTATTACTTATATTATGTTAAAGGCATAGATATTGGAAATATATAACTAGATGTATATGCGTATGGGCAGATGCTTAGTACATAGTGAGCGCGTTTTTTGTGTGAAGTCGGTTCTCAAAATGAGTATGTGCAAGAAGGGAGCGGGGGGGTTAGAAGTGGTGATGGTATAGGTGTCCCTCTCTAGAAATGTTAGGACTCCTCAAGACCATAAAAGTTAGTGATTTACTTTAAAATGTTGCTAAATGGCCCAGAAAGTTCTATTCAGGCCTCTGCTCCCCAAACCCACGGTTTAACCCCAGATTAGGTCTATGCAGAAGGCTTATCTGACCGCAACACCATCTCCTAGGAGTGCATTCTGAGGAGACATCATGCAGAGTAAGTGTGATAAGCAACACAAAACAACTTATGATCAGGGCCACCTTAACAGTATGCTGTGCCCGGGGGCCCCTATATATATATATATATATATATATATATATATATATATATATATATATATATATATATATAAAAAAGATTTATATGTATATATATATATATATATATATATATATATACACACACATAAAAATCCAACTTAAACGATCCATACAATTCCAACTATAAAAGTAAAGGACCAGAACAATATTGTTTAAGTTATGGTATATGATTCCCATCCTAACAGGCCGGCTACTTGGAATTTATCTTTATATAGCCTTATAAATGATTTTCTGTACCGTTAGTGTATGTGTGTGTGTGTGAAAAAAAAAGTGAATATATATATTTATATATAAAATGATTCACTTTTTTTTTTTTTTAAATCCCCCTCTTAACTTACCTTTCAATCGCGTTGCGTCGAATCCTCTGCTGTACTTCGTCGTTGTGCTCCTCTATGCTGTGCTCGCAGTGAATGTCGGGCATGATGACGTCACCACGGCCGACATTCACTGCGAGCGCATCACAGAAGAGAAGACCAAGAAGTGGGCCGGATCGTCACCTGACCTGAACGGTGACCGCAAAAGGTAAGTTTCTTTTTTTTTACAGGATTTTTACAGCAGACCTGCCAGGGACCCCTTTCCTCCTGGGCCACCGGGCACCTGCCCATCGTGCCCAGTCGGAAAGTAGGCCCTGCTTATGATCGCAACGCTTACAGTCTCACTCTTATTAACTCTCAATTAACATGCTCAGAGAGGAAGTGTAAAAGCATGTCTATGGGGGGAAGAGGAGGATTGGCTAATAAACCACCAGGGGGATCAATGTGGGTGACAGTGAGAGGCATGAGAGGGCAATGAGGTTGGTAATAATACACATGAGAGAGCAAAGACTGTGAAAATAAGATTGATAAATATGTTGGCCATGGGCAAAAGAGGGATGGTATATAAATATATAGGGGGGCATTCAATTCAGCGTCATGTGTCTCTGGAAGAGTCCGCGAAGACACATCGAGGCAATGTCCAGCAAGAAATACTCGCTCATTTTTCCTCACTCCCCAAAGAGGTACAGAGAAAATGAGTGAAGATTCCTAACCATAATAGGCAGCAAAGGGCACAGCAGGACATGGTGGTGATGTCCAGCGGCACCTCTCACAGAATGGAATCTGCCCCATAGTGTTACAGGTTAAGTTTTCTTTGGAAGCATATGTATGGAAAACCCTCCTTTACAAATCCTGCGTCTGATACTACTACTACTACTAATACCGTAGTAATAATAATAACATAATAATAATAATAATAATAATATTAATAATAATAATGCGTAATCTTTGACCTTTGACATTTAATTTGACATTTATTTCTCACCCTCTCCTCTGTCCCAACAAGCATCTACTGCACAATACCGCCAAAGTTGTTTGTTGATGGCCCTGTTTAATACTTAGGAAGCTTTAAGAGACATCTTATCGAGAGATAAGACTACAGAAGTGAAAATTACTTCACTGAATCAGTTCGACAGAAAGCAGAATACAATCATATAAAAGTGAAAGCTGAAAAAACTGTATTTTCATGCTGCGAGTTAAAGGTTCATTCCCAGGACACCGCTTGAAGCAACAATAAACTAAAACCTAGATAATCTGAACAGGAGAACTGCGCACTAAATGTGACATATCATGGTTATAGGGTATCATTATTATGGTTTATTTTCATTGCCCGCTTAGTATCAAAACTACTGGGTTAATAGCTTCTTTCATCCCTATGTACTGTCTGGCATTAATACATTTCAGAGAGTCGTGTTGGTTTTCCTCGAGAGAAATAGACTAGAGACAGCACATAATGTATTAAACAACACAAGCTGCAAAACCTTGCCAACTAAAAGGTAGAATATCCTCAGTTATCAGGGCAGATATCTTTAAATATAATTCAAATGTATCCAGTATGACTACATCACTATTTGTTGTTTTCCCCAAGATTTTACAATGGAGGTGCGGTCATTAGGAATAATTGATTAGATCAGAGGTGTCCAAGTTCAGTCCTCAAGGGCTACCAACAGTTCATGTTTTCAAGATTTCTGTAGAAACAGGTGGGATAATTACTGACCCAGACAAATAGATTAACTCACCGGTGCATGATTAAAGAAACCCTGAAAACCCGAACTGATGGTAGCCCTTGAGGACTGAACTTGGACACCTCTGGAGTAGATGATTGGCCAGTCATGTAGAGTTTTTCCTTTTAAAATTAACGTACATATTTTAATGAAATAGAGGTATCTACCTATACTTAAGTCCTGGCAACATTTATCAGTTGCAAGTTTGTTGGCTTAGGTAATTCTTTTATAATGATTTTATTTTAACTTATTGTTACTCCAATTATATTGACGTATTTTGCATACCCACTCATTAATGTAATTTTTAAGATGATTAGGACCAAATCACTGTACTTTTAACTGCTACTTTTGATGCTAACTAGAAATAGGTATCATGCATTTCACAGGCAACCAGTTAGTCTTGTATAAGATAATAACTGCAGGTTTAAATACTAACTCCATAACTCACAGCTACCTTCCATATAAACTCAGTGGTCACTTTATTAGGTACACCTGTACATCTGTTTGTTAATGCAAATATCTAATCAGCCAATAATGTGGCAGCAACTCAATGCATAAAAGCATGTAGGATCAAGAGGTCCACTTGTTTTTCAGACTAAATAACAAAATAGGGCAGAAATAGGATGTAAGTGGCTTTGACTGCGGAATGATCATTGGTGCCAAATGTAGTGGTTTAAGAATCTCAGAAACTGCTAATCTCCATTTTCACATATAACAGTCTGTAGAGCTACGGGAAAATGGTGCACAAAGCAAAAAACATCCAGTGAGCTGCAGTTCTGTGGGCGACAATGCTGTGTGAATGAGAGAGGTCAGAGGAGAAGGAAGGCAAAAGTAACTCATATAAAATCCTGTGGTACAACAGTGGTTTGCAGTAGAGCATCTCTGAACATACAGCACATCAAGCCTTAAGGTGGATGGACTAGAAGAAGACCAGACTGACTTCTACTCCTGTGAGCTAAGAACAGGAAATTGGGGATACAGAGGACCCAGGCTCATCATAACAGGACAGTTGAAGATTGGAAAAACATTGTCTGCTATGAGGAATCTCGATTTCTGCTGCAACATGCTGATGGTAGGGTTAGAAAAGCATTAATTCATGGATCCATCCTGTGTTAGGTCAATGGTGCTGTCTGGTGGTGGTGGGGTAATGTTGTGGGGAATATTTTCTTGACACATCTTGGGCCTCTTAATTCCAATTGAGCATTGCTTAAATGCCACAGCCTACCTGAGCAGCAGCAAATTCCGTAGCACCTTACCATGTGCGGCCATGCACCCCTTTATGGCCACATTCTACTCATCTTTTAATGGCTAATTCCTAATTCCAGCAGTATAGTGCCCCAGGTCACAAAGTACACATCATCACAAGCTGATACAATGAACTACACCCTACAGACAACAGCCAAGACACTATACCACAGCAGCACACTATAGGCTGCGCTACACAGCTACGTACAGATAAGTATCATTTTTTCTAGATGGAGGAACCCGTGTCTGCAGCGCACACACACCACCACTTACACCACCCAAGTGCAGTAATGCACTCACAAAATAAATTGGCAGCCCCTATTCACATTACTTCATTGATATTCCATTTGGGCTAGATCAGGAAACAAGATTTTCTAATTATACTTTAGGGTATACGAGGTATGTCTATTAAATAACGAGACTGTTATTCCACCTAGTAAACAAAACAGTCAGAACTGGTTATAACTACATACGTAGTAACCTTGAACCTGGTTGAACCCGCATGACAAGCTGCAACACTCTATGACGTTCAGTTGATTGTGAGTCGCCATTTAGTTTGGTTGTGTTTTCTGTAGAGTGCCGAAAAAATGCTAAGTTTAAAAGTTGAACAACGTGTCAATTTGAATTTTTTTGTAAAATTGCACAAAACACCAACAGAGTGTTTTCAAATGCTTACTACGGCCTATGGGAATGACTGCCTGTCTCGTGCGCGTGTGTTTGAGTGGCACAAAAGATTTAGTGAGGGATGTGAGAATGTCAAAGATGATGAACGCCCTGGACGACCTTGAAAAAAGCTTGTCAAAGCAAGTCAAAAATCAAAGCAATGCTAATTGTTTTTTTCGATATCAAGGGTGTAATTTTGGAAGAATGGGTTCCAGAAGGCACAACAGTTAATCAGCATTATTAAAAGGAAGTTTTGAAAAAGCTGAGAGTCAGAAAGAAATGGACAAAACTGTGGAAAAATGGTTTCTTTCTTCACCAGGACAATGCTCCTGCTCACACAGTGCTTTCTGTGAACCAATTTTTGACCGACAAAGACATTACTACACTTGAACATCCTCCATATTCGCCTGGTTTAGCACCTTGCGATTTTTATCTTTTCTCAAAAGTTAAATCAGTGCTTAAAAGGACACATTTTGAGTTAGCTGATGCTGTAAAGAAGTAAACAGCAGATATGTTGAAACAAGTGACAGAAATTTATTTGCTCCATGCCTTCGACCAGTGGAAAACAAGACTACAGAGATGCATTAGTGCAAATGGGGAGTATATTGAAGGGGACAAACATTAAATTTGTAATACCAATAAATAAAGGTGAGTTATTTAATCAATCAGACTCATTATTTAATAGACATACCTTGTATTTACTAAACTTCGGGTTTGAAAAAGTGGAGATGTTGCCTATAGCAACCAATCAGATTATACTTATCTATTATTTAGCACATAGTACAAAATGACAGCTAGAAACTGATTGGTTGCTATAGGCAGCATCTCCACTTTTTCAAACCCGCAGTTTAGTAAATATACCCCTTGGAGGGGAAATGCTTCCATCTCTACACAAACCCCTATATTGTTTAGCAGTGTTTCTCACAGTTACTATATGAGGAGGCTATTACACATGTTTGACATCATTGATAAGCTTTGTTCTTTCTAATTATCAGAAATGTATGCATCTGGGTTTTGGGATAAGACCATGCATACCTGTAACGAGCAATTGATTGACCAAATCAGTTTGATCAAATCAAAGTTAATATATTAGTGTGTTTGAACTAGCAGGCGAAGTATAGAGACAATGGAAACAATATTTTTTAGTAGAGAGGTGAAAAACAGCAGTTAGGGAACCCATGGATGAAGAAGGCAGCAAGACATGGAGTTTGGGCTAGGTGTTAGGTAATAATCACATGAGAGGTAAGCAAAATTGCCCTATGTATTATGACACATGTCCAACAAAAAATGTATTCAGACTTCAGGTTTGTTACATGTCCTCATTAATCTATATCCCCATAATCTACTTTCCTTCTGTGTTTTGGATATATCCACTTTTAGGTCCCCTATATGGTGTTCGAATCACAGAAATAATAGAACATAAGGGTGTAAAATAGGTGTAAGCAAACAGCTGTTTTTTTCAGTCCATTTCCCCTATTTAGCTATGGTTACTTATGATTATTTCAATGTTATTTGATGATGAAACATGGAGTTTTCTTTCTCCAATGACAAGAGTGCTCTACAGGTTACAAGCAATGTGGATAACATTGGTGCAAGATAGGCTTGTAAGAGGTGTGAAAACAGGATGGGCTTGAAATATGTGTGTAAGTCCTCTCAATGACATCTACAGATTAGGGATGTGCACCGGCCACTTTTCGCCTTTTGGGTTTTGGGTTCTGATTACTTTTAGGTTTTGGGTTCTAATGGGTTTTGCCAAAACACCACCCTCAAGGTTTTGGGTTCTGATTTTTTTTTTAAAAAGCATAAAAACTGCTAAAATCCAGATTTCTGTTTTTTTTCCACTCCTACGCTATTATTAACCTCAATAACATTCATTTCCACCCATTTCCAGTCTATTCTGAACACCTCACACCTCACAATATTGTTTTTAGGCCAAAAGGTTGCACCGGGGTAGCTGGATGACTAAGCTAAGCGACACAAGTGGGCAGCACAAACACGTGGCCCATCTAGGAGTGGCACTGCAGTGGCAGACAGGATGGCAGTTTCAAAAGCTAGGCCCCAAAGAGAACATAATGCGCACTTTAACAAACCAATCTATAAACACATCTACTTCTCTTTGTAAAACCTAATAGAAATTATGAATTTACACAGCTCCATTGATCCAGTGGTAGACGAAAAGAATGTAGAATTTGGGAGCCAGTTTTATCTAGGACCCTGAGAAGTTAGGCACCAGCAGTAATTATTTTATTTTTTCACAGTACATTACTCCTGTGATTTAAACTGCCCTGCATTTCTAAGAACACATTACACAGCAATATTTTTGTGCTATCATAATGGTTCAAATACTAAACTCTACAGCAGAAACTAGCATAGTGCAGCATTGGTTATGTATGAGAGTACTGTATACAGCGATTGTCATAACTAGCATCATTTGATGCAGGTTTCAGGAAACTGTTTCCAAAAACATTCTCAATCATTTCCACGCAGGTTTATCTGTAAATCCGGCCCTGTTGCCAACCCACCAGGTTTATGGCGATCAGATAAAAAAAAGGAAGTGATCAGTAAACAATATTACAGTAATAAAATACATATAGTAAAACAGAGATCTGGATCTGGTTTGTGAGCTCACTATTTCCAGTTATCTGAGCCTCCAGGTCCGCTAGATTGCGCATACATTAATGTACAGGCACACTTTATTATTACATAATGAGTCAGAAAATAATAATAATCCTATAGTTACTAAATATTCTCAAGACCTGACAACACTACACCTATATAGTGAGCCGAGCAACAAGTGCAGACATAAGCCACACTCACCCTGTAGCAACCTGCGTGTAGTATCAGCTCCTCACACCTCCAGCATCTACACACAGCTCTCCCGCAGCTCCATCCTTTTTTTTCCCCACAGTGGGACAGTTCAGAGGCTGTTGGTGTGGAGATCAGTCACCAAGGTCTGACATACATCCAATGCACGGCAGCGGCTACGCATGAGGAGGCGAGGGAGGAGGTGCTGCTGGTCCCAGGGTGGGGGGGGGGACTAATATGAATCCGGATCTCGCGAGATCCGACCCCGGGATTATGACGTTAAGCCTCGTTTTCAGTTTTGCGATCGGCGGGAATACCCGAACAGTGCTCAGATTAGGCACTGTTCGGGGGTGTTCGGATTGAGAGAATCTGAGCCCGCTCATCCCTACTACAGATATGTTTAAAAATGAAAATTTCGAGATGCTGAGTGAATTGTCTGCACAGCTATGTATGTATGCTCTATTTATGTGTAGTTCCATTGTTGTCCAAAATGTCAAATCATCCTTAACTAATATGATAGTTAACAGATCATCTATCTAAACAAGTCATCTATCGGTGATAAGGTTTACTGGAAGTGGAATAGTAATGGAACTTGCAGGCATCTGAGTGATCTCTGAGTATACATAATGGTGATCTCTCAAACAGCTCACATTTCACTGTTATCTTGTCTTCACTGATGTTGGAATGATGTGCACTCTTATACTGTGGTATCCTCAATCCACTATTTTATATGAGCAGATGCAAGCGTAATCCATATTTAGGTAATATCTTCTGCAGCAATGTCTTATTTCTATTAATTCAAGAGCAGATGAAAGGTGAATCATCCATCGTGAATGTGTCAAAATAAAACCCCAGTAATATGATGACATCAAGGCAAAAGGCATATGCCAATATGGACTAAAAACAACTGCATTACCTGCTTAAACAGCACAATAGGCAAAATGTCCCCTCTAAAATCAACTCTTAAGACATTGAAATTCAATGGCTCCCCCATGGGAACTAAACGGCATAGTGCATTGGAAATTCACTTGGTTGGGGACAAAATGCAGTTTATTTCACTGGTTTCATGATTACTATGGAAATACTATGTTAATGTCTACTAATATCTGAGTTGTTAATGAAATTGTTTCCAGCAAATCTCGGTGTGGTAGAAAGCAAGGGGTTAATGTATTTTGATGAAGAATTCAGACAGACTTCAGGAGTCTTAATTATATACTGGGAGATGCCCTGTTGTCACAGAAGACCAACTAACCCTTTTATTGCCCAGTTAACAGTCCAAAGGAATTTAAAACTTTGGCCAAAATTAATTTGGGCAGAAAGGACCACATATAGGTCATTTCAATTTCAGTGTATAATCCTTATGGGAAATATAATGGACTAAAGCAAAACTTTCCGTAATACACATTGCGCTATCCTTGGATAGAATAGAACTATAAAACACATTAGCATAACATTATGCAGAGTTAGTGAGGTGGAGCCAGGAACATAAGGATGGGGTTCCTGACCTGTGAGATGGGGGAGCAGGGACATAAGGATGGAAAAATCCACCTTTTTACTAGTGCCTACAGTACTCCCATCCTGGGCCGGCACTAGGTGTCTTCCCCAACCCCCTTGGAGGTGGAGCCCCCTAGCTTCTTACCTTGGCAGATAGGAAAAAGTGTTGGTATCATCCATTGCATCCTTCAGTTTGGGAGAGTGTCTTTTGGCCATGACGTCATAGCCCAGTGCCATTTTCCCAGCCTATCACTGACATTGAGGAGCTTCACAAGTAAGAAGTGTTTTAGATGCCCCTTAACCATTGGTGCCCTAGTCGACCACCTAGGTTCACTTAATGGTAGCACTGGCCGTGTTCCCACCTATATTACAACCAACACTTTTATACCCTTGCTGCTGTCTCTATGGCCACTCTAAGCCATACTCACTCCTCCTGTCTCAGATCTGCCTTTTTTTCCACTATATTGTAAGCTCTCTGTTTTTATAGCTGCACTTATATTATCTGCCTTGTATATCCCTGTTTTATGTATGCTCTGTTTTCCCCACGGTGCTGCAGAGTACTGTAGCATTTTACAAACCTCATGCAATAATAATACTCCCCACTAAAAATTAAGTTTGCCAATTTTAATATGTGTGCAAGTGCGTGGGAGAAATCTTTGTAAGAATTATTAGCAAAGTGTGCTGTTTGCAATGTACATGTACGCATAGCCAAGGAAGAGGAGAAAACTGATGGAATAAATATTTCAGTCCCTGTAGTTTGAAAATAAAGAAAGATCCTTATGTTATATTCTGATATTTCAATTTAGGGTATGTAGCAGATAATAATTAGTTTTGTTAAATAACACTGCTTTGTTATACTAAATCTTATATTAACAGAACTCATTTTAGTTTATGAAGATTTGTTGAAACATATGGAATAAAATAGATCTGCTTATAATCCTCTAGACAGAAGTGGGTAAATTCATAGATACATACAGATGCATGTAAATAGGAAATGCCAATTAAAAACCACTAAAAATCTATACTAAAAGACAGCACTAAAATGGGGTAATATATCCAATAAATCTTCATATAAACAGCTTGATTGGATAGGTTACCGCATCTTAGCGCTGTCTTTATAGTAAAGGTTTTTAGTGATTCATTTTTCTCTCAACAGACTGCTGCAGGGCATTGGGGAGCATTTTTAACGCATTCTAATGTTTTATTTATTATTTTTATAACTAGCACCGGCAATTCTATTCCTTTACCTACTAAAAAAATTATTTCAGTTTTCATGAACTGTTAATGCTCACCCAGGCCTTGAAACCATGTGGACCACAGCGTAGAACAGCAAAACTAATAACTAGAATGCCATTCAGCTCTTTATTTGTAGATTCACATTAAGATTAATTTGTAATCTATGAATACATCTAGGACAATGATGGTCTATTTCTTCTGCTGTGTGTTGTGGTTGTAGGAGGACTATAAACAATGAAGGCCAAATTTCAGCAAAAAAAGTGCAAAATTTCATGGCCAAATGGTAAATCATGCAAATATTTTGCTGATTTATAACAATAACATGACTCCAGAGAGAATGAGTGCTGACCCCAAGATTTGATACTGTTAATAGTTAGACAACACTGGTTAGCAAATACTCAATTGCGGGTAAAATAAACAGCAGAAGGATATCAGTGGTAGAAAAATACATCACTGCACTTTGTGATGAGGTTATTATTATGGATGGGGACATTCAAGGTTATGCAAGAGATGAATAATCATCATCAGGCTGATCAAACTGGCATCTCTTGTTATGTAGACAGCTAATGAAAGCTTATTATGCCTATGTTCTGTGTATGACACTTTGTGACAGGTCATTTTAGTATGCATGATCAAACATTTAGTCTAGACAAAACAGGACTATCTTGTACAATGTCAAATCTGTTTAGTAACTAAGTTATTTAAGATAGACTGACATGTTCCAGTTTTCCTAGGGTTACAACCACTTCCATAAATAAAAATGAGATTATACAGAGCCTATGCTATTGATATACAAATGCTGACATATATGGTTGTCAATACTTTGTCTAAATCCACAAAATGTCTTTTTCTAGATATTTCCAGTTGTGAATACACTAGGGGGTAAATTTATTATGCTGCATGTTTGAAAAAGTGGAGATGTTGCTAAAAGCAACCAATCAGATTCTAGCTATCATTTATTTAGTACATTCTAAAAAATGACAACTAGAATCTGATTGGCTGCTATAGGCAACAACTCAACGTTTTCAAACCCGTAACTTGATAAATTTACCCCCAGGCCACTCACTGTCCTACTGTAGTTATCTGATCCACAGAAAATGGGTAGCAGTGGCAACAGGCATATGTACCATTGTTTTAGCTGGTGAAAATAAATACAGAGAGGCTAGGATTAAAGCTGGTAACATAGGTACAAATTAGCAGCTCATATCTTGTAAAATGGTTTGATTGGCAGATGATCAAATCAGCAATCAACATTAGCACACAATTAATTGCTTCTTTGCTAGTAAACTTTGACTGTATTGAGGGTTTTGATTGGAGGGATAGCTGAACAATGGTAGATACGGTTTCATCGGTGTAGGTCATAGTTTCTCCACTGGCCTATCTCTGGATTAGCAGTCATGACAGGGTTGGACTAGTATATATATCCTGACTAGAAAGCGCGTGTCTTGGTCCTGAGAAGGTTATATGTCTGTTGGCAGTGGGCAGAGCAACAGTTGCAGTGAGTGCAGTACATTGAGACAAGCTTTGAATGTGGAAACCCATGGCGAGGGCCCGGGTGAAGCCGCCGCGAGTGCAGATCTTGGAGGTAGTAGCAAACTTTGAAGGCCAAAGCGGAGAAGGATTCCATGTGAACAGCAGCTGAACATGGGTCAGTCGGTCCTAAGAGTTTGAGACAAAGATAGATGCTTCTGAATCCTCACCAGAGTCCCTATAAATCAGATAAGTTCCTTTAGCCAGTCTTCTAATCAGTGTTTAATTTGTGTTTGAAACATACCACTATAGATTAATGTGGGAATAGTGTGTGATTGGCATCTTAATTGGACATTTATCTTTTGTAGTAACTATGTAGATAGAGGACTATATAAGGATAGAAGTAGGAAGAGCTTAGAAATGTGACTTTCGTGCGGATGTTAAGATAGGATGCAAATATACTGATTTTTGTGCTAACGTGTAATGCAAAAAGAGCTTTATAACATTAAGTAATAGAACGGATATCATCTACATATTTTCGGTACGCCCTATTACAATAACAGAAAAGGCATTGCATTTGCTTGTTAAGGTTATTAATTAGACTTATTGGCAGGTATTTACTGCACCCTTTACAAAAATGTACTTTACAGTAACCAATAAATGTCTTTGGCAAGGAAAGCACTGATGTCTACTGCATTGCAGTCATAACATACATCTACACACTAGTTAAATGCTGAAAATGTTTTCTGTGACTGCACATGCATACATGTCTCTGTGCTAGAATAGTTAGAAAATTCAGACAATCCCTGTGTTCTTGACAGAAACAAATAGCAGCATAACAAGCTGTAGGGAGGAGATAATACACTCTGGAACATCATAGACTGGCGCATGTTGACACATTGATTAGAATTGTAATATTCAGCAGAGGGACTGTGCTAGGAAATCCTATTTCTATTAAAACCACTCACTATAATCATCTCTGTATCAAAACTAGAGCTGTTCACTGACCCCTGTGTTCTGGTTTTGGTTTTGGATCTGGATTAACTTCGTCTTTTGGTTTTGGCAAAACCGTCCTCGTGTGTTTTGGTTTTGGGTTTGGATCTGTATTTTTTAGAAAAATAGCTAAAATATGCTAAAATCCCATAATTTTGCTCGTTTTTTGTTCCTACATTATTATTAACCTCAATAACACTAATTTCAAGTCATTTGCAGTCAATTTTGACCACCTCACAGGTCACAATATTATTTTCATACACTTTCAAACAAAGACTGCAGATTTAGAAAACCAAGCCTGCCAGACCTATTATTTCTATTTCAGCAATGACAATTAGCAATGGAGCAATGGAGCTCTCCTCTTTTTGTGTTACCTATATAACACAGTACAATGTGACTACAGATTTACACCAAGCCTGCCAGACCTAGTATTTATATTTCAGCAATGACAATTAGCAATGGAGCAATGGAGCTCTCCTTTTTGTGTGCTATCTATATAAAACTGTACATTATGGAACTGCAGATTTAGAAGACCAAACATGCCAGACCTATTAATTCTATTTTAGCAATGGCAATTAGCAATGGAGCTCTCCTGAATGTCACTGTAGACTTTGAAGAACACTGCTACCCCCTCCTCTTTCTATTCTACCTATGACGCTGCCCAACTGCTCTACAGACTACCAAGAACTGTGCTACCCCTTCTGTGTCCCTCTGTGAAATGGTGCTGGATCGCCGTGGAGGGCGGTACTTATAGAATCCAAAAGTCGCGAGATCCGAGATCCGACGACGTAACAATGACGTTTTGCTCGTTTTCAAATCCAAGGGCGCGCGAAAAGTACCAAGCCGAGCCGGATCTGCTAAGTTCGGATGTGTTCAGTTCTCAGGGAACCGAGCCTGAGCATCTCTAATCAAAACATATAGCCTGTATTAAACATACTGGTTCTGGAGGCATTTGCTTTCAAAACGTACATGTAATATGCGTGCTACAAAAATGGCACATTTATGTGTTAAAGTTGAGTTGCACATGTCTTAAGACAAGTGCATAGTGTGTTAAATGCGCCTGCATGAAGATACATTTAAAGCGCATCAAGATATGCTTTAATAGTGTCTGATGTGGCCACATGCTAGAGACACCAGTCATTATCATCAACTTAATTTATGAAGATGATTGGCATTTTATTTAGAGATGCTCACTGACCCCCGTGTTGTTGTTTTTTGTTTTGGTTTTGGATCTGGATTACCTTCGTGTTTTGGTTTTGCCAAAACCGCCTTGCGTGTTTTGGTTTTGGTTTTGTTTGGTTTTGTTTCTCTATTTTTTACAAAATTCAATTTTTTGGGCTAAATTCACATAATTTAGGTATTATTTTGTACCTACATTATTATTAACCTCACTAACACTAATTTCCAGTTATTTCCATTCAATTTTGACCATCTCACAGGTCACAATATGCTTTTCATACACTTTCAGCCAAATAGTGCAGCGATCTGTCTGGATGGTAAGCGACAGAGTAATGACTCAAACACACGGAAGTTCCTACCACATGAAACATTGCAACGAGCGCTTCACGTGTTTCTTGGATAAGTGAGATAATTCTACAGCTATAACATGGCAACGAGTGCTCCACCTGTTTTTTGGATAAGTGAAGTAATTCTACAGCTAATAAATGTCAACGAGAGCTGACCCCCCCGGGATGTGCGCTTTTATCAGACACACACCAATCCAGGGTGCCAGACAATGCACTAAAAAGAGCTATTGAAATTCATAGCAAAAAAGGCAGTTGGGTGTCTAACTGTATTTTACACCCTACACTTACAGTGAAATAGAAAAAAATTCAGCCTGTAAAGATTGTACGATAAATAGAAATGCCCAAAGCAGCTTTTCTGTTTGGGGCTAGATTACACCCTACACTTAAAGTGAAAGTTTCAAAAAGATGTTGTCGTCATCATCTTCAGCATCAGCCTCACCCTCATCAGTGTGTACATCATCATCACAGACTATTAATTCATCTCCGCTCGAATCCGCCATTAGAGAACTGTCAGTACTTGGATGTATTTGCCAGTGAAGGCCTTCCTCGTGGAAGATGTAGTTCATTTTGATGAACATCATCTTTTCCATATTTTTAGGAAGTAACCTCCTATGTCGATCACTGACCAGGTTCCCGGCTGTGCTGAATACTCTCTCTGAGTACACACTGGAGGGTGGGCAGCTTAGGTATTGCAAAGCAAGTTTGTACATGGGTTTCCAAATGGCTTGTTTTTCCTCCCAGTATGGAAAGGGACTGTCTGACATTTCCATATAACTCTTGAAAATAATCCTCCACTATCCTTTGCATGTTAATAGTAGGATTGGATGGAGTTATGACCGAGGTCTCACTTTTTTTGGTAAAATGTTTCAAATCAGCCCAGATGTCAAACTGTTGTGGTCTGCCACCTGCATCATCCATGCTTGTCTTTGGAAAGTGCAATTTTTCTCGAGCAGCAGCTGTCTGAGAAACTGAAGGAGGAGACGTCGTCAAGCCAAGGCCCAGTTCAGCAGACAACTTGCTGACCAATAGCTCCTTGCAACTGTTTTAATCTCGATCCTTTGGAAGCATAGAATCGATGTACGTCTTAAACCTCGGATCAAGCACAATTGCCAAAACGTAGTGATCCGACTTCAAGATTTTAATAACTCTTGGATCATCTACAAGGCCAACATACTTTGCGAAATTGCTTTCTTTCATCTCCTCCTTCAGTATTGTCAAGCTGCTTTTCCAAAAGACAAATTAAGGGAATGACTTGGCTCAAGCGCGCAGAGTCTGAACTTACTTCACATGTCACAACTTCAAATGGTTTCAGCAACTTGCACAGCACAGAAAGGATTCTCCACTGTGCAAGACTGAAATACATTCCCCCTCCATTCCCAATGTCATGGCTTGTGCAATAGGCTTGTATGGCTTTGCGCTGTTCCTTCATCCTCTGAAGAATGTACAGGGTGGAATTCCACCTTGTTAACACCTCTTGCTTAAATTGGTGGCAGGGCAAGTTAAATTGTTCTTGGAGATGCTGCAATCTCCTACATGCTGTGCCGGAAAAGTCCTGAAATTTTACGGGCCACCGAAAGCATCTCCTGAACCTCACGGTTATTTCTCAAGAAGCTCTGCACCACCAAGTTTATTGTGTGAACAAAACAGGGAATGTGATGGAATTCACCCAGCTGTAATGCTCGCACAATATTGTTGCCGTTATCAGAAATAACATATCCTGGGGAGAGTCCAAGTGGTATAAGCCATGTATCAATGACATCCCTTAGTGTTCGTAACAAATTATCAGCTGTATGCCTGTTAGTAAAGCCGGTGATACAAAGAGTAGCCTGCCTGTGAGAAATGTTACATAGTGGTGTACATGCTGCTGCTGTTCCTGCTTGTGAAGGCGAATGACCAACCCAGTGGCTGTCACAGTCATATAATCTTTGGTTTGCCCACTTCCACTTGTCCACATATCTGTGGTTAAGTGTACAGTTGTTAGAATGGCATTTTTGAGCCCAATTAGTACATTTTTACAAACGTTTTGGTACAGTTGCCGAATAGCTTGTTGTGAAAAATGGTGTAGCGATGGTATTTTGTAACGGGGGCACAAAGCATCAATTAACTGTGAAAAACCAGCTGCGTTTATAGTGGATATTGGACGCAGATCTAACACTAGCATAGTCACCATGGCGTCTGTGATCCGCTTTGCAACTGGATGACTGCTGTCATATTTGCTTCCTCTAGCAAAAGATTGTTTCACTGTTAATTGTTGTAAAGTACTAGTGCTCTTCTTCTTGGGCTTCTTATAGGAGGAAGATTCACCCCCAGCAGCAGCAACAGCAGCAGCAGTGGGACTAACGCTCAAACATTCTTCAGAGGAATCAATTATAGTGCAGGAGTCATCGAGCCTTACCAAGTGGGATGCAGGGCTAACCCTATCGCTACTGAGGATATTGATGAGGACGGTGTTGTGGGTGTAGATTGCAGCCGTTGGGATGTAGGTGAGAGGAGGGTCCTGGCTGATGATGGAGTGCTTGTTGTTATTTTTTTTCCATAAATTTCAGCTTTTCCCAATACCTTGCCATGAACTGTCGTCAAATGGCGTAACATGGATGAGGTTCCAAGATGGTTAAGGTCCCTCCCTCGACTGACTGTGGCTTTACATACACTACAAATGGCTATACAACTGTTGTCAGTATTTGGGTAGAAATAATTCCACACATAAGAAGTGGCTTTTTTGGTCTTATGTCCAGGCATGACAATGGCCTTCTTCTTGTCACGTACTAGAACTGCTTCCATCGGTGCAGGACTTACACAAACAATCTCATCCTCATCAACATCCTCATTAGCGCCCTCGTAGGCTACACAAATCTCCCCCTCATCCTCTTCCAATTCCAAAGTGTCATCCTCAATCGGTGTATCACCGGCTACAATCGGGCTGTTCAGGCACACATCAGCAGAAATGCTGAAAGGGCCCTTCTTTATGGGTACACTATCAGAATGGTCACAATTACACATACCACTCGTGCATGGACTCTCCTCAGGGATTGGTGTAATTTCTGATTCTGAGCATACGTTTTACGCCTTACTGTTTTCTTGCAGCTCGGCTTTCACACGTAACAGTAGTCGTGCACCACTTTTGGACTCCGGATTACTTGGTCTTGCTTGATCACGAGTGACCTTACAAGAAGAAGCCTTAGTAACATTTTTAAATCTCGCACTAATAGAGAAAGGCGAAGGTCTCATTCTTTCTTTGCCACTGCTTGTGTAGAATGGCATGTTGGCAAAAAATTTTTTTCGGCACTTAACTTTTCCTCTATTACAGCTCTTTTTCTCTTTAACACGGCAAAAGGTGTTTTTTTGGTGGAATTTTTCCCTGACTTCAAAAGACTATGTACTTTTACATAGGCTTTACCTGATGACGTACAGGGAAGACTACCATCAGAACTGGTGGCAGCAGCTGCTTGCTGCTCATATGTAGACTGCTGTGAATCCATTTTAATGAGACCCAAACACTCTGAATTGCAAAAAAAATGGGTGTTTGCTTGTGAGCGTCACTGCAGTAGAACCCCTCCAAAAACTCTATATTCTAAACTTTATTGCAATACTTGTCAATTTGTAATGGGCAGTGTAATTCAGCGACATCTATATTTAAAAAAGGGTGTTATCATGTGAGTGTCAACATAGCTGCACACCCCAAGAAAACGCTATTATTCTAATTTTTTCTATTTTTCAATTCTTGTAAATTTGTAAAGGGTAATTCAGTGAAATCTCTCTAATAAAAAGAGTGTTTGTGTGTGAGGGTTTTTTCTGAGCATTGTTAACATTCAGCATCCACATGTAGAACATTGCAACATCTGCAAAAAAAATGTCATCTGCCATGACACCAACTGAACCAAGTCTATTAGATACATTTAACTACAGCAAAAATTTAGTTTTACGTGCAAGAGATAAAAATGTTGAAACACTACGCACACACTAAATTTGGTATGATAGACAGCATGCATCATGGCAAGTGAAGAGGCAGTAACATAGTAAATGTTGATAATAAACAAAAGTGACCTTCACCCATACTACAAAACTTTAAAGACTATGCACACAATACATTTGAATGTTACAGGGCATCCATCATAGACAGTGAAGCTACAGTAACAGGCAGAGCTCATTGGATGAAAAGAGGTATGAATGAATAGGGATAGATATCTTTAAAAATAAACATATGAAGGGGGCCTGCACCCATACTAAAAGCTTCAAAGACTAGTATTATGCACTTTCAATGGGCAAAGCATTGATTGATAGCCAAGAGCGGGGCGTTCGAAACCTTACTTATATGCTACGAGTAAGGTAGATCTGTGTCATAATGTTGCCCTTGTGAATCAAACTAGGGAACTCTGAAATATATGCCATGTATATCTACATCCAGTTACCATGTCCAGTTTGAGATTAAAATGGCAATCTCTATTCATCCTTTTGGCTAACCTAAAGTGTAGTATCTGACCTAATATGGTTGGTTCGGGACGACCTGAATGGTCAGTTCTACTTGGTCTGGACCCGGAAGGCCAGTGGTGTTTGGAGCCCAAGGTGTCTGTGCCTCTGTGGGAAAGGGCCCATAGGTTACCTGAAAATATAGTGGTGGTAGGACTGGAAAACACACCTTGCACAACCCCGGGTAAAGGGGACTACCCAGTACTTGCAGCAGAGGTGGTCCCCAAGCCTCAGGTATATAAATTTGGAAAGTATCATCATCATCATCAACATTTATTTATATAGCGCCAGCAAATTCCGTAGCGCTTTATAAAAAAGTATATAAATAATATTTATATGTTCTATTAATGAAGTGTAGGAAATATATAAAACAGACAGTTCAGATAGGTTAATAGTTAGCCTTCCCACACAAGTATGTGGATTTGATTGCCCAAAACATCTGTCTTGACAAAGCAATTGAAAGTCTGAGAAATTAAGAGGACAGAATTTGGACCTGGCAAAGAATACATGTAGAGATATGATGGCTGATGAATTACGCTATGTGATGGAGTTAGAAAATTGCATACATTGATAATTATTTTTGTAATTGGTTGGGAGAAAGCAAATGCAAAAATGGCAAAATTACAAAATCCTTCATAAAGACAGCTCGCTTTAGACTCTGGCCAAAATTGGTGAAAGGGTTAATTAGAAAATAGAGTGAAAATGACTTGAAAAGAAAGGTAATGCTATAATTAGTAATATAGGAGAAAACAAAGCTTGAAATGACATTATTTCACCCATGTTTCACAGTTTTTAATCAAATCCCGATCCAAAACCAATACTTTTCAAGATTTTTTGGCAAAACCAGTTACAAAACCAAGTTGCAAACACATATTAGAACCAAAACTACATCCAAAACACGGGGTCAGCATACATATATACATATTTATATATATATATATATATATATATATATATATATATATATAACCACTTCACGGGGGCCATTGAGCATCTCTAACATATATATATTAGAGATGCTCACTGACCCCCGTGAAGTGGTTTTGGATCTGGATTAGCTTCAAGCTTTGGTTTTGGTTCTGGATCTGTATTTTTTAGACAAATTGCTAAAATATGCTAAAATCACATAATTTTGCTCTTTTTTTAATCATACATTATTACTAACCTCAATAACACTAATTTTGAGTAATTTACAGTCAATTTTGACCAGCTCACCGGTCACAAATTCAGACGAAAAGCCTGCCAGCCCTAATATTTGTATTTCAGCAATGACAACTTGCAGTGGAGCAATGGAGCTCTTCTCTTTCTGTGTTACCTATATAACACAGTAGAATGTGACTGCAGAATTACACCAACCCTGCCAGCACTAGTATTTGTATTTTTCAGCAACGAGAATTAGCAATGGAGCTCTCCTGAATGCCACTGTAGACATTGTTGAACACTGCTACCCCCTCCTCTTTCAATTCTATCTATGTTGCTGCCCAACTGCTCTACAGATTGTGCTACCCCTTCTGTGTCCCTCTGTGAAATGGCGCTAGATTGCCGTGGAGGGCGGTACTTACAGATTTCAAAACTCACGAGATCCGACGACGTAACAATGACGTTTTGCCTTGTTTTTGATTTAGAAAAAGCGGCTCTCAGATATGCTAAGTTTGGGTGTGTTTGGTTCACGAGGAACCGAGCCTGAGCATCTCCAATATATATATAAATATATATATATATATATATATATATATATATATATATATATATATTGTCACACACCGCTCCCATAACTAGGTGCTGCTGTGTGACTTGCCCTTTAAGGAACTATGCTGGTGCTTGTCTCCTGTTTCAGAGTCTCTACCTGTTCATGGCTGTTTTCTATTTTCCTAATTGGAACCTCCTTCTGAAGCTTATTGGTTACTGAAGACTATTTCAACCTCTTGTGATCAGGGACTCATTGCCTGATCTTCATGTTACTTACCCTGCCGTGGGTTCTGGCTGTATACCTTATCCTCTGAGTGTCTTCTGGATGTTATCGGTTGCCGAGATCGCCTGTCATCGCTGATCTCTATCTGGCTCCGCTGAATACCTGTTCATGGTTCATTGCTAGCTGCAATCATTACTTGAACTTTATCTGCACATTAAACTGTTCCGTGAGTTGCCTATTACTATCTGTGCATACTGATTGGCTCTATTACCTCTCTGCTCGGCAGTCTGTAATTCTTATTGAACTACAATCAAGTTCTGCTCATCTGTGGTTCTGGTCCGGCACGGCTATTATTGTCATTCTGCTGTTAGTATTGCTGGACTATTATCAAGTATTATTGCCGAGCTAGGAGCCGCTCTGGTAATCAAGTTCTGTGCGATATCAGCTGCTATTCTATCAAGTGATGAACCTATGTTTCTCCATGTATTGGATTCCTATTGTCACGCTGTACTTCTAGCAACATTCCTTGCATGTCTCTAGTACTTGGACTATATACATCTGTTGTTCCGCTGATAAAGAACCATTATATTACCTGCAACTACCTGCTTAAGGGAATCACATTCCATCTGGATCAGCCAAGTCTCTATACTATCTTCATCGGACTTTCAAGCTGTGTCAGTGATTCTTCTCTATTGATATTGGTGTTACAAGGTATCAAGTGTTCTGGATCATCATCATCTCAGCGTTGAACTGTATTATTTGTTTGCATGCTGTTGCCTATGGTTACCACCTGAAGTACTGCTGTGATTATTTTATTTATGAGTTTCTGTGTACTCAGCATAGCTGAGTTGTACATTACTTATTACTGCTGTTGCACCATTGAACAATATACTAAAGTTACAACACTACTCCATCGTCTGTGTATTTCTTCATTGTGACTCTCATCTGAACTTATTCCAGCGTGTTCTGTCTCCACCACCCTCTGCCTTACCACCTATGTAGAGGTTGGGGATCCAATAATATCCTTAGCCGTGACATATACATATATATATATATATATATATATATATATATATATATATATATATATATATATACACACATATATATATATACACATATTGATATACACATGCATATATGTTTACATTTATAGATATATATATAGATATATATATATATATATATATATATATATATATATATATATATACATGTGATATATACACATACATATGAGATATATACATTTTATATATATATATATATATATATATATATATATATATTACAAAGAATGAGCGGGGTATTATTGATTACTCTACCTAACAACAGGCTTTCCAGGAGCCATGTCTATTATATGTATCTATTTGCACTTAAACAGGATCCACAGTATGCCTCTTTCATGTTGTTCTTCTGACATCTTGATGCTAGGTTAAGAGGAAAATTGGTGGACATTATGCTTTCGACGTTATGTTTGCTCCATGTGATTTTCAAATACTTAGGATAATAACGGCTATGTGGCTTTCAATCTATTTTTGCTGCTATTATTAAATATATGAACTTGCTATACTGTAAAATATGATTCTCGATTGTGTGATTAACACAAGTGGGACCATTGAGAAAAGTATGAGGCATCATTTAGGTCTAATTGCTGTGTCTGGTTTAATTACATTACTTGTACAGTTAGTTAGGGATCTAGTCATTTATGAGTGGTTATTAAATGAATTACCTTTGGCTAAGAATCCAAATAGACTATATTTACATATAATAATATATATCTTCCTTACATACTATATTATCAGGCAGTGTTTACCGGGTTAGGCATATACAAAAATGGGTCTATGCGATCTGTGCCTCCTGTTTATATAAATTTCTTTTTTTGTCGTAAGATCAGGTTAGGGGTGCCATCTCCTGCACTTCCCATGCAGCAGCCAAGTAATAGTACACTGTCCGATGCCTCGGTCCAAGGAGCCACAGCTCGTATTATTGAGCAGCTCAAAAATTAACAAAACTTAAAAGTCCTAGCCTGTTTGGCTCTAACTAATACAATAAGGAATTTCCTCTCTAAAGTAAAAGGAACGAATGTCCCACACACACAAAGTAACAAAACTTACTGGTAACAATGGCAGTGTCCCACAGCAAGCCTCTGACATGTCCCCCAGTGAAAGACTGAGAGAACAGCCTCACAGCCTTTTAATAGCACCACCTGATTACCTACAAAGAGACTGGTGAGTTGGAAGCCCTTGAATGGACCTAATTAATTTAGCTCACCTTTCTCTCTTGAATTCATTACACCAGGGACTACTACACTGGCTCTTCCTGCAGCGAAAACAATCTTTGGGAAGTTTTTTCACAAACACAAGCAATCTCCCTGGGGTTTTAAAACACATAAGACAGAAATATACGGGGCATATATATTCTGCCATTAACAGCTTGCCCAGAATTTACAGGAGGCTCCCGAATTACAGGGCATCCTCCCGGACTCCTGGAAGAGTAGGCACAAACTCCCAGATCGTAAAAAAATGCCGAAATGAACAGAATTCAATATCGAGGGCGTGGCTTAATCGCGTCATTAAGCCCCATACCTACCATTCAATGCCGTTAATTACGGCATTTTATAGTGGGACGGGGCCAAAATGACGCATTTTTCAAGTCCCGCCCCCACACGTCTACCTCTTCTCCCCCAGCTCCAGGAAGCCAGCTTCAAAAGGTTGGCATGTATGATTATATTATTTATATATATATATATATATATATATATATATATATGTATATATATAATGCTGTTTGTCTCTTTTTAGGCAAACAGTACATAAACATTTTCCTTTCTTTGGGGGGTTTTCAATTGACGGCGGGATCGCAGAAAATCCTGCGCTCTAAAGATATTACTGTTAATACGGTAATATCTCGATATCTCGCTGGATTTCAGCTCACGGCTCCCTGAGCTGCGAGCTGAAATCCAGCGAGTAAATTACCGTATTAATGGTATTTACGCGCAGGATTACCGTATTAACGGTAATATTTTTGGAGCGCGGGATTTTCGGCGATCCCGACATCAATTGAATATGCCCCTTTGTGTCTTGTTATTTTACAAATGACACAAGATGTAAGTTGTTTTATTATACATATGAATTGCATAATTGTATTTATTCTTTATGTTAATTATACAAATGATCTTCACGCAAGCCACTAATTTGAGTGGGAGTGTTGAAAATTACAATGGTTAAATGCAATATAGCGCTTTCCTTGTCTCATTGGAATTTTAATTGACTATTGAGTTACAGATTTTAAAACATCAAAGAATTGACTTATTTTTATTAATAATGTTCTGGTTAAACTAATCTGTAATTTTATATGTATGTATATGTGAGCTGCCAGTTAACTAAACTAGTTTGGGAAGAGTATAAGCCCTGAGGTGGGGTATATACAAAAATATATGCAAATATAGAACACAGCTATTTCTATACACTGTTGATAAAGAAGACAAAACACATTGAGGTAAAGAACCAGCTGAGTTGAAGAAACAGACTCTTTGATATCTCCGATTCCTCCAATTGTCATATTTGTGGAGCTGCAAACGAACATATAGAGGCCTGACAGTTATATCAAAAGACCAAGCAACAAAAGTAAGATGTACGTTATCTGATGTAATCGTACCTCTTCTATATGTATTGCTTGGATTTAATTTCAACACTTACCTTACTGCCTGGACCCGGATGCATGACCACGGAATTGCACTGCATATTTGAGACCTTTTGTCATTTACCTCCACACTGAACGGGATTCAGCATTTTGAAAATGTGCTAAAACTCAGTTGGATTCGGTGGGATGATTTAGATGCCTTTTCTGTTTATATTGATATTAATATTAAGCATATATTGGTGCTGATAATAACTTCTGCCTGCTGAAGCATATACATAAGTACTAGGTTTCCCGGAATATATGATGATTATGGTATTTTTATGCATTTTAAAGAAGTATCTATCTACTAATTAAGTCAATTCCTTCAGAATATAAATTCCGCCATAGGATATTAAATCTATCTTTAAAATAATTAATATGTTTTTAGATTTAGCACCATCTTTTTGTGAGTTTTTCTCATCTTTGGAGGGAAGTGTCAAGACCCCTCACCTGACAGCTGCTTTAGTTATTTATATTTTAGTGTTAAAGTTTGCATTAATACAATTAAATAGATTTTGTTTACTTAGGCGCCCAAATCCTCCCGCAAAAAAATGTCTTTCTTTTTCCACATCATGACCACCTCTACTTTGTGTAGATGATGGGTTCACATTATGTCACGTGTAGAGATTTTTTATTGCAAATACAGTTTAGCAATGGAAGAGGCTGATTAGCAGAGGTGCGAAGGTCCGATGTTCCAATCTTCAAGTTCCAATCTTGCATTGCCATTCAACGGAATGCTGTTCCGAACTTTATTTATAAATTTTCATTACGCTGAATTCAAAGTCTGTGAATTAGAACTGAGGGATGAAATAAGTCCGAGGGAAATTAAAAGATGTTGTTTGGGGACATAACCATTTTTGGATTACTATGGGTTAACAAAAAGAGTAGGTGTGTTAATGTACAAATAAGTGTCATGAGGAGGAAGGGACAAGGGATCAGTTTAAAAAGAATGGGGGTGGAGTTAGATCACTCTCTTGATTCAGGACAGCAATCCCTCCCTCCCATTCCCGAGTCCTGGTGCAAGTGTTCGCTACATGCTAAAGGTACAGAATTTCATGCTTTGGTACAAATGGCCAAAGTATGCAGGGACCAGTGCTGACAATGGATTGTAGGTGCAGGCCGGTAGTATGAGGAGCTGATTGGAGCATGGGTTCGTGATATGGTACGAGTGTTGTGGTTCAACCCCGGAGGTATGTTGGTACACTAGTGAGCGAAGGCCATTGTATGGTACGGGTGCTGTGGTATGTTGGGCCAGCAAGGAGATAAGGCCATAGTATGGTACTGGCGTTGTGGATCAACCCCAGAGGTATTAATGAGCCAGCAAAGAAATCAAGCCGTGGCATAGTACAGGCTGTGGTTCAGCTCTGGATGTATCTGGTGCCTCGTGAATGAAGGCAGTGGTATAGTATGGGCTGTGGTTCAGCTCTGGATGTATCTGGTGCCTCGTGAATGAAGGCAGTGGTATAGTATGGGCTGTGGTTCAGCTCTGGATGTACTTGGTGCCACATGTCAATGGGCCTTGGTATGGTATTGGTGTTGTAGTTCAACCCCGGAGTTAACAAGAGATGCTTGGGAGAGTGAAGACGGCATGGTCTGCCGTTCAGTGGCTGGTGCAGTCTTTAACGTGGCAGGTGAACACTGTACAGGATAAGCAAAGTGGTAAAGCACACATTTATGTTAGTCAGTCATTTGGAAGCCGTGCCCTTCAAAGAGGCGTCTTAGGTTCGGTGCAAGTACAGCTCATCTGGCCTGACTGGCGGTGCATTAGGATTAGCCCAGAGGGGTGTGGGTTCCAGGATGCCTGTGGACGGTTGTCCCATTAAGTTTAATAAACAGTGTGCGCTTATGGATGGAAGAGGAATGGAAATGTAGGTCCAAAAGGTGAAATTTTCTTATATAAAGCATTTCATGGCTTACAGTTACTGATTAAACAGAGATCAGTCATATAGCACAGGGCAACATGACACTTTAAACTTCCAGTGACATCACTGTTGGTGCCCTGGTCCTATATAAGCTCCCTATTGATCAAAGCTATGACACCTCATAGCATTGTCTATCATCACAATTGGGATCACCCTTGTATTTTGTACTGCTTATTTGCCTTACATTTATGTATATATAAATTAATTAGACATCTATGTTGTCTTTTTCAAAGTATCACAGAGATTAATTTTAATTTAATTTGTTTGTGCTAGCAGTTTTATGGGTAGGCTAATATTATGAAGCTAGACAGTAAAAAAACTCCACTGTAATATACCATCCACAAAGCAAAATCTTGTTTTAGTGCTGTTACTGGTACACGTTTACATCCGATTCACATGCTTAAATCCCACTTACGCGGTTATATCCCACAAATACGTTAAATAGCACCTCTTCAAGGTATAGCATCATGGTATGCAAAATCATGTCTCTCAGTGTCAAAACATGCAACAAGAAGCCTTTAGTGGGATTTCAACACTGCTCCATCAGTTTGCAAATAATCCCCAGAAAGTTATAGGAAAGTTTTTTTTTTTTAAACTACAGTATAGGTTAAATAACTGCCAGGTCATGTTTTCTCCCGAACTTGGAATCTCTCTGCCATTATGTTCTATGATCTGCAGAGATCGGCAGGAACTATTTTTAGTGCATTCAACAGAAATGTTCAGAACAGATAGAAGAGACAAGGGAGCCAGAGCTGTAAGTCTCTGGACTTGTATATGCACTAGTTACAGTCATTTAAAGGTTGTTCTTGTATCGACATTAGCAAAAACATGGGTAAAGAGGATTTTAAAACCTATTTAGACTCTAAGAGGCATATTTACTACACTGCAGGTTTGAAAAAGTGGTGATGTTGCTAATAGCAACCAATCAGATTCTAGCTGTCATTTTGTTGAATGTACTAAATAAATGATAACTAGAATCTGATTGGTTGCTATAGGCAACATTTTCACTTTTTCAAACCTGCAGTTTAGTAAATATACCCCTAAATCCCTTTTATATTTATTTTAAAGATAAGATGTAAGATGTAACTTGGGTTTTAGAAAACCTACACTATTTACAAGAAAGGTGTAAACATTCTGTACATATTCAGTGAATAATGAACATAATTTACACTTCACAGAAAAGCTTAATTCTCTTTATATTTACATAGGTTAATACATGTGGATACGGATATATTGGTTAAACCGTCATTTCAATTGCATTTTACTCAATGTTTCTAACAGAGCACTGCCCCAATGTGAGATGTATATAAAACTGGTAGAATTCTTTAAGATTTCACCAGGCAAAGCAAATATAACAGGGGCATTATTGCTTCAGTTCAAAAAATAATAAACTGAATAATGTTGATATCTGCTTTTCATTGCACCTATACCTCCTTCGCACGTTCAGACTTACTATTACTGTAATTAAATAAATAACCACATGGACACCAATGTAAATTTGGCAAAAGGTCAGTTTTTATTTAAACAAAAATGGTGGTGGAGAGAGCAATGAGAGTCAGCTAACAACTAATAGCAAAATAATGGAAGGTCAAAGTGCTATTACACCACTGGTTCCAGGACATAATCCATTGCGATGTTCCGGCTTCCTAGTAACTGTCATAAGTTTTTAGAAGTAGCAGAAGAGGACTTCACTAATAGCAGCGGCCTTTCCTGTAGAGTTGGACGCACTCACAGGTACTCGGAGACACCCAGGGTCATGAATTGGTAGCACAGAGATAGGAGAAATGGTCCAAGAGCACTCAGGAGACAGCAATAATTGAATTTAAAAAGCAGCGCACCCTGGGTGCCTGTTACCAACTGGAACGCAGCCCTGACGTCAGAGTGAGTACAGCACTTCTTGGGGACAGCCTCTGTTGCAAGTCTCAATCAGTCTCCTTTACGCCGGCACAATGATTTTTCCTCCCTCCCACATAAATATTTACATCTGGCTTGATTCCAAAGGGCAGCATTACGGCACAGAGCATATAAAGAAAATGAGGTAGGAAAGTCCTGCTCTTGGCTACCAATGAATGCTCTTGCAATGTATTGTGTGCCTAATCTTTGAATTATGGGTGTAGGCTTCCTTCATCTCTAGCATCCTCAGTTATTTATATAGTGACAGCTATAGAATATAGTATAGAATAGAATTGAATAGATTGTAAAATAGAATTATAATATATAGCTTTTTTTGGGGTGTGCGGCTGCAAGTTGACCTCATAAACAGTTTTTTAAAATACAGATTTCACTGAATGAAGTATATAGTGAAGCAGCTCCCAGGTTTCTGGAACGAAAGACGTGTTTCCAAAGGCAAGTATGAAGAACACTTTAAATTGAGGGGCACATCTAAGTGGCATATTTTGAATTGAGGGGCACATCTTTGTAGCATACTGTGAATTGGGGCAAAACTCTGTGGCATATTATGAACTGAGGGACACATCTATGTGGCATGCTATGAATTGGGGGCACATCTATGTGGCATGCCATGAATTGGGGGCACATCTATGTGGCATATTATGGACTGAGGGGCACATCTAGGCAGCATACTATGAATTGGGAGCACATCTATGTGGTATATTATGAATTAAAGGGCACATCTATGTGGCATACTATGAATTGGGGGCACATCTAATTGTCAGAACATGAATTGGGAGCACAGCTATTTGGCATATAATGAATTGGGGGCACATTATGTGACATAATTCGAACTGGGGCACCACTGTGTGGCATAACATGAACATTTATTTGTTGGTCCCATTACTATTAATTTTATGATATTGGCATCATAAAATACATAATTAAGTATATATATATATATATATATATATATACACACACATACATACATACATACATACATACATACATACATACATACATACACACACTGAACTGGCACACCTGGGCTTGGCTAGATTTTAGCCGACACGCTGATAGGAAAAGGTTTCCAACCCCTGCATTAGACTCTAAAATTGGCATAAATATTTAATTCAGATTATGTTCTTTTTTTGTATAATCTCTTTATTTTATTAAAGTTTTATTTTATTAAAGTTTCAATTAATATAACATGCTGGTATGACTGCAACAGCATTAATAACAGTATAAACAAATGGAAAATCTTTGGGACTTGAAGCCTCCTTAGCCCAGATGCAGACTTAATCCACCCGCCAGAAATACCAAAGAAAATCAGAGGGTGAGCCAGGATATCATAAGGGAATGAGGTGCCCAAACAACAGGGTTAAAGGTGTGGGAAAGTAATAGAGGGATTAGGATGGGGAAGTCTGAAGTGAGTTCTTCAGTAATCTATGCACGGATCTATCTCTGAGTTTCCATTGATGGTAAGGCAGATTGATAAGCCTCCATAATGGGCTATTAGTTTAGTTTGTGAACGATAAGATATAGGCCTTCGATCTCTACACTCTCTGTTTAGTGCTTTCTTGGCTGCATATTCTACATTTAAAATACAGTATACAAGATCAAAGCACTTAAAATAAAAACCATGAATTGACTTTTAGTCTGTGGATTAGAAAGTATGTTACTTACAAAAGAGATGTCAATGTTGAAGGCCTGCTTAGTGACCTGGAAACAAACAGGAGACGTTTTTGGAGATATTTCAAAGGAGCTTTGCTTATATGCTTGTCCACATGTCACATTGAAGCAATAGTTCTGGAACAGATAAGCAAGTGATTCTAAAAAGAAGGCACAGGTTCTCAAAAGAAACTCTGCACTCTCTCATCTCTGGCGTCTGTTTTTTAACAAATGCTCATAGGGTTGGTTTTCTGTTGCTTATTGCAGCGATAGAAAATCTCTTATTGCCATAATTTACCAAGTAAATATACTATTAAAGTAATTCTATCGTTTTCAAATAAGCATTGCACAAGCGATTGTATTGTGTTTCCGAAGCACAAAGTAATTTATTTTAGCAGATGCAAAATTTAACAATTCAATACATGATTATAATACAGTACAGCCAATACCAAAAGATAAATACATACCGCTGCATTCGCTTGCACTAGCTGCGCTCCCACTGGTATCAGAAGACAGTATTTCACTCCAGAATACTGTGGTCAGAGAATGACTGAAGCCAGTGGGAGCACAGCTATATTATATACACTCAGTGTTACAGAGAGAACAATGCAGATGACGTGGCTTGCTTCTATAGGTCCAGACTTCAGGTGGGTCCAGTGTAAACAGGTCATAGGCTAGTTCAAACAACCCCCTCTAAGGCTGAGGGTCAACATTCCAGATGATTCTCCCACCCAGAAACTAGTTTAAGCTAGTCTATTTACACATCACAGTCAATATAACTTTAATTATTTATTCCATAACATTACTAACTAGAGTGTGCAATGTGCGATCTTTACGGCAAAATAACCGGACAACTGCTGATGAATAGGGGATAAAAATTATATCAGACATGACACATTTCCTATAACCTGAACCTTAAATAACACTAAAGTGTACATATAATCATAATATATAAACTAATAATAAACTAAATACTATCTGCTCATAAATCACTGTGGATTGGAATAATTATAAATATGAAATATATAAATAACGAAATGTTGTAGTGCGAGTGTGTGCGTGCGTATTTTACCGTGCGATCGTAATATGCCACGTGTAGCGTGGCATACTGAGTGCAATCACACGATAAAACAATATTAACCAATAAACTTTCGTTCATCCAATTATACGACTTCGACAATACTGCCATGGCAGCTTAGTGATACTCAGCTGCCCGGCAGCGTTAGTAGTCTTAGATGGGTAGAGTAGTCTTACCACTTTGCCGGGTAAGTCTTAGTGGAATTGCGCATTCATAACCTAGCTTGCAGGTTTAGGCATGCACAGTGGAACTGAAAGCACTGACTTTTTCTTTCAGTTCCACGTGAAAAAAAAAAAAGTAAAATTAAAATTACATTTTTAATAATTAAAAAATATATAAAAGAAATATTTTAAAATATAAGTGGTATGGCAGTAGCAGTTTTACACAAGTAAACATAAGCGAAAATTAAGAGCTTCATTTTAAAAGGGACTTCTTTATTTTTGTTGTTTACTGGAGAGTAAATGTGAAAATAGTTTGGGGTATATTTGCTAAACTGTGGATTTGAAAAAGTGGAGATGTGTATGTCAACCAATCAGATTCCAGCTGTCATTTTGTTAAATGTACTAAATAAATGACAGTTAGAATCTGATTGGTTGCTATAGGCAACATCTCCACTTTTTCAAACCCGCAGTTTAGTAAATATACCTGTGGCTGGAGGAGCATCGAATGGGTTAAACCACAGCACTAAAGGATTAAAGATGTATTATAGGGTATATTTATTAATTTAAATGTAAATATTTAATGTATGGGCGCTGTGGTGCCTGTTAGTAACCGGTGCACAGCGATAGAAAGGCCTAAGTCCCTGCGCTGGGTGTTGGGAGTATAAATGTATTTATTTTCATATTCATGTATTAATTTTTGATGCAATAGCCATGTGTGTGAATGAAATATGTTTTTTGCAAATGTCTGGAGAAAAGACCCCATGTTAATCTCATGTTAATTAGACCTTTTGATGTGTGAGTGTCCAACACATTCTATAACCTGAAGGAACAGGAGGCTGTAATTGAACTTGCCTATGTCTCTAAGACAGGATGCAGGAAATCACAGAAAGTTTTAGGAACTTACAGACTGACATTTGTAAGTTAAATTTTGTTAAATACAAGAATACAGGATGTATCTCATCCTGATGTTAAATTATCTGACGTAATATCAGATGTTTTGGTGCCAACTAGAATCAGGGGGGGCTGGATTACCACCTGCCAGGGTATGTGTGTAAATCTGTATAAAAGGAGGACTGTTTGACCATGTAATGTATCATTTTTTCATCTGAACTTCTGAATGATCACTAGTACCACAGCCTGGTGTGTAAAAGTCCTTGTCAGGACTCTTGAGCAATAAACCATCATTGCTTGAAGATTCTGTCTGTGACTATTACCTGCTATATCCTGTGACCAACAGATAAGAGCTTACACTCTAATCTTTTCTCCGGCTGCCTTGTGTTGAACCCAGGGTCTCAATGTCAATGCTTTTCCTGCTACCTAGCAGTGCTGATCCATAGTATGTGGTCAGGAGGTTCCAGCCAGCCCACAACAAAGAGGCAATACAGCAGCTATACCAGATACCCCAGAAGTATGCAGTTCTAGGTGCCGCAAAAGAGCCTTGTGGTGGCAGCCGAATTCTCCTACAACTATTGCACAGTTGGCATTCGCAGTCGGCGACTATCTGGTGGCAAGGTGACACCAGTAGGAATGGTCACTAACAGCTGGTTACTGAAGATAAGAAGGAAACTAAGATAAACTGTGCAGGAAGAACATCCCTCCGTTCCTCCTTCCCCCCTACAGACCGGGTGGCGAAGTAAGACCATCCGGTCACAATACCTCTTTGTGCTTTATGTTCTATATTTATTTACACACAGCTGGAAGTCATAAGTGGCATCAGTGGTAACTCCTGCTCCTTTACTTCCTGTACTCTAAAAAAATGTCTGATAAGAAAATAATGTAAGAAAACTTCCTATAAGGAAGGGGAGTGGTGTGGATAACGAGTAAGAGACATTCTGTCCTACACCTCTGTCTTCTTATTATTGGTTACTGCTTCCCTTGAAACTAGGTTATCAGTAAAGTATGTATGAAATAACTTACTTTGCATTGAAATAATAATAGGTAATATGAACAACAGCTTTCTATTGTCTTTCAGTGTATTCACCCACAATATACTCTGTTCTAAAGGGGTAAATAAAAACATTTGTTGTCTAATTATGTTGTGTACAACTTACTAGAAAAACACCCGATTCTTGAAAAAGGTCTTTTACCTGAAATTGTCTGACCAAAACTCAAAAGTTCACTGCCAATTAACATATAGTTTGTGAAAATCTGATCTACCTTAGCAACATCTATAACCATGGAAACCTGCAGACTGCTTCCATGGTCATAACGGTTGCTATGGAAGTTCAGTTATTGACAACCTATCCATGAATTGGCAGTCATGTGGTTGATTTTTTTCAGCTAACACTCAGTTTTTAGAGACTGTGTCCCAATGGTAAATTATGTTCCTTTTGGTTGAGCTTCTTAACCTATTGGGCACCATAGCCAATGCATGGGGTGCTATTGCCAAAGTAATACCTTTGCTGGACCATAGGTGAGCTGAGATTGTTTAGTGTTTAGAGTTTAGACCACCAAAAATTAAAGTCAAATAACAATCAGATGATAACATACTGTAATCCTTTTCACGGATATATTTATAAGCAAGGTTAATGAGACTAATAAAAAGAATAGGTTTATTCTTAACATTTTTCGTGACGGTGAGGCTTGGATACAGACACTTTACAGCATGTTATGAATATATACATGAATTTATGAGATACTGCATCCAAGATATACAATTTGAAATATGCCAAGCCCCTGGGTTTTCAGTGCATATTTTTCAATTCTCCTAATCCAGGAAATAGCTACATGATCTGAAATATTTAGCATCTGACAAATTTTATTCCACACTATAGATTACCTGACCTAAGGCTAGTCATATGAGATTAAAAGAAGTATGGAAATAAAAACAGAAAGGGATTCATTTTTGCACTTAAATATTTATAAAATACAGTGATAAAAAGAAAAGTCAGTTTACAACCCAAAACACATTAGAAATATCATATAAAAAACCTTTCTATACTCCTTCACCATTAAACATACAGCAATTTCTGAAACACAGTAAATTCCATATGCTTGAAAGTCTGTCTTTAACACTCAGGGCTAGATTTACTAAGCTGCTGTATTGAAAAAGTGGAGATGTTGCCTATAGCAACCAATCAGATTCTAGCTGTCATTTTGTAGAATGTACTAAATAAATGAAAGCTAGAATCTGATTGGTTGCTATAGGCAACATTCCCACTTTTTCAAACCCACAGCTTAGTGAATCTAGCCCTCTGTCTTGTTTTATTAATGTGTTTGGTCCCAATTGTAGAGTGCTACGCAATATGCTGACGCTATATAATTAAATGTTAATAATAATTGTTGTCAGTTGCATCACACAGACTTTTATTGAGAGTTTTACTTGGGCAATCCTCCTACAAAAGTGCTTACCTGCCTGCTTTGTGGCGGGAATGTGCCATGATAGCACAAACCGCATCTTCAAGCTTTGTCTACCTCAATTAATGCTAAGTGGGCAGGGGCATGATAGCAAAGTTAGCATTTTGCCCCACCCACTTGACGAAAGTGGCATCATCAAGCTACTCTCAACTTTTCTATACTTTTCTATACTTATCTTCATGGCTATCCCCCCATATCGCCACGAAGGATTACAGGCAGGAAGAAAATTAGGAAGGGCATGGACAAAGAATTTTTTCGGGTGTTGTGCAGTGGCGCATGCAGGGGGGGTTTCTGAGTCTCCAGAAACCCCCCCCCCCTCTGGTATTATATACAGCAGCGAACGCTTCTTTGGCAGCGCCGCGGCTGCTGTATAGGACAGCGCTGCCAAAACGGAGCTGCTGCGCAATCCTGCGTGCGCCCCTGTTGTGGTTACAGTTTTCTCCAGCCTATGAAGCATATGATTTTTTTTATTTTAAAGAGTTATAAATCCAAAACAACATAGTCCCCTCTGACAAGTATCCAATATAGAATCTATTGCAATCATTTATATATGAATGAGCGATACACAATAGAGGCAACTTTCTGATGACCAATATACAATACTTCATTCTCAGACATGCACTTAGGCAGGGGAATGTCCAGTTGCCCAGAAACCTCCATTGGCACAGAAATAGGGTGGTCATTTGAGTGACCTCCATCCTGGACCAGCCATCTTATTACTTTCCGCCACGTATAGATCCACTCTTCAGCTCCTTTCCCCGTCTCTCGCCTGTTGACCACACATTACGGGGAGCACGCATCATATAACATACGTGTCGTCCCACATGTGCATACAGCATGAGCGGCATACAGAAGAGTCTGCAGCGCCAGATGTTAGTAAGTGTGGGGGGGAGGGATAATGCAATTGTTTGATTGTAGCCTTTGTCTTACATGTAAGATGTTCTACAATAGTAATAGTATAATTATTTTGACTGAAATGTAAAGAATGCTATAATAGTCAAATTCTGTATAGTAATTATATTCAACAGAGACTGATTGTTTGAAATAAAATCTAATGACTTTGCTCTTGAAAAAGCGTGAAGTATTCAAACCATTAAGCTATGCAGCAACTATTTTCATGAATACTTCTTTCTTTAACACATTGAAAACCTGTGACATTTGCTATGAGCTATGAATTTAATGGTGGGGGTTAATCATTTAATGGTAGGGCGGGATATTAATTTAATTGTGTGGTTATTGTTAGGCTGCTGGTGGTCAGATAACGAACCTGCAGAACAGATTGGCGGAAGTCTTCACCTATAGCAGCCGCCTATCCCGTAGAGCTAGACGCGCTCACAGGTACTCAGATGCCCCCAGGACTTAACTCCAAGTAGTGTAGGTTCGTTATACTAAACCACAGCTGGAGCACAGGAAGCAGCGGAGATGGTAAGGATGGTCATACGAAAGCCAAGGTCAGGGGTCACAAGCAGGAAGAGTAGTCAGGAAACACGCCAAAAGGTCAAGGTCACAGGCAGAACAGCAAATCCGAGGAACAGGCCAAAGGGTCAGGGTCACGAGCAGGCAGGAAAGTCCAATAAACAGGCAGAGAGTCACAGCAAATAACACAGGTCTGCACAAAAAAATTTGGGACAGCTGTTTTGGTTTAGTTGACTGATTCTTACGTTTTTTGGTGCGCTGAATCCAAAAACAACAGCCGTTTTGTCATGGGACGTCAGGTTTTTCGAACAAACGAGTGGTCATCATTTAAAAAAATCTCTTAACGCTAATATTTTATTTACATGAAAAATATTAACTCATTTGCACAGGTGACGACAAAATTAACACCACACTCAAGTAGATTGCTTGTGAAATCGTCTTTTTTTAAACTCTAAACTTCTTTTTGAGCTTTTCCTCTTGTAGGTGGCTTCCGGAAGATCCCTGTACAACATCCAGCAGTAGTCAGCCATCATCGTAACACTCCATTTTCCTTGATACCTGCTTTCCATTTATTTTGATGGAAACATTCTCCCTGCTCTTCACTCACTGCTCCCAAATTTTCAGGAAAATAGTCAAGGTGTGAGTTGAGAAAATGGACTTTTAAGCTCATGTAGCAACCAAGCTTGTGGAACGCTTTCAACATTGTTTCCACCATTTCCTTGTAATTTGGGTCCTTTTGGTTTCCCAAAAAGTTTTTTATGACCACAGTAAAGGCAACTCACGCTTCTTTTTTAGTTGGAGTCATTGAACTGATGAAGTCTTTGTCGGATATGAGTTTTCTAATATAAAAAAAAAAACCCTCTTTCAGTTTTGCCTCCGTTAAACCTGGAAACTTGGATCCCAAGTACTTGAAGCATTTGCTATCTTTGGGAAGTGCCTTAACAAATTGCTTCATTAATTTTATATGGAGTGGTGGTAATAAAACCTTCTCAGGAGGTACCAATGTATCTCTGAGAACATTCTTTTCACCAACAACTAGACTTCTTGGTGGCCAATTTTTTTGCTTCCAGTGATTTAGACATAGAAAACAAGGGTATTTGGTGTACCCAGCCTGTTGTCCCAGCAGTATACACAATACTTTTAAATCCCCACATACCAATTTGGTTTCTGCAGTTTCTGCTGCTTTTTCACCATGAACTTTCCACATATGAAACAGAAACTGTCAGGCGAATTTACACACTTTCTTGGAGGCATTTCACTAATTTTGAATCACACAGACAATAGCAGGATGACGACTGAAATGAAATACAAGATTGTGGAGAAATCAGAGAACAAGTTAATGCATGAAAGAACATGTCCGGGCAGGCCCTAGCAAGCACACTCAACAATGCAGTGATCACCATCAGGACCAATAAACATGTATTTTCATGTTTTTGGGAGCCCTGGCAGTGAAAATAAATTTGTTTTTCCACGTTCAGTTTTTTTTCCCCAAGTATGATAAATTTGAAATTTAGCGATTTCCAGCTACCTGTTTGACCAAGGCACATTTCGATTGTGAAAATACCTGATGTCCAAGGAAAAAACGGTGGTCATTTTCGAATTCAGCGCACCAAAAAACATAAGAATCAGATAAAATTATGATAACAGCTTTTTGGTTGCAGGCCTGTGTAATCAGCAATTCAAGGTCAGCACAGCACAACCACTGAGATGCTATAGCCGGCAGGGAGGCTAAGACCTCCCTGCCTTAAGTACTAAAGGTAGCCAATCAGAGCCTAGCTCTGCAAAGATCCCCAGGCCAGTGTAATCATTAATTAATTTAAACTATTTAGCCCGCAGGCTGGTGTTGTAGCTTGCGCACGCGCCCGGCTTCCTTCCATTGCCGGGACGTGGCGCTAAAGCACAAGCGTCTGACCGTTGCCTTGGCAACGGTAGGGTCATGCCCGGCAGTGACGTCCTGGTCGTCAAGGTGACGGCCGGGACGCAGGGGAGCAGAGGAAGCGAGTTAACAGTTATTTAATGGATGGTGGGGATTATTTAATATTTAATTATTTAATAGTGGGGTACTATTCATTTTTGGTGGTGTAACAGGACTATTAATTTAATGCTGGTGGTTTGGGACTATTGATTGAATGTGGGGATGAATTTGGTGAAAGGGAGGGCTATTTAATAAATGTGAATGATATTATATGTTGAGACTGGTTGCAGGGGAGGAACCTAACTATAAATGTTTGTGTTATTGATTTAATGTCCAGGATGGTTTGGGGGAGGGTGGCCTTGAGTGTTCACTCATTGTTAGGATGGCTGTCCATATATCCTGTACCTATGCATTTCCCAAACAGGGATTAATCATTCCAGGATGCAGACAAACAGCAACTGAGCTTATGGGGCCTATTTATCAAAGCTATCACCCATGCTAGTTTTACCGCTAAATTACTATGTATCATTCTAACATTGCAGGAGGTATCTCAGATATGTGCTGCTTTGCATGTATTATCGTTTTTCTGAGCACTCCCCGTCACAGTCTACGGGGAGTGCTCATTACCGCTATGTATCAAAGTCTGCTCTGTGAAATCTTTCTCTTTTTCTACATGTAACTGTACGCCAGCTGAAGCTGGCATACATTTTCCTAACTGAAAACTTTTCATCTGTCAGCTCTGCTCTGACTGTGATCCCTCCCTGTCACATGACTGACCTTCTTGACGTCCAGGATGTTAGTGTCGGCGCATGTGCACTAACAAAAAAAAGAGGAGAAGTTCAACGCAGCTTTCTTTGGATGAGAAGAGACTGAAGAGGTGAGTGACTTCTCAGAGACAGCAGATTATCAGCACTGTTGTCCTTGAGAAATTTCTTGATACATTGCCGGAAACTTTCAATCCTTATCAAATATATAAGGACTGAAAAGTTTCAACAAAAAAACCGAAGGATGATAAATAGACCCTTAAGACACAAGCAGTTGGAAATGAGAGCTACAAGAACATGTAGGAGAGAACAGGACAGTCCACCTACAGTACCGCTTCACACTGCTCTGCTCATGAAATGGGAGCTACGTGCAACAGTAATGCATAAAGCATTGTGTATTTGAAGCAGTGGTTGAAGTGGAAATTTAGAAGTGGGAGTATGGAAAATATAAGTGAAGAGTGTGGGTTAGCTTGATTTTTTTTTTAACACTTGTCCCCTTTAACACTTGTTTCCCCACCCAAAAAATAAAATCTGTGTCTGTGCATTCCCATCCTTCATTACTAATTGAGTTTTATGGTGACTGCATCCCTGACATTCCCATTCTTAAGCTGTCTCTCCCTTCACACTTTAACTTTTACCTATGTCCCTGCACCATCTTCTCCCCTGTCCTGTCACACATCCCCTTGCACCTTCTTCTCTCCTGTCCCGGTCAAAAATCCCCCTGCACCTTCTTCTCTCCTGTCCCTGTCACACATGCCTCTGCACCATCTTCTCCCCTGTCCCTGTCAGACATCCCCCTGCACCGTCTTCTCCCCTGTCCCACATCCCCCTGCACCTTCTTCTCTCCTGTCCCTGTCACACATGCCTCTGCACCATCTTCTCCCCTGTCCCTGTCAGACATCCCCCTGCACCGTCTTCTCCCCTGTCCCTGTCACACATGCCTCTGCACCATCTTCTCCCCTGTCCCTGTCAGACACCCCCCTGCACCATCTTCTCCCCTGTCCCACATCCCCCTGCACCATGTTTTCCCCTATCCCTGTCACACATCCCCCTGCACCTTCTCCTCCCCTGTCCTTGTCACACGTCCCCCTGCACCATCTTCCCCCTGTCCCTGTCACACGTCCCCCTACACCTTCTTCTCCCTGTCCCTGTCACACGTCCCCCTGCACCTTCTCATCCCCTGTCCCTGTCACACGTCCCCCTACACCTTCTTCTTCCTGTCCCTGTCACACATTCCCCTGCACCTTCTCCTCCCCTGTCCCTATCACACATCCCAATGCACCTTCTTCTCCCCTGTCCCTGTCACACGTTCCCCTGCACCTTCTCCTCCCCTGTCCCTATCACACATCCCAATGCACCTTCTTCTCCCCTGTCGCTGTCACACATCCCCCTACACCTTCTTCTCCCTGTCCCTGTCACACGTCCCCCTGCACCATCTTCTCCCCTGTCCCGCATCCCCCTGCACCATGTTTTCCCCTATCCCTGTCACAAGTCCCCCTGCACCTTCTTCTCCCCTGTCCCTGTCACACATCCCCCTGCACCTTCTCCTCCCCTGTCCTTGTCACACGTCCCTCTGCACCATCTTCCCCCTGTCCCTGTCACACGTCCCCCTACACCTTCTTCTCCCTGTCCCTGTCACACGTTCCCCTGCACCTTCTCCTCCCCTGTCCCTATCACACATCCCAATGCACCTTCTTCTCCCCTGTCCCTGTCACACATCCCCCTACACCTTCTTCTCCCTGTCCCTGTCACACGTCCCCCTGCACCATCTTCCCCCTGTCCCTGTCACACGTCCCCCTACACCTTCTTCTCCCTGTCCCTGTCACACGTCCCCCTGCACCTTCTCATCCCCTGTCCCTGTCACACGTCCCCCTGCACCTTCTCCTCCCCTGTCCCTATCACACATCCCCCTGAACCACCTTCTCCCCTGTTACACATCCTCCTACACTTTCTTCTCCCTGTCCCTGTCACACGTCCCCCTGCACCTTCTCATCCCCTGTCCCTGTCACACGTCCCCCTGCACCTTCTCATCCCCTGTCCCTGTTACACGTCCCCCTGCACCTTCTCCTCCCCTGTCCCTATCACACATCCCCCTGAACCACCTTCTCCCCTGTTACACATCCTCCTACACTTTCTTCTCCCCATCCCTGTCACACATCCCCCTGCAACTTCTCCTCCCCTGTCCCTGTCACACATCCCCCAGCACCTTCGTATCCAGCTGCACAATCTTCTCCTCTGTTCCTCTTACCTATGCTCCTGAAACTTTCTTCTCTCTCTCTCTCATTTATTTTCCTACTTCTGCTTCACCACTTTTCTTTCTTCTCCTGACTTTTCAGTTCCCTTGGTGAGAGTGAATGGAATGCAGGTGGAGCGCATACTTTCACTTTTCTCTGCAGCTAAGTACGGGAGCTGCAGAGGTGCAAAGAGGTTCAAAAGTCCAAAGTCCTATATGTGAATGTGCAGCCTGTCACATCTATGTAATATGTGGCCGCACTGATGGTGGGGGAAGGGGGGTGCACGGCCACACATTACATAGATGTAATAGGCTGCACATCGGGAGCGAAAATGACAGCAGTGGCAGAAGTGGCGGTATGGTATACCGCCACACTTCGACCACTGATTTGAAGTGTATGGGAAGTGGTTGGTGAGCATCCATGTACTGGCTATATGGAGAGTCATGCCCCTTGTATGCTGGCCATGTCCATTCTGTGTCAGGCACCGTCCCAGCAATGCGATCAGGAAGCGGAGACTGTCATTTCCAGTCTGGAAGCGCCGTTTGGGCAGGCACAGACGCGCGCCCCATTGTAAGGCAACAGAACCCTATGTTCTAGCGCTACGGTCTATGACTCCCAGATCGCCGACCAATCATTCCCTTAGTCCCTGTATATAAATCTGACTCTGGTGCCAGAGTATCAGGTTCATTCCTATCGCCAGTGTTCTCTGTATGTTTGCTTCCCTTCCTGTATTGACCCGGCTTGCTTGACTTCTCTCCTGGATCCTGTTCCTGGCTAGACCTTTCCTGACCATTCTTGTGATTCTCCCTCGGTACTGCATCGTCCTCTTGGTTTGACCTGGCTTGACCTGACTACCCTATACGCTATTACACTGGTGACTGTCTTGGAGAACTGCGCATCCCTTGCAGCGAAGTGCAAACCTCCTTGCAGGGGTCCCTGGCAAAAACCAGGGGTGCGTTAGACCAGAGCCGTAACTAGGGTGGTGCGGGCGGTGCCATCGCCCAGGGCGCAAGCCCAAAGGGGCGCAG
Source organism: Mixophyes fleayi (assembly GCF_038048845.1). Taxonomy (NCBI): domain Eukaryota; kingdom Metazoa; phylum Chordata; class Amphibia; order Anura; family Limnodynastidae; genus Mixophyes; species Mixophyes fleayi. The sequence goes on along the minus strand of NC_134403.1, from coordinate 323,066,948 downwards.
CAGCCGCCCGCTACCTAGCTCTGTTGTCAGGGATAAGGAAAGCCTTTGACTTACGCAGTGGAACGGATATGCGTTCCACAGACAGGAAGTTCTGCATTTGCATTCCAAATACCGAACTTCCTGTCTGTGGAACGCACATGCGTTCCACTGCGGAAGTCAAAGGAGGCACATCTTGACTGAAAGGGTCCGCTGGCATGCACTGCGTCGTGTCTGCACTCCTTTCTAGTTCAACTGTTTCTCCCCTCCCGCGTCTGGGTCCTCATATGGAGGGTAAATAACATTCATATTCTCTCTCTAGACCATTTAGATACACACAGACATCCTGCTCCCGAGACACTTGTATGATACTATCAGCGTGCACCCGCAGCCAGCACACACATTATCGCCGGGTGCCGCTGGCAGGTTTTGTTTGAATTAGCTGCTTTTTATTTCCTCCCTCACAAGGAAAGGCGTTCAATCAGCCGGGGTCTGACGGAACATTGTTTTGTTTCAGATAAACCCTGCAGCTCTGTAGTGTGATATTTTACAGTTCCCCTTGCTGTTTGAAATCCATCCCTGCGGCATGTTTTATCCGCATAAAACAGATTATATGCAATCACGATATATAATGTGTATGCATACATGGGAGATTAATTGGAAGGTTTGTTAGATTAGTGGTGGATTTGTTCTAATGTGAGCTTTTATAGGATATTGTGGTGTTTATATTGATCATGTTGTTTCTTTGTCTCATCTAACACAATGCCAGTGCTAGCCACACCCACATTAGGTTGGCCACACCCTCTTGTCAAATGCCGCTTCCACTTAGATGGGGGGCGCCAGTGCCCTGTCTCGCCCAGGGCACCAAAATGTCTAGTTACGGCACTGTGTTAGACTCTGTGCCTTCTTGTACAGTGGTGTCAACACCGGTTAGTAGCTCCATCCAGCTCACAGCCCTGACACTCTGGTGGCATAGAAACCCCCCCCCTCTAGAAATCCTGTGTACTGGTGACTGCTATACAATGCAGTCCCCAAGTCTGGTGGCTACCCAAAGCAGACCCCAAATCTCAGGTAGTGACTGCAATGCAATATCCACATCTGTCATCCTGGACTTAGCTCCTATACCCATATTCTTGTGAAAGTTTTATAGGTTGTCTTAGAAATCAGTGTAACTTCTCTCTAATTTGTAAATAACAGTAGCAGCAGTCAGGACAGCTCCCAGGACTTCCCTTTTCAACAAACCTGGGCACCATACACAGAGTAAATAGGAAGTATAGAAACTACAATGTTGCTGCCAGCCTCTTTACTTTCTCTCTATCATAGCTAGTGATGTGTCTGCAGGAGAAACTTGACACTGATGCACAGTCATAGAAAATCCATAGAATTGCGGTGATCTTCTTGAGACTGAGGTCTCCTGGTAAAGGCATCAAATTCAATGTTTCACCTTTTTGGAACCAGGAACTAGTGTGGAAGTCTCTCCTGAGAGATCTTTTCACCTGATCATCTGCTGTGAAATCACAACTGATAATAATCTTTCTTCACATTGTTTTGGCAATATACAATAATTCTTATAAGTTATTGTCAGATGTATTCAAAAGCAGCAGGGGATACTATCTGTCTCTACCTCTCCCTTGGAATATCCTCTCCAAGCCGCAAATAGCATGGTTGCATCATAAGCAAGCTAACACATTCAGAAAAGGTAACCAAATAATAGAACATTAAGTGGGAGAGGTTTGCCAGACAGTCCCAAGGTTGCACAGCACTGTCTGTATCTATAGCAACTAAACTAAACAACATTACACCAAAGTGGAGCCAGACATCACTGGAACTTCTAAACCGAAACTACGTTGCTTTAACACATATATATATGTTTGGGCCTATTGGGTTTAATGGAATACACTTGTTGGAGAGAGGAATAACCCTTTAAGTTATCATTTTATGATAATACCCATTTAGATTTGCAGTAATATAAATTGTTTGAAACCAGTTTTCATTGTTGAGATTAAAACAGAGGCACGACAGGAAAGATGAGCAAACTTTTCAAAACTGAACCGTTTCACTAAATATTCTCCAAACTTCGCATTTGGCATCAAAATTGTGCATGTTTGACCAAGGGGAATTTGGACTTAAGTGTTCTCAGTCCTACTCCAACCGCACAGTTAAATTAATTGACCGCCGTCGCCCCAGTTATATTCATAGACTTTAAATTTCATGAGTCTTTAAATTTCAATGTAGAATGGTGAATCAAATGCAGAACTGGAAGATTGTGTTGCTGGAACTTTGCACTTCTACCAGACGGCCTGTTCCGCCCGCCGCAAAATTTGCATGAAATTTCACCAAAACTTTGTGCATCTCTACATGGCAGCCAATGCAGTCCATCCAAAGCTATGTGTATAAAATAATGTGGATAAGTGACATAAGTACAATTGCCAAACTATTTTACTAATAAAATATAGAAATATGTAAGCGACAAATATTCTATGTTATTAACATAGTGTGGAGCCACCAGAAATTAGGGGACGTGGGATGGGGGCAGCATTATAAAGCCACCAGAGATCTCAGTTCTGTATACTAGAGTTACCAGAAATTAGGGGGTATCTGCATGATGAAGCCACCATAGATCTGGAGTATTTATATTAAAGCTACCAAAAATTTTGGATGGTGTGCATTATATATCCCCCCAGAGATTTTAGTGATTTACACTGAAACATAGTCAGAGATGTAGGGGTTCTGCATTATAAAGCCATCATATTTGTGTGTTTCTGCCACTTATGTCAAATTGCACCTGAGAGGAGGGATAGGGACGTTCTAATATAGTCACACAGTAAGCCTGTGTATGTGCAATTGCAAATGGATGTAGACATAGATAAAAATGTATTTGTGCCTGAGAAAGCTGTACTATTTGCGAGTGGTCAAGGACAGGTGTAAATAGTGGATAATAATGATGACAATGATGGTCTCTGGCTCTAATGAACTTGTGATGCTTCTGATTGGCTGTTTGCCAGTGCACCGGTGAAGTTGGTTGGGGCTTTGATTCGTCACTTGGGAATAAATTCTGTTTTTGTGTGCATATTTAAGTACTTTTTTTTCATTTTCTACAGGAGACTGAAAGTTGACTCAAGCTCTGCAACAGTCCCAATGTGTTCACCTGTACTTCGTTGCCACCAGGTGCACGTATGAATAGTCACTGACCAATATGTCTTACTAGTGACAAAAGGAGTCTCCAGTTACAGTTAATCCAGAGGTAGATAATATACCTGCTGGGAGTGAAGGGAGCCCCTTCAACTGGAGCTACTGTGTCACTCACCGGACCGTGAGTGCCTCTTCCCGGACATTTAGGAACCGTGGCCGTCCACCATCCTGAGGGTCTGCGCATGCGCAGCCCTTTTCTATACTTCAGTGTATACCCCTTTAACTTAATTGGCAGATCAGGCAACCTCCCTATATTAAGCACCTGTGGTCACTACCACGTTGCCTGATCTTGGAGTCTCATTCCTCATGAGTCTCTGAAGGTGTTCCTGTATTACTTGTGTATTCAGTGCTGCTGATTCCTGTGGTTTCCAAACCACTTCTACTACTGTGGTTCCATACCACTTCTACCATCAACTTTATCATCATGACTGTTTGCTGATTCCTATCCGCTGCCTCCGTGCACTACAGTCTTCTACACCACTTCAACGTTATTTTATATCAATGTGACTGTTTGCTCATTGCTATCCGCTGCCTCCGTGCACTCCAGCTTTTACCTCACTCACCTGCTTCTCATCAAGTCTGTTTGCTGATTTCTATCCGCTGCCTCTGTGCACTACAGTCTCCTGCTTGCAACTCGCCTGTGTTCAACATCGTGACTGCCAGCTGACTACTATCCGCTGCCTCTGTGCACTACAGTCTCCTGCTTGCAATTCGCCTGTGTTCAACATCGTGACTGCCAGCTGACTGCTATCCGCTGCCTCTGTGCACTACAGTCTCCTGCTTACAACTCGCCTGTGTTCAACATCGTGACTGCCAGCTGATTACTATCCGCTGCCTCCGTGCACTACACTCTCATCTCATCTTTGCTGTGACTTCCTCGAGACTGCCGCTTTTCATTACCATCTGCTACACTTCGTGATCTACAGTTCCTGCCCTGCGCTGCACTCCTGTTTCCCATCGCTGTTGGTTCCTGTGGTTGCTACTGGTTACCTCCGTGTGCCGCTGAGTCCTGCCGCTGTGGTCAGCGCTATCGTCCATCTCCTGCTGATCCACTCTCCACGCCTTCACGTGTTCCACTGGCCTCTACCCTCCTGTCAGCATTGGATTTGTATCTCTTCTACTACCCTCTGCTGGATCATCTCCATTCTCCTGGGTTTCCTATGAGTCCAGTTCCACGTGTTGCTGACTCCTGTGGATTCGTGTCCCTGTCGGTCTACTCACCTGTGCGCTGCACCTGCTAGACCGCTGCTTCACCTATCCAGGGACTTCCTATCCAGTCGGTCTCCAGCCGCTCAGGTACCGCTGCAATCCCGTCTGACTGCTACTGCTGAACCACGGTATGCATACTTCTCATTGACTGTGCTGTGTATTGCATATCTTGCTGGACTGTGTTTGGTTCTCTCTGGAGTTTGCTGTCCGCTGAGTCTATTGCCATCATTGACTGTGTTATCATTGTGCTGGACTACTTCAAGAGACTTTCTAGATTGCAGACCTGATCAGTCATTTATATATATGTATATCCATATTGTGCATATTACTGTGGATCGTGTATAAGGTGCCTGTGTATATCCTGTGTTGCAGTCTTCCCCCGTGCACCTCCTCACTATAGCAGTGGTACAACTTGCTACCGCAGACCACTGACTACCTTCACGTGTCCTTGGTCCATACAGTTCCTCGTGTATTACTACCTCCATATTGCCAGTGCTGCTAGTCATAGACTTTCCTGAGCATCTCATCATCTGCTATTTCCTGTTCCGTGATCACCCTGCTACCAGAGTACCATATTACCACCTATACTGCTCTGGTAAGCCTATCATCTGGTGATCCCTGGGTAAAGACTCCTAGTGCCCGTGACATACTGCCAGTGCAAGACGAGTCTGCTTTCTGACTCAGGTAGACACACAGATTCATTACAAAATGCTTTGCGGGGATTGCTTACACAACATGGAGCAGTAGATGACATAACAGACAAACAGGAATATGTGGGTCAGCAGGTGCTGAGACACAAGATAGGAACGAAAACACTATAAGCATGCTTAGATTGACGAGGGAGACATCCTTTCCAACAGAACCGGCTTATGAAATTTCGATATGGGGAAAGCATATGCTAGGCTGCTTATCAGGGAAGCATAGTTTATGACACTATTTTGGCCTGGCTCTCCTTTAGCTTAAGACCAATAGTTATGTTATGTTTTTTGATCAGCTGACCAATTAGCACAGATGTAGCTAGTTTGTATTCTTCTCAACTATATCTAAGTATTCATTCTAAGGGGAAATGTTTTGGGGGTTTTCTACACTACAAGGGCCATGTTGAGTTATGCGCAAATTGTGTTTTTGGCATATGTTACGCTTCTTTACTTCTGCGCACATGCACAAAGCACTAGTTCCGAAACTTGTGTGCGCATACCCAGAAGTAAAAAAAGGGTAATATCTGAAACCGAAATTTGCATACAACTCAACATGATCCCCTAAGTGTTTTTCTCACAAAGTGTTAGGAAATGTTCAGTTAAACAATACAATTGAACAAATAGGGAACACACCTGTTGCCTGCCAATAACTAAGTTCATCTGATGCAGCCTGCCACTGCACTTATTTCATGTTTCTGGAGATTGTTGACAATTATATATTTGTTTTCTTTCTTTATTTCCCTGCATTACTCTCACAATGCCCTGTCCCTGTTTTGTCTTATGCCATGAGATTTGTTCTGTTAATTGAATCTATGCATTTATTAATCTGCTCATTTGTACCCATTGTTCTTAACTGTATGTCATTGCATAATTTTTTTATATGATCCAATCCCCAATTTATGGTGCTGCAGAAGCCTTTTGGCACCTTTTAAATTAAAGATGATAATAATAATAATAATAATAATAATAATAATAATAGTAATAATACCTGAATGCATACTGCCACCTGTAAAGTTTGTTGGAGGAAAAATAATGATCTGGTGCTATTTTTCATGGTTTGGCCTGGGTCCTTTTGTTCCAGTGAAGGGAAATCTTAATGCTATAGCAAACACTGATTTTAGAGAATTGTGCACTTCCAACTTTGAGGCAACAGTTTGGAGAAGGACACATCCTGTTTGAACATGAAAATGCCCCCATTCACAAAGTGATGTCCAACAAAAAAAGAGTTTCCTGTGTTTGAGAAGGAAGAACTTGACTGGCCTGCACACAGTTCTGACCTCAACCCCATTGAACACCTTTGGGATGAATTGGAACGCCAACTGCGAGCCAGGCCTTATTGCCTAACATGGGTGCCCGATCTCCCTAATGCTCTTGTGGCTGAATGGATGTGAATCCCTGCAGTCATGTACCAAATTATAGTGGAAAGCCTTTTCAGAAGAGTGGAGACTGTTATAGCACCAAACAGGATACCAACTGCATATTAATGCCCATGGTTTTGGAATCAGATGATCAACAAGTACATATGGATGTAATGATTTGGTGTCCACATAATTTTGGCAATGTAGTGTAAGTGGTGCGGAGTTAATATTTCTTATCACGAGGCCTAAGACTGATCAGCTGGGTAAAGGAAAGTGGGTTAGGCTAGTCAAGCTACGCCAGTCTGTCCCGTAGAGGGGGTGAAAGAATTTTTGCACTTGTGCCCACGAGTTCCTGGTCCTTTATTCATTCATGAGGATTTATTCATTTTGTTTAGGTGCTGTCACAGAGCAGGCATATAAAAATAATGGAAGGAGTCCTTGAGATGCCAGCTGAACATTATATGTTTTAAAGAAAGTGGGTTGACAAGAGGTTCAGTAGGGTCGAGTGAGAGGATTGGAATCCTTCAGGAGGAGGAAGAGAGAACGGGGCTGGTAGGTAAAATTATTTCAAGTTGGAGAAGATATTAATGTTACAAGATATGTCATAATTTTAAGGATAAATAAATAATGTCTAGTGAGCAGTATTAAAAGTTAACCAAGGAAGGGGTGGAACTTACGTATGGAATGTGAATCCTGAGGTGATTGTTCATGGGTGTTGAGTAATATGACTGTGTTTGTTACATGTATGTCCCAGCCTGCTGTGGATATGCATTGCACTTCTACATCCATTGTAGCTGGACTATGGACAGCAGAGGAGCCACTAGGACAGAATCTGAGACTAAGCTTTAAGCAAGCAGTGCTCATGTGATTCTAAAGAAAAGGCATGCGGAGGGAAATGGTGATCCTTACTCTGACATAACTCCACGTGGGAAGGCTACATTGAGGGGCAGGCTGAGCTGAGGGGTGGGGGGGCATATGCCCTTCAGGCCAGTCTCATAGAGGGCTACATTGGGCTGGGTCACTGGGTCACCTGCAATTTTTTTCTGTAAAATGTTCCTAATAGGTTGCTAAGTCGATTTGTGCCCCCCAAAGGCTAAAATTTGCCAACCCTCCCCTGACTACACCCAGTTGTGATTATATTTCAAGCAGGTGCTAATGACGTGAGTTGAAAAGTGTAATATGTGGTGACCTTGTCCAGACTACTGAGATCGTTGGTGGTTATATGGTAGTGTGGTCAGAGACGGTGCAATGGTTGGCATGGAGAATAGCTACTAATTGAAATGCAGGGAATAAGAGCTTTAAAAAATGAATGAGTGGTTGCTTTTTGGGTATGATGGGGTCCTTTGTCATCAGACATTGTGAATTGGAGGACAAAATTGTGCATGCTGGACGGAATGCATTTATCAGACAATTGCCTTGGAAAATCTAATATTCACATTGAAGAAGAGGTGGAGAGGGCCATTAAGTGGATGGGGAGAAGCGGCCATTTTTATGTGTTGTCCTTTTGGTGGTTAAAGGGAGGGGACTTAGTGGATGACCTGGCAGAGATGGCACTGTACAGTTATAAATATATATAGATATTTTTGGGTAGCGGCAGTCCTGTGTGGGTTCTTGTCCCGCACCTAAGTTTATTATACACCGGTTTGGGTTTGTCACCTGAATAGGAGGTGTGATGGGCACTGTTAACATAACCCTTGAATTTAGATTATCTGGTTCGGTATATGTGGCTTAACAGGCAATGGGTTACCCCCGTACACCCCTCCCCTTAAAGGTTATGATTTTAAATTGAAGCCTGTGGTCATTTTTTCTCCATTGCATGGTGTCGTGTCTGTTATTGTATGAATGATGGTTACCTGTTTGCAGCACAGAGGACTGATAGTATCCCTGTCTAAGGTCATGTGCCTGGTCAACAATAAGTCACACAATGCACAATTTGCTCCCACTAGAGCTGCAGAATATGTGGTTGGAGGATTGATTGAAAGGCTGGGAGAACTGAAAGACAGCACTGAAGTCAGTCATCTTCCTGCAAAGAAATCACTAAAGATGCTCTAAATAAGAAGTTGCTCTGTAATGACATAAATTGCTCAGCCAGTGGCACAGTATAAAAGTAGTAATAGATATAAACACTCTAATCACAAAAACTCAAAATGATAAATGACATGAGCTGTTTAAATTGTAGAGAGCATTACCCAATTGTGATTTATGACTGAGAACTGAATTAATAATGGTGACCTTTACCTCTTGTTGCTCACTGCAAGAGTATATCAAGTATAACATACAGTATTATTGATTTTTGTTGACTTACTTTGACTGTATTGTTTATGACCAACCTAGGTAATAGTACTATCCTTCCTATGATGCATGTGTTCTATAAGAATTGCTGCAGCTTTAATTACAAACAGAAGTAGAGTCTGTGACACACAGACATGTCAGCTATTACTCATAATTGCCTGTTTCTTCATTGCAATGTATATCAGCTAAGCTACATCTGACATATGAGCTACTGCATCAGATAGCCGTAAAATCTGTATGACTTGACTATGCCATTTTCTGTACTGTGTAAATTGCAAACCAGGGAGATATATGCTGTGTAACACCTCATTCAACATGTTTTTATCTCCACTGTTTAATATTCTGTGTAGATACCCCAGCCTAGCTGAGATCTCGTCCTAGGTAGTAGAAGAACCAAAGAAAGACACATGGAGGTCACAGACACAAAACATTGTCTACATGAGTATAAAAGATATAAGAGGCGCGTACACATAGCAACGTACTGCAGGAAGCTGATACAAAGGATGAATTTTATGTTCTGCAATAGAACCACAAATAACAGCTGTATTTTGCAATATTATTTTGTAAGCCAAACAGGATGTGTATTATTCTAAGCATTTCGCATCAGTTAATATTAAGATTGCCATGAACAGTCACTCAACGCTACAAATTCTGGAAACTGTATGATCGGATTGCAATTAGTTGAGACACGGCTTGCATGCCTCCAGCCAACACTATGCAAATATGTAGCATGCCAATGAACTAAATGCATTGTCATATATCCTGTACTTTTACTCTGTGCCATCTTCATTTATATATATATATATATATATATATATATATATATATATATCCATGCAAGATTTACTTAATATATTTACTTAATATATGGCTAAAATTGTTGAGCAAATAATAAATAGTTGTGAGCTGCGTGCAAAAGTTTTCACATTGAACAGAATATTATTTGCATGTGTTATCCTATATACGACCAGATCTGTGAATACTAAACTGCTTGTTCAACTTTGCTGACACACACCACATCACATGGGATAGAAAGTGATGCTAATGTCATTACATGGAAAAGGTACAGGTAGAGATCTGATTGGATTAGACACTAGTTTTATTTAACCAATGACTTTTCTTAACCAGGTTATTCTGATAATGCACACAAAAATAATTGAAGTGGACTAGGATAGAGATCAATGTACACATGAAGCAGCCTTTATTACAGAATCCAATTTACATTGCTTACTCAATACATAGATCAATGTCACAACATTTCCATGGAAGAACAATGGTTGTAACCTGCGGCACGCTGCGACATTCTGTGATATGCGACTTGAGTGAGCCACAAAATGTTCAGTAAAGTGCAATCCATGTGTAACTATATCTAAGATTAATTAAAAGTGAAATTGTCCTGCTTTTCAAAGCATATTATGGACCACTGAATAGTTGCATGCAGGCTATATTAGAGTAGTGGGACTACTGTGTTTTCCTGCAAGCACCTGTTCTGTTCCACCAGATGCACACATAAATTCCCTGATGGAAATCACATAATAAGTCTCAATGGATCTGCAAATCCCTTAAAACAGAGGAGCCCAATCTCAGTCCTGAAGGGCTACCAACAGCTCATGTTTTCAGGATTTCTTTAATCATGCACAGGTGAGTTAATCTACTTGGTTGGGGCAGTAATTATCTGACCTGTTTCAGCAGATAGAAATCCTGAAAACATGACCTGCTGGTAGCTCTTGTAGACTGGCTTTGAACATTTCTGCCTTAAAGGCTTTCTCTGTGAACAACAGGTGCCTGCATGTACCCACTTACATATGTTTTACAATGATGCTCTGACTCCCCTTATGCATTTTCCTCTCCCAAATGACCTGAATCAATCATTTAGCACATAAAAAGAACTCCAACTTCAATATACTACAGCATGTCACTGAGAGACTGTAAACTAATCAGGGTTTATAAACAAATATTCAATAAATACATTCAATAGTGGCGGTCATCGTAAATGGGAACCTCTGTTATAATCATCCTGTATTGCTTGGTCACCTAGCAGAGCAGTCAAGCAAAGTAAGGCTACGTACACACAGGCATTGACAAGCAACACTCATTGAAGCATAGGTAATTTGACCTCGCTTTAGGGGAGGTTTTGAGATGCGTTCATTAACGTGTCTCAAAGCTACGCTGCAGCATGGTGTACTATAGGGCTTTCACAGGTGCTAAATGAGTATTCACATAGAATTCTGGTATAGTTTACCAAGCATTAACAATTGTGAATACTGCAGACAATGTCAAAATTCAATGGACACATAATATGAAGCAAATGATTGTCAGAAGTATGTGTGTACAGGGTCATTCACTTTCATTATTTTTGGAGCCCCGGCATCAGAGTGTTTAGTAGGCTTTGTAGGGGCACGGCAAACAGGCTCATTTTAATGCCTGTGAGTAGAAGCACTTAAAGAAAACACCTATTTACCATTTGGATAGAGGTATTCCCTATCAGCAGGTGTCTACAAAATTGTAATGACTAAAACAGGTTAAATATGTTACAGAGAGAATAGGTAGTATTATTTGTCAAAAGAACCCCTGTTCAATCCCTATGGCAGGCAGAAATAAAATAATAATAGTAAATAATTAAGCCTTTAAAGCTAACTTCTGTGCACGTATGCAGAGATCAGCAAACCACATATTCAGCAGTAATAATCAATGGACAACATCAGCATGGAAATTCATTATACTGTGGCATGTAGAGAATTAAACATTCCATTCACAAGTCATTTGGTGATTGCGTTCTAAACAGACACAGTAGGACATTTCACATCTAAACAAGATTTAAGTCTAGAGGAGGATTCCCTTTTGTCTGCCCTTCTCAAGGGATGCTCATATAACATATGTAAATATCCTTACCTTTGTCTCTGTAATCCTGGTCTACAAATTGTATTGTCAGGAAGGTCTATTCCGAGTCTTCTAGTTCAACAGTGCTGAGATGAAGCTGTTACTATCTGCTGCTGTTAAAAGACGATGTGCTCTTCTTTTGCTAACCTGCAGTTTAAATGCTTCATGGGTCTCTGTTGGCATGCTCTCACACACATTCAAACATCCACCAGGGGGCCATAAAGGATTGTGCTCAATGCTTCGTTGTGTTATTGGTTGGACAACATAGAATCACTGCTCATAGTCTAGTATGTATGATGCAGTCAAATGTACATTCAGGTGCTCGACAAATACCTGCGAATGTACACTTAAAGTACATGTAGAGATAAAACAAATGTTCTTATTCTTTTATTAATATTGGCGTAAAGTTATTAACTTCAATCAAGTATACATATCATAAAAACAGCAAATTATACAGTTGAACTGTTTAGGCATTGATACTTTCTCAGTAAATTTGTAAAAAAAAATGATAATACTTGCTGCAACATGTAATAATGTTTTTATAGAAGAGAATGATAATTTTTTCACCCTAACCTCTTATTAAAAGTGACATTCTAAAGGTTTTTACTTATACTTGCCTACGAAGTTCTCCAGGAATCCCTTGAGAGTAGGTAATTCTCTCGTTAGTCTGGAAGTGGGTGGGACAGGCATAGAGCCGTAACTTAAAATTTTAGCGCCTGGGGCAAGAAAGCAAAATGCCGCCCCCCTAGCACTCAATTTTAACAAAATTAACCTAAAACATTCATAAACTGCACCCCCCCCTTCAGCCTTGCGCCCTTTGCGATCGCCCCTATTGCCCAGCCCTAGTTACGGCCCTGGGACAGGGCCTCGATGATGCGATTTAATAAATTGCAATATTGCGCAGCGGGGCTGTGTAGCAAGAGCTTGCTTTCCCTTCAGCACCACGGCATTCAAAGCACACTACAGAGCTGCTCCAAATAGAGCTCCATAGAACAACTGTAGGTACCACTATGAGTAACAGAAGGAGTCTTGAAGGTATCTTGACTAAAGGTTGAGTTGACCTTCAAGTTAAATTTAAAATCTTGACTTAAACTATAATCTCATTAATAATGTAAAAACTGTTTACAACTTTTCTTCTTTTTCTACTTTCAGTATTAGACACAAATATAATAATAATGTTAAAACTAGTTTAACTTACTAAAGGCCAGAATATCTATAATTATCACAGTGGAAATGAAAGCGTGAGCTGTTCTCCACTGTGCATATGTCGGAAGAGCATTATCAGGCGCCATCCCCACTCACTCCCTGGCAGCCAGGGATGGTCGCCTACCTTGAGTCGCTGTTTCTTTCCTGACTGCCAGGTGTCTGGGCCCACGCGTGGCCTATTGCGTTCTCGTTGCTTGGCATCGGGAATGCTGCATGCGGCTTCTGTCGGCGGTCAGAACAGCTGTCCATCAATCAGAGCAGTCCTCTATTTAAAGGAGGCTCTGGCATCATTAGGGTGCCAGAGTATCTAGGTTTACATATGCTCCAGCGTTCCTACCTGTTTCCCTGCTCTCTGACTGACTTCCTGTGTACCGACCTGGCTTCCTCTGGTTCTGCGCCTGGATCTCCCTTTGGCCAGACTGCTCTCACTGTATCTAACCTTTGGCTTGCTGACTCCGATCTGCTTACTCCTTTGGTACCACATTTGCCCCGAACAGCTTGACCTCTGCTTATACGACCACATCAGTTCACCATCCACTTCGCTGATAGCTAACTTGGAGGACCACGACCTGCACGTCCCTTGCAGCAGTCTCCAAACTCCCTTGCTGGGGCGTGTTTAGACTCCGCGCCTCCTGGCTTCTAAGTATCTCGTGACACGCATAGTGTGGCCTGTTGTGCAGATGGTGACATTTTGCCAGACTGAGTTGCTCTGGCATTAGTTATAGGGAGCATAAGGTTAGGTGGTACTGTTCTAGGAGTGTGACAGGTTTGCAGCGTTATTTATTTGTTAAACAATTTTTATTTTTTGGAACTTTTTTTTAAAATGTCCCCGCTTCATAGCACATCATTAAACTTTGAAAAAGCCCATAAATAATATGTTGTACAACATATATTTTTTCATTGGCTCTGTTGTATCCTGAACACTCTCCATATAAATTCACTGACATTTACAAAAGTCATCTAAAGATGTCTCTTCCACTAAAACCATTACCTTCTATACATTTACCATAAACATGTGTCATGTTGCTGATGAATCTTTCCAATGATGGACAACCTCAAAAGGCCTTACCCTAGATGTAACAAAGACAATGCTAAGCATATTTATAAGTATAGACTTTCTTCAGTATGCACGATGGTAAAATATGTATTTGCCCATCTAGCCAATAAATGGAGTGTTATTCATACCACAATAAATCTGGATCCAGATTATATGGTTGATGTGGTGAAAACCTGTTGTATTCACACAATCTAGTAAGAGACAACGATGGATATATCTTTAAGACTATATTGACCCAAACAACCCTTTGTTTTAAATCAATGGCTCTGTTATTCGAAGTACCTCTTATGTCTTATAAGGGAAAGATTTGCCAATTATTTTATGTCTTCTGATGGTACACTTCCTTGGCAGCTCTATAAGATCTAAATAAATTGTGTTATAATATCTTTAATAGAAGTTATATATTGCAAGTAAATTTCTAAACTTTCTAAAGTTTCTTTATTGATATATTAAACTTTACAATTTGTGTAAGATATAATATTAATATTAATATTGTTAGTTTTAATTTTCTTTATTCATTTGTTAATTAAACCATTCAAAATTGTATAGCTAACTTGAAAAGATGACATATGTGTTATACAGTGTTGAACTTCCAATGTAACATTAGAAATCCACATATACTACTTTCAGATTAAAGACACCTGAAAGTCCCTGAATTAGCAAGAATGTAAATTAAGCTGCAGAAAACCAAAAGGGTAATCCTCTACATTTTATTCCAAAAAGATATACACAAAAAGATATACACATATATACAAAAAGAATATATGAACAAAAAAGCAACCTTTCAGGGCAGATCTCCCTTTGTCCATAGTTGCCAACATTGGCAGGTTAAGTCCCGGGAGGTCCGGGGGTCAGGTGGGTATGTGGGGGCGGGACTCGAAGTATTGTGCCGTTAGCCCCACCCCCAAAGCTGTCACCACCTTGTTCGTCCAATAAAACTAGGGGGCGGGGCCACAATGACGCCTCCGTTATGCCGATAGCCCCGCCTCCTTTATTTACTTTCCTCAGCCGCCCGGGAATGGGGAGAATTGCCCTCTCTCCCGGGAGCCCGGGAGACTGACCCAGATTTCGGGAGTCTCCCGGATATTCCGGGAGAGTTGGCAAGTATGCCTTTGTCAAGCCATAATATTTGAAGGAGGTTTGACAGAGGGGTTCATTCCCTAAAATGTTGCTATCTGTGTATGTGTTCTTTTTGGAATAAATATAGATATATAATCGTTTGTGTGTTGCCGCAGAGTTTATGCTTTTGTTACACAGAGTTTTGCATGATTTTTTCTTTTGCTTGTGACATAGATATATCTGTTTATCTATCAGAAATAGATCACAGTCTTATTCAGCAATATCAACCAAAAACAGAAATATACATTTTATACACACTAAACTGTGCTGAAAGATTTACAAACCAGTTTTTTTTTATTTTTGCAAAAAACATTTTCACAAATACACCTGTTCATAGTATCAATCACATTTATACAGTTGTGGTTGTATTCTACAGCTGCACCCAGACTGATAGCATTATCAATACTATTCCAAGGTTAATGAGAATGGATCTGTGTGCTAGTGGGTGAATAGTGCCATTTGAAAAGGTGGAACGAGGTGGCACCATGGCATGTGAGCTTAGAAAGGGGCTTGATGTGTAAATGAAGTGAAGTTTGCTAGAGGTTGTTATATATACTGTAAGTGAAGGTATTTACTAAATAATATTTGTATTCTGGGGAAATTGTTTTCAGAGATGAATACAGAGAATTTAGTAACAATTGGTCACCATCTACAGCCGTGGTGTTACTAACTTATCACAAATTGTTAGTATTAGGATTTCTCATATCCTGTTGAAAAGAAACTTTTATACTGCTTTGTTTCTTTGCCATTCCTTTGGCTGGATTCACAATTACTCACAATGCTATTGTTGTTAATTGTTGTCTAAATTGTAGTCAAGATTAGTGGTAGTCTTGTAAAGAAAGAGAATAAGTACATCCATCGTCTTTACTATAATTCTGCTGAAAATGGAGACCTAAGCGAGGTTTTGAGACCCCCCCCCATGTCCTCTGTACTTCCTACATATTACCAGCAGTGTGACATACAGTACATGAGCCTGCGCGTTGTCACAAGCAGTGTCCCCCACAAATGATCATATATGCCAGTCAGACAGGAATGCCCAATGTTTTTATATATGCATATATAGCTCACATTATATAATAGCAAAGCCACTTACTCTCCTTTACAGATCCTAAAAATGATAACTCAGTCACTATCAGCCTCAAGTGGGAGAAGATTCCCATTAAAATATACTTGTGTTTACTCAATGAAAACTACAAGGAGGGGAAGATTTAACCGTGTTCTCTGTTGTAGCCCTACAGTATCATGTTGCTTTCAGGTTTTAATGAACATGCATGTACTGTGTATAATGTATCTCACTGAAGTGTGAGGCAGAGAGTCTGTCAGTGTTCTTGGTTTGGAGCAGATGTTGTTTGATCGCTCTCCCAAGTCCAGTAGATGTCTCTTTAATTGAGGACCATAATGAGATGTCAGACATGATGACTTGTGGGATGTGTATGGGCCTAAAATTGTACTTTTAATCTACAGCCATTATTTCTATATATTTTTCAGAATGTGCTACACTGCAATAGACTTAATCTAAAGTAATTTTTCGCTCACATGCGGAATCTATTATGCGAATAACACTCATCTGTATAACATGAGGACATGCACTGAAACTGGAGGGAAGTAGGTTCAGAGAAAATTTAAGGAAAAAATTCTTCACAGAGAGTGTTGGATAAGTGGAATAGCCTCCCATCAGATGTGGTAAAGGCTTATACAATAGAGCAATTTAAACAAGCTTGGGATAGACATAAGGATATCCTTTAAAAAATAATAAGCATTAAATAAGGTTAGAGGTTACTATAGATTACTATCACATCTTGGCGCCGAGCGCCACGTCTCTCCGGTGATGGCGGCCATCTTGGTTTCGACTCATCCTGCTATTTGACACCTCTTCTCTGCTTCCATTTGCCAGTCTGTCACTCACCGGACTGTGAGTGCTTCTTCCCGTACATTTAGGAACCGTGGCCGTCCTCCATCCTGAGAGTCTGCGCATGCGCAGCCCTTTCAAACCCTTCAGTACCTGTCCCTTTAACTTAATTGGCAGATCAGGCAACACTCCCTATATTAAGCACCTGTGGTCAATACCACGTGGCCTGATCTTGGAGTCTCATTCCCCATGAGCCTCTGAAGGTGTTCCTGTGTTTCCTCGTGTATTCAGCGCTGCTGATTCCTGTGGTTTCCAAACCACTTCTACCCCTGTGGTTTCCAGACCACTTCTACTCCTGTGGTTTCCTAACTACTTCAACCCTCCTGTGTATCATCGTGACTGTTAGCTGATTCCTATCCGCTGCCTCCGTGCACTACAGTCTTCAAGCCACTTCAACTCTGCTATGTATCATCGTGACTGTTAGCTGATTCCTATCCGCTGCCTCCATGCACTACAGTCTTCAATCTACTTCAACTCACCTGTGTGCCATCATGACTGTTAGCTGATTCCTATCCGCTGCCTCCGTGCACTACAGTCTTCAAGCCACTTCAACTCTGCTATGTATCATCGTGACTGTTAGCTGATTCCTATCCGCTGCCTCCGTGCACTACAGTCTTCAATCTACTTCAACTCACCTGTGTGCCATCATGACTGTTAGCTGATTCCTATCCGCTGCCTCCGTGCACTACAGTCTTCAATCTACTTCAACTCGCCTGTGTTTCATCGTGACTGTTTGGCTGATTCCTATCCGCTGCCTCCGTGCGCTTCAGTCTTCAGCTCATCTCATCTCTCCCATGTTTCCTCGAGACTGCTACAACTGATTCCTATCCGCTACTCTCCGTGCTCAACAGTTCCAGCTCAGCTCTGCTCTCCCGTGTTTCATCGTTGCTGCACCTGCTGGTTGCTATCCGCTACCTCCGTGTATCTGCAGAGTCCGGCTGCTGCTACTCCTCAGTTCTACTCGTCCTACAACAGCTGACCCGCTCTCCGTGTTCCCGCTGGTCTCTACTCGCCAGTCTGCATCGGATCTGCGCCTCACTGTTTTCATTTCATCAAGACCATCGCTACTCTTCAGGGTCCTCCAGGAGTCCAGCTCTACATACTACTGCTTCCTGAGTATTTGTTCCCCTGCTGGTCTACCTACCTGTGCGCTGCACCTACTTGATTACTGCTTCACCCCTCCAGGGACTTCGCATCCTGCCGGCCTCCAGCCGTTCAGGTATCTCTGCACTCCTGTCTGACAGCCTGCTTCTGAACCACGGTATGCATACTTCTCATTGACTGTGCTGGTGTATTGCATATCTTGCTGGACTGAGTTTGTTCTCCTCTGGAGTTTACTATCCGCTGAGACTATTGCCATCATTGACTGTGTTATCTTGTGCCGGATTACCTCAAGTGACTTTCTATTATTGCAGTGCTGTTCAGTCATTAATATATTGTGCATGTTATTGTGGATTAAGTTTAAGGTGCCCGTGTATCCCCTGTATTGCAGTCTCTCCCCGTGCTCCTCCTCACATATATATTCAGTGGTACAACTTGCTAGAGGCAGACCACTGATCCCTGTTTCCTGTGTCACCTGTTCCAGTATCCTCTCGCATAGCAGTGGTACAACTTGCTACCGCAGACCACTGACTTCCCGGATACCTCCACTTGGATTCCATTCCTTCACTCAGACAGCGGTACAACTTGCTATCCGCAGACCGCTGACTCTCATCACCTCCTCGTTTCTGTTGGACATTCCTCCTCACTATAGCAGTGGTACAACTTGCTACCGCAGACCACTGACTACCTTCACGTGTCCTTTGTCCATACAGTTCCTCGTGTATTTCTACATCCATATTACCAGTGCTGCTAGTCATAGACTTTCCTGAGCATCTCCATCATCTGCTATTTCCTGTTCCGTGATCACCCTGCTACCAGAGTACCATATTACCATCTATACTGCTCTGGTAAGCCTATCACCTGGTGATCCCTGGGTAAAGACTCCTAGTGCCCGTGACAGTAAGATCAGGCCATGACAGACCCAGATACGGAACCTACAGCCAGAGAGATGCTGCAGCATCTGGTCTCCCGTGTGGAGCAACAGGATGCTCGCCAACAGCTGTTACTTCAATGCTACCAGTCGTTAGCCTCCCAAGGACCATCTGGACAGCCTGTTACAGCTAATGTTGAAGCTCCTGTGCTTTCCTCCGTTTCCCCAGTGCCATCCCAGGTGTCTACAGCTCCCACGCTTCACCTGCCTACTCCGTCCAAGTACGATGGAGACCCCAAAACTTGTAGGGGTTTTCTCAACCAATGCTCAGTTCATTTTGAGCTCCAACCCCAAAATTTTTCTACCCACCGTTCCAGAGTGGCCTATCTTATCTCATTGTTTTCTGGACAAGCTCTGGCTTGGGCCTCCCCTCTGTGGGAAAGGAACGATCCTGTACTACAAGATAGTGCCAAATTCATTTCTATGTTCTGAAGTGTGTTCGATGAACCAGGTCGTGTGACCTCCGCTGCTTCCAGCATTCTTCGTTTACGTCAAGGTTCTCATACAGTAGGCCAGTACGTCATTCAATTTAGGATCTTAGCCTCTGAACTTCAGTGGAACACTGAAGCATTAATTGCCGCCTTCTGGCAGGGGCTCTCCGATAAAATTAAAGATGCACTGACTACCCAAGAGCTTCCTTCGTCACTAGAAGATTTGATCTCTCTCTGCCATCGTGTAGACATGAGGTTTCGTGAAAGAGAATCTGAGAAAACAACTCCAGTTAAAGCACCTCTTCGCTCAACCCCTCAGTTTCGTCCAGCTTCACCTTCCGTGATTCCCATGGAGATAGGACGTTCCAAATTATCTTTAGAAGAGAGGAAACGAAGAGTAAAGAATAGACTTTGTATCTATTGTGCTGATTCCCACATATGCTCAGTTCTTGCCCTAAGAAATCGGGAAATGCCAGGCCCTAACTAGTTCTGGAGAGGTGAAGTTAGGGTCCCTGGAGTCCTCTCCATCTTCTATGAAATTAAAAGTCTGCGCTTTTGATGTTACGATTTCCTTTGCTACCAAATCCTTTGAGTCACAGGCATTGATTGATTCTGGAGCAGCAGGAAATTTCATTTCTAAATCCCTAGTGAATCAATGGTCCCTACCAGTGATTACTTTGAAAACACCGATTACTGTGACTGCTATAGATGGATCACGTCTCATCAATGGTCTCATCACCCAGAGTACGTCTCCAGTAACGCTTCAGATTGGTGTACTACACCATGAAGAGATTTCGTTTTTAATTCTTCCTGTTACGACAAGTCCGATTGTCTTAGGCCTTCCATGGCTTCTAAGTCATTCTCCCCAGATTGACTGGCGCACTTCTCAAGTTACGACTTGGGGAGCTGAATGTCATCATCGTTGTCTCTCTCAAGTGGTTTCATTCAAAAGACAGCATTCGTCTATTCCACCAGGTCCTCCTCCACAGGATCCTTCATCTACGGATCTGTGCGATAAGGTTCAGTCTGAACGCCTTTCTCCTCATCGGGCGTTCGTGACGTCATCGGACGTTGAAGATGGATCTCAGGAGTCATCTTCAAAAAGTCAAGTGCTGGTGGTTCACGGTCACCATCCGTCTTTTCCGGAATTTCCTGCCCTCCCTCCCACCCAAGTTCCTGCTGTAGAGACTGTTTGTCAGACCTTCAAAAATATTTGGTCTCAGGTCAAAACCTGTTTAAAGAAGACATCTGCCAAATATAAGTCTTTCGCAGATAAGAAGAGGCGGGCTATTCCACCACTAAAAATTGGAGATCGTGTCTGGTTATCTACCAAAAATATTCGTTTGAGGGTCCCATCTATGAAATTCGCTCCTCGTTTTATTGGTCCATATAGGATCATTCAAGTAATAAATCCAGTTTGTGTTAAACTTCTACTTCCTAAGAATCTTCGTATTTCCAATGCCTTCCATGTGTCCTTGCTCAAACCTCTCATCATCAACCGTTTCTCGACTCCTCCTTCAGCACCTCAGCCAGTTCAAGTTCATCAGGAGGAAGATTTCGAGATTACTCAGGTATTGGACGCAAAAATTTCGCGAGGAGTTCTCCGTTTCCTCGTTCATTGGAAGGGCTTTGGTCCTGAGGAGCGTTCATGGATCAAAGCTGAAGATCTCAACGCCCCAGCTCTTCTTAAGAAGTTTTATTCCCAAAATCCGGACAAGCCCGGTTCCAGGCGTTCTGTGCCCACCTTTAAAAGGGGGGGTACTGTCACTCACCGGACTGTGAGTGCTTCTTCCCGTACATTTAGGAACCGTGGCCGTCCTCCATCCTGAGGGTCTGCGCATGCGCAGCCCTTTCAAACCCTTCAGTACCTGTCCCTTTAACTTAATTGGCAGATCAGGCAACACTCCCTATATTAAGCACCTGTGGTCAATACCACGTGGCCTGATCTTGGAGTCTCATTCCCCATGAGCCTCTTAAGGTGTTCCTGTGTTTCCTCGTGTATTCAGCGCTGCTGATTCCTGTGGTTTCCAAACCACTTCTACCCCTGTGGTTTCCAGACCACTTCTACTCCTGTGGTTTCCTAACCACTTCAACCCTCCTGTGTATCATCGTGACTGTTAGCTGATTCCTATCCGCTGCCTCCGTGCACTACAGTCTTCAAGCCACTTCAACTCTGCTATGTATCATCGTGACTGTTAGCTGATTCCTATCCGCTGCCTCCGTGCACTACAGTCTTCAATCTACTTCAACTCACCTGTGTGCCATCATGACTGTTAGCTGATTCCTATCCGCTGCCTCCGTGCACTACAGTCTTCAAGCCACTTCAACTCTGCTATGTATCATCGTGACTGTTAGCTGATTCCTATCCGCTGCCTCCGTGCACTACAGTCTTCAATCTACTTCAACTCACCTGTGTGCCATCATGACTGTTAGCTGATTCCTATCCGCTGCCTCCGTGCACTACAGTCTTCAAGCCACTTCAACTCTGCTATGTATCATCGTGACTGTTAGCTGATTCCTATCCGCTGCCTCCGTGCACTACAGTCTTCAATCTAATTCAACTCACCTGTGTGCCATCATGACTGTTAGCTGATTCCTATCCGCTGCCTCCGTGCACTACAGTCTTCAATCTACTTCAACTCGCCTGTGTTTCATCGTGACTGTTTGGCTGATTCCTATTCGCAGCCTCCGTGCGCTTCAGTCTTCAGCTCATCTCATCTCTCCCGTGTTTCCTCGAGACTGCTACAACTGATTCCTATCCGCTACTCTCCGTGCTCAACAGTTCCAGCTCAGCTCTGCTCTCCCGTGTTTCATCGTTGCTGCACCTGCTGGTTGCTATCCGCTACCTCCGTGTATCTGCAGAGTCCGGCTGCTGCTACTCCTCAGTTCTACTCGTCCTACAACAGCTGACCCGCTCTCCGTGCTTCTCCGTGTTCCCGCTGGTCTCTACTCGCCAGTCTGCATCGGATCTGCGCCTCACTGTTTTCATCTCATCAAGACCATCGCTACTCTTCAGGGTCCTCCAGGAGTCCAGCTCTACATACTACTGCTTCCTGAGTATTTGTTCCCCTGCTGGTCTACCTACCTGTGCGCTGCACCTACTTGATTACCGCTTCACCCCTCCAGGGACTTCGCATCCTGCCGGCCTCCAGCCGTTCAGGTATCTCTGCACTCCTGTCTGACAGCCTGCTTCTGAACCACGGTATGCATACTTCTCATTGACTGTGCTGGTGTATTGCATATCTTGCTGGACTGAGTTTGTTCTCCTCTGGAGTTTACTATCCGCTGAGACTATTGCCATCATTGACTGTGTTATCTTGTGCCGGATTACCTCAAGTGACTTTCTATTATTGCAGTGCTGTTCAGTCATTAATATATTGTGCATGTTATTGTGGATCAAGTTTAAGGTGCCCGTGTATCCCCTGTATTGCAGTCTCTCCCCATGCTCCTCCTCACATATATATTCAGTGGTACAACTTGCTAGAGGCAGACCACTGATCCCTGTTTCCTGTGTCACCTGTTCCAGTATCCTCTCACATAGCAGTGGTACAACTTGCTACCGCAGACCACTGACTTCCCGGATACCTCCACTTGGATTCCATTCCTTCACTCAGACAGCGGTACAACTTGCTATCCGCAGACCGCTGACTCTCATCACCTCCTCGTTTCTGTTGGACATTCCTCCTCACTATAGCAGTGGTACAACTTGCTACCGCAGACCACTGACTACCCTTACGTGTCCTTTGTCCATACAGTTCCTCGTGTATTTCTACATCCATATTACCAGTGCTGCTAGTCATAGACTTTCCTGAGCATCTCCATCATCTGCTATTTCCTGTTCCGTGATCACCCTGCTACCAGAGTACCATATTACCATCTATACTGCTCTGGTAAGCCTATCACCTGGTGATCCCTGGGTAAAGACTCCTAGTGCCCGTGACACAGTCCTTCAATCTGCTCAGTATTTAAGGCACCTGTGCTGATACTCAAGTTGTCTGTCCTTCATTTGTTCATCCTGACTGCGTGTGGTCGTGGCTCCTTGCTCCTGGCTGCCTGTTCCTGTATGCCCTCACCGCTACTCAGCGCTAAACCTCTCAGGACTTCAGCTCATAGAGTTTTGCCATCTGTTCCTGTATTGTTTTATCACTGCAGCACCTTTCCGATTACCTGCTCGCAGAGCGATACCAGCCTGACAAGCCCTAGGGACCCTAGTCTCTACTGTGATTCATGACAATTACAAAATGGGCAGTCTAGATGGGCCAAGTAGTTCTTATCTATGTTTCTATGAATATTATTCAGCTCAGTTATACCCGACCTTTGATATACAGTACTGTATAGTAATGTCAACTTATGGCTTTACTTGCTCTTTAAGGGCTTGTATGGTACGTTATCTTTAAGGATGCTCGTGAAATACCTAAAATGAATGCCTATGTGAAAGAGGCCAAATTCCAAAGTGTTCTTTAGTTATTCTATTTGACCACCTTGGGCATACACAGGCAAACATCCCAGCTTCTATATAAAAGTGTTTCAATGTAGATGGCATGTGCATATCATGGTTCATCTTAGGTATGCCTATGTCAACATAAGGTCCTGCCAGCTATCACTTTTGAGTTGCCCTTTTAATTAATCACATTTTTCCCCCCCAAAATACTGTTTTCATGGACTCCATCCATTTATGTTTTAAAAACATCATGAGAAGAAGAGGATATCAGGGGGTAAATGTATCAAGCTGAGAGTTTTCCGGCGGGTTTGAAAAGTGGAGATGTTGCCTATAGAAACCAATCAGATTCTAGTTATCATTTTGTAGAATGTACTAAATAAATGATAGCTAGTATCTGATTGGTTTTTCAAACCCGCCGGAAAACTCTCAGCTTGATACATTAACCCCCAGGACTGCCTTCGTTCCATATTAGGAATTTAGAAGTATGGAATTTTGAAGCGAATGGCCAGGGGCTGGTGGCTGTAGTGTTGTAGCTTTTTAACACAAATTTCACATTATTTTTAACATAATATAGTACAGTATAAAACAAGTTAAACAATGTAAGGCTATTCATCCTCTGTCCACCACCTCTCTTGTCTCCAAGTACCTCTGCCATGTCTTCTGCGTTATTTCTCTTTTCCTTAATGTCTCCTGTTCCTTATGTCTTACTTCTCTCATCTGTTTCCTTTGTCTGTCTACTACCCACGTGCCCCATCTTCATCCCAGGTAACCCCCTCACTCACTCTGCACTTGATTTCCTCTGTGCCTCAGCGCCTGCCTCTCTCTCTCCCTTACTTATCCCTTGCACCTCTCACTCCCTGCCTCACCCTGTCTTGTATAACTGTTTAGATCTACTTTGTACTCTACTTCCCACATATCCATCCTCTCTCACTCACTACCATGCTCTCCGTTTTGCTAATGAAAAACACTACACACAGCTTCTCCAAGAAGGCAAGTAACCAGAAGAGGAAGGAGGTTCAGTTAAGATAAATGGTGAAGGACAGTTATGTTTGCCAACAGATGACTGTTTTAAGATTTCCAAAATGCCACTTTCATATTTAATAAACTGTCTCCTCATTCGAACTGTACCACAGAACTGGTATTCACACATACTGTAAATGCCTGTTACCAATGGATGCTTAATTTTGTAGTATAATGTGACTTCCTGTGAGTTTTTGTGTCTTTTAGGAATACCAAGGTTGGGGTCAACATATTGGGGTACTATTTTTTCCAGTTATCTACAAAATATTTTAGAAGCATTTAAGAAATGTACTTTAGTGATAAAAGAACTCCTTCAGTCTCTATGGTATTTTACTAAATTTACATAGTTTTCAATAATTAATGTTCACGATAAAGTGATGAAATAGCGAAATTTAATGTAATAAAATTAAAAGAGCATTGTATAAAACATGTATAAAATACATAATTTTTAGCAAAATCAAAGCAATTATATATTTTGTCCATTCCACAAAAAAAAATCTGAAATGGTAAAGATTTTTCTTTAGAGTAATAAATGGACCAAAAGTGTCATTAATGTACTGGACTGCAAGTGTCCCTTAAGTTTTGTCAGTGCATAGAAAAATGCAGAGTAGATCATGTGTAAGACAAGAAATTGGGTAGAGATGGGCAGAACATGGACATTCCTAATAGAGATGTGAAAAAGTGGGAGGCACATATAGAAACCGTTGTAATTCCTACACCGTTCACCTGATTTAGATGTAAATACCCTCAAATTAAAGCTGAAAGTCTGCAGTTAAAGCACATTTTGTTAGTTTCATTTCAAAACCATTGTGGTGGTGTATAGAGCCCAAAATATGACAATTGTGTCAATGTCCCAATATTTATGGACTTGACTGTATATATACACCTCAGGCTTTATGTCTTGCATACTTTAAGACCCCAGGGAGATTTTTTTTTTTGTGAGTGAAGGAGCTTCCCAAAGACTTTGTTCAACCACAGGAAGAGCCAGTATAAGGTTCCCTGGGGTATGAATGGAGAGAGAAGAGTGGGCTCCATTCATAAGGCCCATTCCAGGTCTTGCAGTTTACCAGAGTGTGTTGTAGTTCACTCTGCTTGTAATCAGAAGTTGCACCTGTCTAGTGCTGGCAAAAGACTGCAAGGCAGCTCAATCAGTCACTTAAGACCTGGGGAGGTGGTTGTATGCCGCCTGAGAGACATTGCAAATGGTAACCAGTAAGTTCTGTATTTTGTATGTGTGTGGGACACAAGGTCCTTCTTTGCAGATGTGTGCATGTATGAGCCTCCATTTTGGTGGCAAGAGAACCATATTCTTGTTAAATAGGTATTCTAAAGCAAAGGCAATAGCAGTGTTACCTCCAGCTGTAAACCTTTCATGTATAGGACAAGTTGAAAAGAAGCTCCATCCACAGTGGAAACGTACATTAGGGCTTTTCGCTCTTTGATAAAACTTTCCCTTAAGAGACGTAGGGGTAAATGTATGAAGCTCCGGGTTCTTCAACACCCGCGAGTTCAGCGTCTTCAGCGCTTAAATTTAAAGCGGCGCTGCCTTGTAAAGGGAAGTTTCCCTTTACAAGGCAGCGCCGCTTTAAATTTAAGCGCTGAAGACGCCAAACTCACGTGTGTTGAAGAGCCCGGAGCTTCATACATTTACCTCGTAGTGTCACTGGGAAGAGAAAGAGGTGCAAATCTAAAAGTTAGGTAGATGAAGAGTTCACCCTTCCTCATAGAATCACTATTAAGACAGCTGGTGGCAGGCCTGTAGTGGGAGTTGAATGCTAGTGACTGTGTTGTTGATTTATCCCATTATAAACCAGTGGACTGTAAAATTACTGTGAACTGTGATACCCAGGTGGAAGAGTTATATGTGACAAGGGGAGCCAGTGGGTAGAGGGCTCATGGCATACATACATTACACCACTGATTACATTTACTCATGGATGGATTGTAAAAATACAAATTACAGAAGTTCTAACCACAGGATCTGTGTACTTTACCTCTTAAGACCAATAAACCAGTCCTAGGATCAGCAATTCTATTGCATGTTGTACAATAAATGCAAGTGTCTGGTTTGTATGTTTGCAAATGCAAATGTTGCACCTAAATACAATTTAGATAAATGAGCCCTACTGTCTCATTAAGAAAACAACAAATAAACTGGATTAAATGTCTCAATAGGACATCACGTCCTTGGAGACAGGTTCCATGGCATACTTGCCAATATTTTAAAATAATCTCCAGGGACACTTTGTAGCTGTACATAAACACAACATGCCATGTACTGACACAGCAGACCTACGTGTACTACAATCTCTGTCATAATATGTTTACTGCAATAGGCTATGATGCAAAGTTTTTCAAATGCCCATCTCTAAAAATATTAATGTATAAAGTTCAGAGCACACATTACATAAATAGAATAAGAAGATTTGTATGGGGCAGTTGGTCAGAAACAAAATATGCAAATATTTCCAGGAACAAATTTTTAAAACCTAGGACTGTTCCTGGCTATTAGGGACATTTGGCAAATATGCCATGGTCAGACTTAAATATGCCCTGGTTGGTAGAGATGCTTGATCTATTCATGCAAGTCAAAATTTAACTGGTTGAGTTAGGCAAACTCAAACTTTTGGTTGAACCAAACTTGTTCTGTATAGAGCTGGTTTCCTTTAACACAGCAACATTGAATAGTCACCATTAGGGTGCCAAAGTATCTAGATCAATGATCCTTCTGCGTCTCACTGAGCTTCCCAGCACCCTGATTGGTTTCCTGGCTCCTGACTTGGCTTGTCCTGACTTTCCCTGCGGATCTCCCCTTGGCATTATCACTCCCTCGATATTGACTTTGGACAGTCTGACTGCATTTGTGGCTGTTCCCTTGTACCTTGCTGCCAGTCTGTCCCAACTTTGGATTGTTTCACTACGCCTCTGCCTGAACCCTTGTACTACTACCAGCAGCCTGTTCTCGGATTGATTGTCTACACCACTTCACTGGTGGCTGACCTGGAGGGCCGCGACCTGCGTACTCCTGCAGCGAACGCCAAGCTTCCTTGTGGGGGTCCCTGGTGAAGACCAGGGGTATGTTTAGACTCCGCACCTCCTGCTTAGCAGTGCTAATACCAGTAAGTAGCCTCAGTTACCTGGTTTCTTGACAGTAATTCAATCTGGGTAGCCGTGGATCGTTCCTCTAGGATGGCCCATTTCATCCCTCTAACTGGTTTACCCTCGTCCTCAACTATTGCTAAAATCTTTATCAAAGAAATTTTCTGCCTTTATGGATGACCTCAGGAGATCATTTTCAGCTTATTTCTACATTTTGGAAATTTCTTTGTAAATCTCTTAATATTCGTCTCAACATTTCCTCGGCCTACTATCTCCAATTGAATGGCCAACTGAGAGACTAAATCAAGATTTAGAGAATTGCATCAGAATCTACAGTTGTTTGAATCAAGATAATTGAACAGACTACTTCTGTGGGCAGAACTTGCACATAATAATCTTTTTCATGAGTCTTCCTCTTCTATTTCCTTTTTCGCTGTGTATGAACAGTAAACTGTGTCAGGATTTCTTTACTGTTTGGTCTAATGCTATTAAGAATCTCAAGGAATTCTCCAAGCACTACAAAATCTTTATTGACAAGAAACAATGTGCTATTCCTGCGCTAAAAAAGGTAGACAAAGTCTGGCTTTCAACTAGAAACATACGTTTAAAAGTTCAATGTATGAAATTTGCACCCAAGTATATTGGATCCTTCAAAAATCTCCAAGTGATCAACTCAGTGGCATTCAAGTTGAAATTACCACCTTCACTTTGCATCTCTAATACCTTTCATATCTCTTTATTGAAGCCACTCATTATCAGTCATTTTTCTTCTTCGTCTTCTCCTCCATCTGTAATCAGCACTCAGCAAGGGAACAAATTTGAAGTGAAACAGATCCTTCATTCCAAATTTTCCTGAGGAAAAATTCAGTATTTGTTGGATTGGAAGGGTATTGACCCCAAAGAACGATCTTGAGTTGATTACTATGATATTCATGACCCTACTCTTCTGAAGAAATACCATTTTAAATTTCCTAGCAATCCTTTTGTAGGATGTTCAGCGCCACCCTTAAGAGGGTGTATACTGTCATGCACTGGAGCCTCTGGCTTACTTACCGAGGTCCGTGCTCAGACCTGGTCTCCTCCATTGGGCCTTCACCAGGTGCTGACAGCTCTGCAGGCGTCCGATGGCAGCAGCCATTGTGTTTTATAATATTCTCTATTCAACCATTGACTGATAACTTGGCACTGCTGCTCATTTTTCAAACTATTTAAGGCACCTGTTTTGGCAAAATGATGCAAGATTGTTAAGTCCTGTAGCCTGCTAAGATGCTCGATTGTTTAGCTCCTCTGAATTCTGGTATCTTGGTATTTTGTATCTGAGTCCATTAATCAGGTCCCGGTATACAGAGTCATATGCTTCTCCGCTAATCCTGGTATCCTGTATTCATGTGCTCCTGGTATCCAGTGCCAAATTTTTCTCAGCTTATTCGGGTATCCTATATTTGTTCATATTTTACTGATCCTGATAGCCTGCAATACTTGCTTCTCAGCTAATCCTGGCACTATGGTATTGAGTATTCATTCCTATTCAGTAGATCTTGGTATCCTGTGCTGTTTGCTTCTCAGCTTATCCTGGTAACCTGTTATTCAGTATCTGTTTTTATTCTGTTCACTCCTTGGTGGCTATAACATCTTTTCCTGTTAGTCTCGATTGATACCCATCCGGAGGACTGCAACCTGTGGGGTTAGGCAGGGAAGCCCAAATCTCTTTGTGGGGGTTCCTGGCAAACAATTTCATCATGTTCGACTTTGTGGTGGGTAGACTGCTAAGAGTCCAAACCATGCGTGACATTATGTCTGTATAAGGCTGTCACACCACACTACAGCCTGTTACACACATTTTTTATCTTAAACTATCTTGGGGAATTCTCTCTTTGCAACAAGATATATATATATATATATATATATATATATATATATATAAAAATTAGAGATGAGCAGTTTAGATTCTGAGAAATCCGACATCCAAATTTTGGGGTTTCAAGTACAACCGAAATATGAGCCGGTTTTGTGCACCAAATTCAGATCTGTAAATGAGGCAAACAAAGTATTTATCCAGTGAAATCCATTTCACTGAAGCAGAGTGCCTACATTTAAAGTGCAATATAATTATTCAATGACCTATGTGTTTATGTTTGCATATTGTTGACATTGTTTTTCTGGCATGTTGAAAAACATTGCATATCGGTGGAATCGTGGTATTACCTACACTACCGCTACTTATATGCCACTGTGGTAAAACCTTATGCCACAAACAAAAATAATAAACCCACAAATTTTTGCAGTTTTAGCCCTGTGTTCCTTGTTTTATTCCAACACTACTTGGGGAACCTTTGATTCTTTACCAAACCACTAGGCCTGTAAAATGCTTCCTTACACTACTTCTGGGGTGCCAATCATCCGCGACGTTACGGTGGGGTAGTCTCAATTTTGTATGACTGTCCCACTTAGCCAGGACTTTATCCAGACTGCAAGGATAGTTGGGAGGTATGTCTCGCTTTCCACTGTACTGCTTAACGTCCAGCTGTGTGCACTACAGTTAGGTGCAAACAGCTCACCATTAATTATCAGTACAGTGTGAAGTGAGACATTCCTCCCAACTATCCTTGCAAACTGAACAAAGACCTGTCGTAGCGGGACAGTCACACAAAATTGGGACTACCCCCCGAGACTGTGAGCAGTTGGTTACCATTGCCCATGTATTTGAAAGGATAGGAAGAGTTGGAGAGCAGCCTAGCACGGTCTCAAATGATAGCCACGCCCCTTGCATACACTCAGTGTGGCATATGAATCCTCCTCTATAAATCCTACATTTGCCCTTGTCAATTTCTATTTAACTATTGTTGTAATAACTGTTTGTTGTAATAGTATGTTATAGTATATAGTATAGAGACATGAACTATTTAGTGGAGAAAAAGCAGGGTGCTATATGATCCTGAGCAGTACATCCCAAAATACAAAGCGATTTCTTGCTTTTTTAAAAGTGTTTCAATCTGCAAGCATTGTATGAGGGGCAGTATCAGTGACATCTGAAGTATTTAGTGGACAAAAACCATGTTGCCGTATCCTTCTATTTTATATATTACCACGGCACTAATCGGATGGTAAGCTGTGCATACTGACCTGCTTACTTACCTCCCCAGAATCTGCCTGACCTTAAAGGGAATAGAAGTTGAGGGAAAACAAGACCCATAAATTTTACTTATTATTGTCAACCTAATAATACTGTCTACATTTCAATTGTCAACCTACTACTACTGTTTATATTTGAACCGTCGACCTAATACTACTATCAACATTACATTTTGTGACTGTGGGTGGACATTTTTGCATTATAGCTGTTAGTAGAGATGAGCGGTTCGGATTATGTCAAATCCGACATTGGGGAACCAAGTGAAACCGAGTCATGACTTGGTTTCTCCCACCAAACTCGGATCTCAAAATAAGGCGAAACTTAATTTCGGGAATTTGTTTGCGAATTTTGGATCCCCATCTTTTGTATATATAGTCCCCCTTGCTTTAACAAGTGCCATTTTAGAACAGACAGCGTGTAGGGAGGAGGTTAGCTGCTCTGCTCATAAAATAGCGTTAAGGGTGAACCAGGGACATAGGAAAACAATAGAATCCTGTCATTATTGCATAGCAGTTCTGTAGAGAATAGTCAGCTACAATATTTTGCTGATCAATTGCTTTTAATTTCAATCTTAAATACAATTTACACAGACAAGTGGCTATTGGTTGTTTTTAATGCATTGCGTTGCATATCTAATAGTACTAGACAGTATATACAGACTAAGTTAGATAGATATCATTCTGAGCTAACTAGTATATTCTTTGAAACAAACAGTGTGCTTTTGCTGTCAGACTATTAGTAGCAGAATCAAAAAAACAAAAGATTTCTTTCTTTTAAAATTGAAAGTTTTTCTAATGAAATTAATGTTGTGTGGGGCAGTGCCAGCTGAAATAATTTTTGCAAAAACTCGGTGTTTGCGTGCGAGAGCCAGTAGCAGTTGCACACCCAAAAAAAAAACCTATATATTCTAATCTTTTCTATTTTTCCATACTTGTCTACTTTGGAAGGGTCATTCAATGAAATCTATATAAAAAGGGTGTTTGTGAGGGTCAGCACGCAGCTACACAACCCCCAAAATACACTATGTGGTAAATTTACTAAACTGCGCGTTTGAAAAAGTGTAGATGTTGCCTATAGCAACCAATCAGATCATAGCTGTCATTTTGTAGAATGTACTAAATAAATTATAGCTAGAATCTGATTGGTTGCTATAGGCAACATCTTCACTTTTTCAAACCCGTAGTTTAGTAAATATACCCCTATATATTCTAAACTTTTCTATTTTTCAATACTTGTCCATTTTGGAAGGGTGATTCAGTGAAATCTATATTTAATAAAGGGAGTTTGTATGTGAGGGTTTTTTTCTGGGCATTTTCAACTTTCAGTGACCGCATGTAGAACATTGCAGTGGCTGCATAAACAAATGTCATCTGCCATGCCATCAACTGAAGCAAGCCCATTGGATAAATTAAACAACATTTTTTTTAGTGTAAGGTGCAAGAGATAAAAATGTTGAAATACTATGCACACAATAAATTTGAAACTTTATACAGCAGGCATTATGTAGAGTGAAGAAGCAGTAACTTGATTGTTACTGCTTCTTCACTCTACATAATGCCTGCTGTATAAAGTTTCAAATTTATGTCATTAGATAGGCAGAGGCATCAGTAGATATTTAGACAAGAAGACACCCAATTGTAAAGAGCTACCCTATTTGCTCTAGCTATAAACATAAATGAGGATGCTGAAAGATGAAGGTGGCCTGCGCACATACTACAAAAATTCAAAGATTAGACACACAATACATTGCCAGAGTAAATATATAGAAATAACAAATCCCCTATAGCGCTACAACAACCACTGCCGCTGATGTATTAGATCAAAGACTAAACACCTAAGTCAAAAATAACATAAAGATATACAAATGGATCAATATTTCTGTGCTGTGGTACCTCTTCAACTGAAGACAAAACAAATTAGGAAATGACAGTGTAATAAAGAAATAGTAAAAAACAATACTTAAATTCATTGATGTAGATCCATACTGATTCTTCTTATTAGATCTCAAAATAAAGTAAAAGAGATCATAGCATAATCCTGTATGGTTTAGACCAGGGTTGTCCAACCGGCGGCCCAGCCCGCCTGTAAATGTGGCCCAGCGGTTGTGGCAAGGGGGCAGCGCTGTTAATGAAAAAAATATCCTGCAAAAAAAAAAGAAGAAAATACTTACCTTGCGGTCACGTCAGCTGGCGCTCCAGCTCCCTCCCTGGTCTCCTCCTCCGTGCGGTGCTCGCAGTGAATGTCGGGGGTGACGTCATCACACCCGACATCCATTGCGTAGCGCAGCACAGAGGAGTCACCCGAACTATCAGCAGCAGTGAAAGATTATTCAGTATCTTATTGTTGTTACTCTGAATTTGGACTTTCTGCACCATGCAGTTATGAACTAGCTGTGTTCTCTGTATGTATCTAATATAAATATTAAGAGATAATTGTATTTTTAATATTTTAAACCATTTTAAATGTGCAGTGCTGAGTAGGGTGAAATTATCACCCACTGTTACCCTCATCGGAGGCTGCTCCATGAGCCATTTTTCCCGCCACCCTATCTTTAAATCTCTGTAGATTTCTATTAGTCCTCCTGATGCTCCCTATATCGGTGACCATTTCAAACTGGTCAATTAAAAATCATTCATGGGTGCAGAAAGAGAGGAAAAAAAAGTTTTTGGCATTTAATTCCCCGAACCCCACTAAGGGGCAGATGCAGGTAAGTTAAATTGCAGCTGGTAATGGGACTACTGCTTTAATCATGATTCTGCAACAGGTTTCCTAACTCTTACTAACTTCATTTCCCAGTAAGTTTAATATGTTAACTATGTTTTCTATGTTTAGTGTTAGTGTATTTTATGTGCGGCCCAAACCAACTCGTCGTCTTCCAATGTGGCCCAGGGAAGCTAAAAGGTTGGACACCCCTGGTTTAGACACTCTCTATACTAACAAACTGAAGTAAAACATTCACAGAAAGAATAAAGCAGAGTGTCCCAAAATAGAACCTTCACCAATCTGGTACATATCCAGGATCAATATCAGACAGGTGGATAATAACGGCACTTCACCAGGTGTAATAAATATATCCTCATGTGGAGGCGCGAGCACCCCTTAGGGGATTCTACTCACAAACTGCTTTCTTTAGTAGTTGCACATCACGATATACTTGGTTCTTTCAGTATCACAGCCAGAGCAAAATATAGTAAAGATAAGATAAAATATCTCTAATGTAGTAAATAGAAAACTTTTAATAAACAAGCCACATAACAAAGGTACTCCTACCAGATGTAGAAAGACAATCAGCATAAAGTTAAATATGAATAGTGAAAGTCATCGTAGATGGTAAGTACGGATGGTAAGAAGTCCTTTCAATAAAATGACACGTAAGGCACCGATGCGTTTCGATCCATAACTCTTGCATCTTTTTCAAGGTGACGTGTCAAGCATTATGTTGCGTCCTTTTATAGTCATATCCGATCACATGATCGGATACAAAAACAGATGAAGAGCATTTACAATACAGCGCTTTATTGCATACAGAGTGATACAGTAAGTAAGTTCACACAGTAAAAAGAAGATGTCAATATAAAAATCAGAAATATATACAAAGTGCAAAAGTTAAAACTTCACGTCTATTCGGATCAGTATGCGTATTAAACGCCTCCCACTATGGGCGGTCCTCCAATTAAGATCATAATACGTATCCATATGAGGACATTATAAACAGAATTACATAAACATAAGTCCTTTTAGAGTGATCATCAAGACAACAACATAATATTATTGTCCATATGGTATTTGTACGAATTTTTTTTTAGTATTCATCGGTTGCCAAGAGCATGGCTTTCATTACCTTGCCGCTCTGTGAGTAAATGAGGATGCTGAGAGATGAAGGTGGCCTGTACACATACTACAAATATTCAAAGATTAGGCAAACAATACGCTGCCAGAGTATTCATCAGTTGATAAGAGCATGGCTTTCAATAACATGTTTTACTTTTATGGTTTGTGTCATAATGCTGCTCTTATGAAGCAAACCAGGGGACTCATATTTACGGGGAGAGAGGACTGAAAAATCATTTACCCCGGTGGAAACTTCATCCAACCCCAAGGTAAAGATGACTGCCCGAGACTTGCAGTGGAGGTGGTCCCAAAGACCCATGTATATAAATAATATTTATATGTATATTAATGATGTGTAAGAAATATATAAAAGAGTCAGTTCAGATACGCCCATAGTTGCCCATCCCAAACGTAAGTATGTATAATACTTACATTGATGCAGATTTGGTTGTCCAAAAACATGTCTTGACAATGCAATTGAAAGTCCACATTCTGAGAAATGAACAGGACAGAATTTGTTTCGTTCAACCCCCCGGGGTAACGGGGACTGCCAAAGACTTGCAGCAGAGGCGGTCCCCAAGAAAGGGTGTACTTACTCTAGTGACAGGCAGCCGGGCACGCTGCTTTAATTATATTATTGCTGCCTAGTGAGTGGATGTGGGGGGTGCTTTTGGCCCCATTTCTCCTATATCCGTGCTACCGGTTCCTACTCATAAGCTTTTGCTATGGTGTGTTAAGTCCTGGGTCATCCAAGTACCTGTGAGTGCATCCAACTTTATAGGAAAGGCGGCTGCTACAGGTGAGGACCTCTCCTGCTGGTTCTAAAAGCTTTTGACAGTTACTAGGAAGCCATAACATCGCAAAGGATTATATGCTGGGACCAGTGGTGTAATAGCAATCTGACCTTCCACTGTTTTGTTTTGCTATTAGTTGTTAGTTGACTCGCATTGCTCTCTCCTCCACCATTTTTATTTATTTTATTTAAAATTTACATTGGTGACTGTTGCTTATTTATTTATTCAATTACAGAAATAGTAAGTCTGAACATGCGAAGGTTTGGGTGCAATGAAAGGGAGATATCAACAATATGCAGTTTACTATTTTTTAATTGAATTAGAGAAAGCAAATGCAATGATGACAAAGTTACAAATGAATGTTAATGCTATAAATAGTAATATAGAAGTAAAACAGCTCAAAATGGCATTATTTTACCTATTTTTCACAATTTTTATTTAAACCCAGGTCCAAAACCAAAATCTTTTGTATTTGTTCGATAAAGCCCGTAGCAAAGTCGAAACAAAGTCGGTTTAGAACTGACACCAGTTTAAAAATTTAAACACGAGGATCAGCCCACATCTCTAGTTGTTACTATAGTATTGTGTACATTGGGCGCCTTGTACAAATAGCTCATTTTGCAAACTGGAGGGGTGTAAAAGACAGAGATTTAGTCCTGCTTCTCTGTGCACAGGCCAAAGAAATTTGAAAGAAGTTTCCTTGCATCATATTCAACTTCTACGTGGTAGTAGCAAATCTCTTAAAGCAGATATTTGTCCGGGAGACTCCCGAAATTCGGGTTGGTCTCACGGACTCCTGGGAGAGCAGGCAAGTCTCCCGCATCCCGCAACTGCCTAGCCTAAATGACGCGATTCACTGTGAATCGCATCATTTTAGCCAAGCTCCATCGGCAAAACGGCATTTCCGTCGCGGGGGCAGGGTCAAATTGATGCGTTTGGCCGCACCCCGCCCTCTCCCACCCTCAAGTCACGCCTCTCTCCCCGAGTACACAAAGTAGGCAAGTATGATTTGTATGAGTCATTAAACATGGAACTCCCAAAGGCCATATTTCAAGGCAAAGTAGATAATCAGGTGTCCCTAATATCCAGACATCTACAGACATGGGGCTAGACTGTCTATTTATAAATTTGACCTTCCCTGCAAACATTGAGAACAGGTTTTTACACAATACCTTCCTATACAGACAGCTTTCACAATGAAAGGTGTTAATAATATCCTGTGCATGTAATACAAGTCATTAGTCTGATAACTCTGGGAAATATTCTCCCCTCATATGAATGAAATATTCCACTCCTATTGTCTTGTTCTGAGTATTACCATGTATAATTAACAATACTATCTTATGCTTCACTGCCCCTTTTACAACGTCAGTGTTTCAGCTTATGCATGAGTGACCGGGACTCCAGCACGTGTCAGGGCTACTGAACTGCATTAGATTCAACGTTGTTCTCTAAAGAACCTAAAACAAGGCAAGTGAAATTAGCAGCAGTGGCACTTAACATGAATTATAAATAAACCCCTCTGTTCTTTGCTTGCATTCTACAATAATGTTGTGTTCTTGCAACTCCAGCACAAATGGACCTATCTATGAATGATGAGAGCTTAGCGTCTTGTTATATTAAGGATTTTGCTAGTACCAGTGTAGGTTTGCAGCACTAGGCTGGGTAAAGTTGTTATTTATTTATTGCAACATTTTGCATATGTAGACATTATGAATATGTAGACATTTTCTTGGTCGAAATTATAACAGCGTAGACATTATCTCTGTCAATATTATGGTGTATACATTTTGAATGTTGACATTGTGAATGGAGACATTTCGAACACATCCCATCTAAACAGCTTGCTCAAGGAATTATTTCCACAGGACAAGCTGTTTCAATAGAATCTAGTGGATGATTGATCAAATGTAAAAAAGCCATAATGGCACAAATAGCTTTTTTCACTGAAGATGAGCTTTTTTTTCTTTTCTCCATATATAGTAAAAGGGTTTTCTCTGGGCTGCAATCAGGTGTTGCACCTCCTTGTTTCAAATGTGAGCGGTGTTGCTATCTGCAGAAAATTGCCTGTATGGTATAGATTCATAACACTACACACACCTCTATAGGAGTAGACTCTGGATTGGAATCTCTGGACTTTTTGGGGCCGCCTTCAATGCACCGTATGCTGTACCCCTCTACAAACTTTGTGGGAGTTCATAATCTCCTAAATGATGTATTTCTGGTGGTCTCAATATCCACTGCAGGCTGGGTGCCAATAGCAATTCCGGAAATTGATCAGGGTTGACTTGCTTCAGGAGAGACCCCTCTCCCCTGTAGCCTCTTCCATAGTACCTACAGGTCTTGTTTGCTGTTCACTGGACAAAACCACAGAGGAGAAATCTGATAAAGGAACAAGAACTGGGTGGAGGCTGTGATTGAAGAAAAAGGGTGACTCTTGAACTAGATTCTACTTAAAAATGTATGCCTACATTGTGGAGTCAGGACTAGTGGATATCAGAGTTGAAGCACCAAAGAAACTGCTGAAGAGACTGCTAAGCCCACCATATTTGGCGATTTAGTGTGGTACGCAGAACTGAACTTATGAGAGGTCGCCAGCCCATTGATGAAGCCCTCCAGGGGGTAAATGTATCAAAGTGCGAGTTTGCCAGCGTGTTTAAATCGCGGCAAATCGCGAGTGTTTACCCGCGAGTTTTGAAAAAAAAACTGGAAAATGTATCAAGCTGCGATTTTGACACTCATGTTCAAAAATCGCTGGTCATCTCTGGCAATTTTGTGCGATGTAAACACTCCCGAGTTTAGCTAACTCTCCTGTGTTTGGTAAACTCTCCTGTGTTGTAACAGTGAGTTGTCAACACATCACTGTTACACTGCCCCTGTCATACAGCTGCCGGAGCTCAAAATGTAAAAGAATAGATAAAAGTTTAAAAAAAAAAAAGCGTGAGGTCCCCCCACTATTTATGCTTAACCCTAGTCTGCCTGACTAGTGCTGGTCCCGTGAAAATCGGGGAAAAATTTTGCGTGGGGTTCCCCCGATTTTCACTTTACCAGCACTAGGCAAACCAGTCAGGGTTGGCGGCACTATAGCAGGGGGACGCGCGGCAGGGGTCCCCCTGCCATAATGACTAACCAACCCTAGACTGTTCAGCGCTGGGCTGGATTCCCTAGGGAGTGGGGTCCGCTGAAAAAAACGAGCGGGCCCCCCCCCTAGAAAGAACCAGCCCAGTGCTGATAGCACTAGGGCTCTTCCTACTACCCCTGGGCTGTGGGTAGTAGGGTAATACGGCGATAAAGTATAAAAAAAAAAAACGCCCGCCAATTTTTTTTGTAGAACTACAAGTCCCAGCCAGCTAGGTTGCCCAAAACAGTGTGGCCATGCTGTTGCTTGTATAACTTCAAGCACCAGCATACCCACGGCAGCCAGGGCATGTTGGCACTTGGAGAACCACAAGTGCCAACATGCCCTGACATCCCTGGCTTGCTGGGACCTGTAGTTCCACAAAGAAAAAAGTCAAAACAACAACACCCTAGTAAAAACCACATCTATTTATTAAAAATAAAAACCCCACAATAAATACACTAACCACCCTCATTTTAACCACATCTATTTAATAAAAAAAAAAATAATACTCACCAAAGATGTCTTCTTTCTTCTTCCAAAGTGTCCTTGCTTGCCCCAGTCCCTTAATATTTATACCTCCAATAGTCCATGCTTGCCCCAGTCCCAGCAAATGTGTACTTCCAAAATGGCTTGAAGAAATTCAGCATCACTTCGGCCAGAAGGGCCCCATATTTGTAACATCCCGACTCTGTGTTCTTGATTGTAGTAAATAAAAAAAATCTTGAGGCGCCGCAAACACCTCCTACTAGGTACAGGGCCGGATTAAGGGAATGGAGGCCCCTGGGCTAAGGGGGCCTCCATTCCCCCGTGAGGGCCCCCCCCGTGATCCGAGCCGCCCCCCCCCCCCCCCCCCCCGGCACTTACCTCCTTCTCCTCCTTCCCCGGCGCGCTGTACACTCTTTACTAAGGAGATCTCGTGGGAGTGAGACTCACGAGATCTCCTCAGTGAGGAGAGTACAGCGCGCCGGGGAAGGACCGCAGTGAAAGTGCTCAGCAGCACTGATCGGGCTGGGGGCGCCCCCGCCCCCGACCGATCAATACTGCTGCTGAGCACTTTCAAGGGCCCCCTGGATGCCATAGGCCCCTGGGCTGTAGCCCAGTTAGCCCTATGGTTAATCCGGCCCTGACTAGGTAGGAGGTCCGAACCGCAATGAACTTACGTTCATTGCATAAGCTTTAACTGCAGTATAATGTGATTTTCCCACGCCAGTGGGGGAATCACCTAATACTGTACCTAGAGCTTACGCAAGTAACGTAGCGCATGCTACCCCTGCCGCGCATCCCCCTGCTATAGTGCCGCCAACCCTGGCTGGTTTGCCTAGTGCTGGTAAAGTGAAAATCGGGGGAACCCCACGCAAAATTTTTCCCCCGATTTTCACGGGACCAGCACTAGTCAGGCAGCACTAGGGTTAAGCATAAATAGTGGGGGGACCCCACGCTTTTTTTTTTCAACTTTTATCTATTCTTTACAGTTTTAACACTGCCAGGGCAGTGTAACAGTAATGTGTTTCTACAACACGCTGCTATCAAGCAGCGTGTTGTATCTGGCGTGTTTAGAAGCAAACTCTCCTAAGTTTGCTAACTCGCAGCTTCATACATTTGAGAGCTGTATAGCTGCAGTGGCAAACAGTCGGTAGTTTGATCTCTGGCGATTTTGCAAGTAGCGATTTTGACAGAAGCAGAACTCTGGCGATTTTGTATGAAATCTCAGCTTCATACATCGGCGAGTTTCAACTCTCCCGAGAAAATCGCTGGAGTTGCAAAATCGCACTTTGATACATTTACCCCCAAATCTTGGCCACAAACTTAGTGCACACCTGGGGGACATAGCATAAAAAGTATCATGAATACAGCACTAATTCCTGTGTAAAACAAGGTACTTGTATTATTAATATTGTCTAAACCCCTTGTTTCACCATGTTCAGTTTCAGGCTCGGTGAGCATGTACTTCTTGACCCTCATGAGCATTGTGCCAGGCATGTCGATCAACCAGTCCCATTCTCTGGAAGAGTGTCTGGCATATCCAGTGCAAGATTTCTTTGTGCCCTAGCACAGCTTCAGCATACCGCTCCTCCTACCCCCAAAACCCTCTTCCAGCCCCTCACACACTTGACTTTTGTAAAGTAAAAATAATAAACCTTACATCCTCCTGGCTGGCAAGACTGCAGTCCAGATGCACTGAAGTCTGATGTACAACACTGTCCAGGCTCCACTGCTGCAAAGGGACAAAAGCAGGATCTCTAGAGGAGAAGTTTTCAAGATAGTTAATCAGATTTGTTTTGCCTGATTTTTGAACAAAACAAAAATAGCTTGTCACAATTATCCAGCAACAGACTGTTTTTGTGATGATTTTGCAAGAACTAAGTTTAAAGGAACTGGAATACCACAAACTGTTATTGAGTATAACATCGCTAAACTCTGAAGTATTTACCAGGACTGGGACAATCTGTTTAATTATTCATCTATTTCTTTACTGTTATGTTTGAAAGCAGGAAACATTGAATTGTGTTTAGACTGATACATTTTTGTTTAATTGGTATTGACATTAAACAAACCACATATCTCACTGTTTAGAGAATTGTAGTACATAAAGAACACCTTCTCTGCCAGAGGTACAATATGTTATATGTAATATACCCTCTCATCCAGGCAATTGACTAACATAGGACACACACTCACTGCACTTACCTCCTCTCAGCCTCCTTCTTCTCCGCTGCTCTGATGAGTGATATCTGCATTGTCAGATTACTTCCTGCTCAGCATATCATGGTACTTTACTCAGACCATGTACTGAGGGATGGGTTGGAGTGCTGTGAGACTTCCTTCTTATCCCGGCACTGTAGGCAGTAGCCTAATACTAGTGCCAGGACTCATCTCTAGACACCTGTTGTTGATGACCCGGTGAAAGTCTTGGCATTCCTCTGGTAGATCAGCTTGTCACAAACCTTGCTTGGAGAAGCGACCCCTACAGAAGCTAGTTGGTGTAGTGGGCCAGTAGGAGACATCCCTATATTTTTCATTCCATCATATAATCAGCTTTGTCCTCCAGACAGAAGTGGGGTTGTCAATATAGAGCCATGAGTATCACTGAATTATGGGGCATTTAGGAGAGGTGGTGGTGAGTTCCCACTGTCGGTCCAGGTACATGTCAGTAAATGATGTGTCTCATGTCACAGTGTGGAGCCTTCATGGCAATCTGTCATATCTTGAGAATGAGGGGAAGACCAATCTTGATGGCAAACCTCAATTAAATTAAACTCTCAACGGCTTTGGTATCCAAAATAACCTTGGTGGCTCCTGCCGAGTCATGGGGAGAGAGAAATGTTATTCTGTGTTAGGAGGAAAGATGGCTCTTTGCTCACCAGACTTACCTCCTATTCTAGTGAGTGTTGTCATTTTCCAATGGCTCCTACTGGGGTGTCTGGTGACATTTGTTACTAATGCCCTGCTTCACTACAGTAGAGGCACCTTTTGGATTGTCTGCAAGTGGACTAATCTGTAGCGAGCACAAACCAACCCACCTGCCTTGGCTCGTCGGAACACTCTGGGAGTGGTGTTTCACATACAGTGCAGCCAGCTAGAGATACAGATCCTCATGTAGTGGTGGACTCACATGCACTCAGAACGTACAGGAAAAAGATGCATGTAAAAAAAGCATATTTATAAGCAAACTTTCAGTCAAATGCATCTTGAGATGCATCCAAATCAGAAAGATAACATTTGTGGCAAACATATCTAGACATATAGCCAACTCTATCTATAGCATACAGATGCGGCTAGTATAAAATACAGCCGATTTATAAGTTAGAGTGAAGCATATGCCACATTGCTAATTACAGATAGCCCTCTGTAAACACACTATTCACTTTTGTGTATACTGCATTTCTTCTATTCTGTACAAATAGGGTAATGCTACATTAAAAGTGTGTATAATGACTGCCACATTAACAACTAACATTTGTAAAGACACTTCTTTTCCCATTGTGTAGTAATATATCATTCTGGGAGAGTAGGCAACTATGTGTTTAATACGCATACAAAGGGGAAATAATCTAAGTGAAGACATTTTCATCATATGGCTTGTGACTCCAGAATCAATACACCAGCTATTTAATAATGAGGCTCTGACTTTGGTATTGAAGACAACACACTTCCTACAGTGGTTTCTGCTTTCTTTTTAACACTACTGACTTTTTCATGAGCAACATGTTTCTGTAGCTGATTTATTTTGACTTTCCAATGTCTGCAGCCTGCCTTTAAGTGACTGACCTTTATGAACACAATACATTCACTTATTTCCCAATGCTGACTGTTATTTTTAACCTGAACCTTGTGTTTTAATGCTAGTTGTGTGCTACCTTCCACTGTATACATGTATACTCATCCACAAGCTTGCTTTTAACATATCTTAATGTGAGTTCATTATCTGGTCAGACATCAAGTGCTAGTACAACAGTGAGCAGTACAATGCTACAGGAATACATTTTATTTTATGCTTCACAGGTGCTTTACCATGTCTAAAGTACATCTTGTATGCTTCCCTACATATGCAGGCTTTAGTCAATTTCGCTTGGTACAGCTTTCTAATTAATTACAGTTATTTGTGAAGGTTTTATATGCACTTTCTGTAACCCTGATTAATGATATGATACTTCCAAGTACCTTCTCTTTTTAGTAGCATGTTTATTTTAGGGATGCTCAGGCTCAGCTATTTTAAAACCAAGCTCCCCCCCCCCTCCCCGAACTTAGGCAATCTGGCTCGGCTCGGTACTTTCACGTGTCCTCGGAACTGAAATCAAGGCAAAACGTCATTGGGGTGTCGTTGAATCTCCCAAGTTTTGGATTCCATAAGTACCACCCTCCAAGGAGATCCAGCGCCATATCACAGGCACAGAAGGGGTAGCGGCGTTCTTGGCAGTCTCCAGTGTCATTGCTCAGCGTCATTGCTCACACAAACAGGAGGGCTGGCAGTGTTCTTATCAGTCTCCAGTGAGATTGCTCTGTGCTATTGCTCATAAAGAAACAGGAGGGGTGGCAGTGTTCTTATCGGTCTCCAGTGACATTGCTCTTTGCTATTGCTCATACAGAAACAGGAGGGGTGGCAGTTTTCTTATCAGTCTCCAGTGACATTGATCTGTTGCACTGCTCATAAAGAAACAGCAGGAGTGGCAATGCACTTATCAGTCTCCAGTGACATTGCTCTGTGCTATTGCTCATATAGAAACAGGAGGGTTGGCAGTGTTCTTGTCACTCTCCAGTCTCCAGTACTATTGTACAGTGCCATTGCTCACACAGAAGCAGAAGGGGTAGCAGTGTTCTTGTCAGTCTCCAGTGCCATAGCTCTGCACCACCGATATGGCAACCAGCTGCTGGCACCAGTCATGATGAGACTAGTCCTAAAGCCTATACTCAAGGGCATAGTGGGTTTAAGTTAGGGAAACTGAAATCCCTCAAAACGTTTTTTACATTGGTAAAGAAAAAAACACCTCTCTAATGAAGGGAAAGTTTACTGTGGAAAAATATAAAATTACCAACATGCCATTGTACCTAAAATATTAACAAGCATACCAGCATCACCTAGCTTCCTTTTCTCAGCTAGATCCCGGCACCTGCAATCTACACTGTCATAATCCTCACCCTCATCCTCACCCTCATCAGTGTGTATCTCATCCTCACACAATATTAATTCATCCACTGGAATCCACCATTACAGAAGTCTCTGCACTTTGATATAGTTGTTGGTAATGGTCTTCCTCGTGGAATTTGTAGTTCATTTTACGGCGGAGATGTCATGATTTTTGGGCAATTCTTTTAGACCAGAGCAGATGTCAATATGTTGTGCTGACTCATCTGCATCACCACTGAGTGTCCTGAGAAAGCTAAATTTTTTCAAGCAGCAGTTGCCAGAGAAACTGAAGGAGGAGACGTCATTGTGTGATGTTACCTTGCTGACAAGGAGTTTATTGCATCTCTTGACGTCTGAGTCAGTTGTAAAGAAAGAAAAGCTCTTAGCCTTAGGATCAAGCACAGTTGCCAAAATGTGGCGATCCTATTTCAGAATGTTGATAACTCTTA
Organism: Mixophyes fleayi; assembly: GCF_038048845.1. Lineage (NCBI taxonomy): Eukaryota > Metazoa > Chordata > Amphibia > Anura > Limnodynastidae > Mixophyes > Mixophyes fleayi. The sequence continues at coordinate 323,022,075 of NC_134403.1, read as the reverse complement.
GATTCTGGCAAGGATAAGGTACTTGATCTACAATTCCGACATACTTATCGGAATTGTTTTGTTTCATCTCCTCCTTCCATTTATCAAGCTGCTTTTCCAAAAGTCTACTTAAGGGAATCACTTGACTCAAGGTAGCAGTGTCTGAACTCACTTCACAGGTGACTGCTTCCAGTGGTTTCAGCACCTTGCACAACACGGAAAGTATCCACTGCGCTGGGCTAAAATACATTCGCCCTCAAATTCTATTCTTCATGCAGCTGCTGCAATCTCCTACATGACGTTGCAGAATGCTGAAAATGACCTGGAATATTTCAGAACACAGACAGCATCTCATGCATGTCACTGTCATTTTTTAAAAAGCTCTGTACCCCCAAGTTGATTGTGTGAGCAAAACAGGGAATGTTGTGGAATTCTCCCTGCTGTAATGCTCAAACAATATTGGTGGCATTATCAGAAATGACATATACTCAGGAGAGTCCAAGCAAGACAAGCCATGTTACAATGACATCCCTTAGTTTTTCAAACAGGTTGTCAGCGTATGCCTCTAAGTGAAGCAGGTGATACACAGAGTTGCCTGCCTCTGAAAGATCTGCCATTGTTTGTTAGATGCTGCTGCTGTTCCTGCTGCTGACTGCGATTCACCAACCCAGTGGGCTGTCACAGTCATATATTGTTTTGTTTTCCCAGTTCCTCTTGTCCATATATCTGTGGTTAAGTGTACAGTGGGTAGAATGGCATTTTGTAGCCCAATAATTTTCATTTTTGTAACCTGCTGGTACAGGTGAGGAATTGCTTCTCTAGTAAAATGGTGCAGAGATGGAATTTGGTAACGGGGATACAAGACCTCAATTAACTTCTAAATCCTGCTGCATTAATGGTAGATATTGGACGCAGATCTAATACCAGCATAGTCGCCATGTTGCCTGTGATCTGCTGTGCGACTGGGTGACAGCCGTCATACTTGCTTCCTCTTGCAAAGTATTGTTTAACAGTCAATTGTTGTAAACTACTAGTAGTCTTCTTCTTGGTCTCCTTCTGGGTTGAAGATGCTCCCCCAGCAACAGGAGCAGCGGCAGCAGCGGGCCTATTGCTGAAGGATTCTTCTGAGGATTCCTGGATAGGGGAGGAGTCATCTCACCTTAGCAACTTGGATGCAGGACTAACTCTCACAACTAGTGAGGGTATTGATGAAGAAGGTGTCCTGGGTGTAGATTGCAGGTGCTGAGATCTAGCTGAAAGAAAAGAGAGCTAGCTGATGCTGGGCTGCTTTTTGTTATTTTTTTAGCATACGTTTCTGACTTTCTCAAGAGCTTGCCATGAACTCACTTCAAATGGTGTAACATAGATGAGGTTCCCAGATGGTTAAGATCCTTATCTCTACTGACTGTGGCTTTACAGATGCTACAAATGGCTAGACAACTATTGTCAGTATTTGGGTAAAATTAATTCCACACATTAGAGGTGGATTTTTTGGTCTTATGCCAAGGCATGACAATGGCCTTCTTCTTATCACTGGCATGAACTGCTTCCACTGGTGCATGATTTGCCACTGTAGAGTTCATTGACAGCACTGTTAGCTTAGCTGCCTTAAGCCCATTGGTAGTTTGTTTTGTGGGGGCCCAAACAAACCAAGCACTTCAGCCACAAAACTGGCACGCCTTGTTGCTGAAGTGCTTGGTTTGTTAAACTGTGCATGTCCTTTTTAAGATCCAACATAACGGTTGGCAGGAGGGCCCAAGAACAATTTCAATTTGCAACACTTTTCCTTTCAGCTACTGCTGTGTGGTAATGTTTCCTACATGTACTATAAACTGCCATGTACTTTGCAAAACTTAGCTTTCCCAAAATACCCATTGGTGATGCAGATGAATCAGCACAACATTTTGACATCTTGTCTGGTCTAAAAGAATTGCCCAAAATTCGTGACACCTCTGCCGTGACTCCACCTGATCCTACTTTCAACCTCCAAAGAATGGTGGAGGATTATTAGACATGTCCAGACAGTCCCTTTACATACTGGGAGGAAAAAAAAGGCAATTTGGGGACCCATGCACAAACTCACTTTGCAATACCTAAGCTGCCCACCCTCCAGGGTGTACTCAGAAAGAGTTTTCAGCACAGCCAGTCGGGAACTTTTTCAGCTATTAGCATAGGAGGCTACTTCCTAAAAATGTGGAAAAGATGATGTTCATCAAAATGAACTACAAATTCCATTAGGAAGGCCATTACCGCCAATTATATCAAAGTACAGAGTCTTCTGTAATGGAGGATTCCAATGGGGATGAATTAATATTGTGTAAGGATGATGTAAACACTTATGAGAGTAAGGCTGAGGATGAGGGTTAGGATGATAACAGCAATATCTTGCCATTGTAGAGTTCATTGACAGCACTATTAGCTTAGCTCCCTTATGCCCATTGGTAGCTTGTTTTGTGGGGGCCCAAACAAACCAAACACTTCAGCCACAAAAAGTGGCATTCCTTGTTGCTGAAGTGCTTGGTTTGTTAAATTGTACATGTCCTTTTTAATATCCAATATAAAGGTTGGTGGGAGGGCCCAAGGACAATTCCATCTTTCACAACGTTTCTTTTCAGCCACTGCTGTGTGCCATTGTTTCCTAGATGTGCTATGAACTGCCAATTGTTTGTGCCGTTGCTCTGTCGCTTAGTATCCAGCCAGCTCGCTGCAGTCTTTGGTGGAAAGTGGATAAAAACAATATTGTGACCTGTGAGGTGGTCAAAATTAACTGGAAATGACCAGAAATTAGTGTTATTGAGGTTAATAATAATGTAGGAACGGAAAAAGAGCCAAATTATGTGATTTTAGCATATTTAAGCAATTTTGCAAAAATTACAGATCCAAAACTGGATCTGTAAGCGAGCTGGCTGGCTAAAATTACTGACAGAGTAACAGCAGAAATACATGGCAGTTTAATAAAAGATACAATCCCTATGAAACATAGTGACACAGCAGTGGCAGACAGGTTGGCAGTTTAATAAAGTAAAGGACACCTTTAAAACATTCGGGCAGAGCACAGGCTAATAGGATGGTCATCTTTTGAAAAGAAGATATCCGAATGTAGGCCCACCCCACAACTGAAATGGTTTGAGAAAATCATCAATGTTCTACAGCATGTGTGGCATGGAGAGTGATAACAGCTACAGTAATAAAAGCTAATTTTAGAAAAGAAGATAGACCACGGTGGGCTTAACCTAGATGTGAAATGGTTTGTGAAAGATGATGGACATAGTTGTTATTCTCAACATTAGATAGCATGTGTGGCACATTAGGGAGGGACAACAGCAGCACTGATAAATTATAATTTTAGACAAGAAGTCCGTAAAACTGAAAGGATTTTCCAGTGTGTTCGAGTAAGGTAACATGTCCCCTTTCTCCCTGTCTCATGGCTTTATGTGTAGGTCTTGTTGGTTTGTTGTTCCTCCAGTTGCTGAAGTATAAAAAGTGTGGAATTCCACCTAGTTACTACCTCTAGCTTCAGGTGGTGGCATGACAGGTCATTTTTTTAAGCTGCTGCAATGATCTACATGCAGTTGCTGAATGCTGAAATTGCCCAGAAATTTTACAGGCCACAGACAGCACTTATTACACCAACCTCTCAATTTTAAGAAATTCAGAACAACCAAGTTTATTGTGTGTGCAAAGCATGGCACATGTGGAAACTCACCCAGTCATAATGCACAAACAGGGCCTGAGTCATTAAGGCACGCATAGTGAACGCAGAGCGCGTTCGAGCAAAACCACACGGGACTGTCCGCTGCGTACTCAACAAGACACAGATCGTCACATACACTGCTCTATGACTTCGGGAGTATCAAGTGTTATGTTACGAGCACAATGCCATCTGGTGCACATTCGCCTGTATTAGTACAGTATTCGTCCGCTAGATACTTTCCGGCTTTACGTGCGGCAGCAAACTCTATACATTTGAATGTGCGTAGGGACATTGCCGTGCAGCTCTCAAGTATTCCTTCATGTATTACTGAATACCCTTGTTTGTTATTTACCAAACTATACAGTGATGCTTGTGTAGTGGTAGTTGTAATGTACAATAAAATATGTGTCCCCGTTTTTGTTATGCCACTTTGTTCACCTATAAAGCACCAGTGGTCTCTGGGTATCAGAACATGCTGGCACTTGTGAATCCCAAAGTGTCAGCATGCTCATTGCCCTGGATAGGTGCATGTTTGTTGCTACAATTGGCAAACTTTGCCACCAGGCCTGGCATTAATAGGAGGTTCTCCCCTATGATTGATAGACCGTGCCCGGTCAGTGTCCCCATCACTCTTAGCCCCCTTCTGGACACACTGCTTTACTTAAAAAAGCTTAACATCCATTTTTTAAAACTTAAATTTAACACACACACACAAGATTTTCAAACTAATAAACAATTTTAGTTACAAAAGAACACAAAACTTAATAACATTTATTGAGTAATTTCTTTTAGTTTATTATTGGGGGGGGGTCTAATTTATATTTTTTTTATTCTTTTTTTATGTGACTTAATAACATTTGTGATGGCCGGCATCAACTCCTCGTCAGCTGCAAAAAAGGAAATACATTTTTTTATAAAAATGCACTCTTAATATATTGATATGGTGAAATGCTAGATCTATGGGCGTACTTCTATACATTTGGTAGCTCGGTAGAGCGCACAAAAGGTACGTTAAGTAAAAAACGTGTTTTGCATTATGCTGAACACAGTAGTAATCAGAAGTTTATTGTATATTCGTGTGTTCATTTAGTTTGGGAGGATTTTTTTGTTTTTTTTTCATTGTAAATGTTGCCAATAAGCTGCTAAACAGAGTATCACCCCCCCCCCCTCCCCCACAGGCTACAATGTTCAAGCCAGTCACTGTTGTATCAGCCAGCTGCTCACAAGGCAAAAAGAGGGGAGCAGGTTGAGGGTACTAAGGATGCCCTCTGGTATTGTAAAGTGTGACCATGGGAAGGGAAAACTGTTTCACATGTCAATGTCTTTCTGCTTGAAAAAAAAATTGCCAAAACTCCACTACATTACAATAACCCAGTACTTACTTTCTTCAACCAGCACCTGTGGCTGCTTACTCTGTTTAGATTGGCTCCCGAACAGAACTGGGGAGTTGGATAAATTTTGGCTCTCTTTAAGGGGCGATGCTGCCTCCTCCTCCTGGGCCACCTCCTCCTCTTGGGCCTCCTCCTCTGTATAAGATTTTCTGATCTTCTCTTTAAATAATAAATGAGATGAGCAGGTCTACAAAATATAATATATCTATTCTTTATTAAAAGATATTGCATATTATGCATAGATACAGCCATTACTGGGCGAAGCAGACATACGCCCAGGGTCTCAAATGCCAATTGACAATCTATATTTGATTAAGTCATTCTTTTATAGAAAATGTTACTCATCATTGCTAAAAAAATTGCTTGTCCTTGCCAAGCCAAACCTCTTGACTCAGGTCAAAGCTGACATTTCATCATTAAAGTGACATGTTCTTGGAGGGGTCTTTTGCAAGGGTCCTTTTGACCTTATTCTGAGCAAATATGTCCTTGGATTTGTCTGGTCATTGTAAATTTCCATTATCTTCCTTATCTCACCAAGAGTGTGTTCCTTGTTATGGCTTGTTTCTCTCTATTGTGTAATATGTAAGAGAAAGGTCAGTACTTTTCCCTTTTAAAAGTACAGGCACATAAACTTAGATTAGTTCTGTATTGGTAATATATAGGTTTATATTTGATATATATATATATATATATATATATATATTTGTTAATTATTACTTTCACAGTTCTGACCCTTTTCATATTACACATAAAAAAACATTTTCCTGAGCATATAATTCATTAAATGGGTGTATAGATTTCTGTCAGCATGATGTTTTCGGGCCTAGGTTTGTTTTTCGCAAATCTTTAAATACAACACAAACCATACTTGATACAAATATAAAGAAACAATACTGCCACAATTATTACCACAAGAATTTCATGTAAAAATACATTAGGTTAGATAACCATTTTCCAAATCCAAAGAACCTTATGCGTGGATTTAACCATGACAATGATGAATAAATTTCTAAGTCTTTATCATAATTTTGTCATCGAAACTCCCCCTTTATATTATGGGCGTTGTTTATATAACGTGTAATTACAGTTTCTGGATCAGAAGTGTCGTTGGTTAGGTAATAAACAATGGATGCCAAGTTCAGTCTCAAGTGTTAGACAATATCCTCCTGTTTGGGCCATTAAGTAGTCCAGCACTATTCAGTGTTGTAAAAGTTCATTTTTAAATGCCTGTAATTCATCTCCAACATAACAAAAGGTACCATGATAAATTCCAGTCACATTATCAATTAAATCCTGCCAATCATTCAATTTCTTATTGATTAGTCATAAATCCATAGTTTCCATAAGTAAACATATTACCAATACTTATACCAACTTTATTTCCTACTGACTTGTTAATTAATGAAACATACTATTATTAACAATATCTTTTTCAACTCATCATACAACAACTGAGGAACCACTCTTTCTAAATAATGTAATTCTTCAGAATTTAATTGGTAACCATTTATATGCATATTTTCCATATATTTAATAAATGTCTCTTGGTAAAAGAAATGAACCATTATATTTTAACAACATGGTTGAGATTAGCATACCCAAATGACATTTTTTTTATCTAGTATATTATCTCCATCGTCTTAGTATGATCTTGGTAGAATATAACTAAGAAGTTGATTAAAATAATGCATAGTGCATTGTGTACATATTTTACTCTTAAGAGATTTGCTGGTATACCTTTCAAACTTAGTTGCATCTGTTTGAAGTTTTACCTTTAGTTTAGTTCTCTCATTTCTAAATCTCTATATACATCTGAAGTACAATGTTCTTTACATTTGGCAATGTGACTACTGTATTACACTTACTCAAACTAACTCTACCAACTTGAAGTACATGTTGTTCCAAGTGTCATAATCTGCCTGCAGCTTGCTGCTTTGTATTTGCAGCTCCTGCCTTCAGGAATATTAGACTTTATTATTGTGTGTTTGCAGAAGTACCTCTATCACCAGAGGTGCTGCTACTGTGCCTGCTTCAAATCTTTTAGGAGTTACCCTGCTGCACTAATTATTCCTTGCACCTGGGTGTTTTCCCTATTTATACCCGTCACTCCCAGCATACATTGCTGGTTATTGATGTTTCACTCTGTGGTCACATCCTGTTATTCATTGTTGTTACTGCCTCCTGCTGTGCTCCTGGGTTCATGCTGCTTGGGATCTCTCCATACATTCTGCTTACCTGTATCATCTGTGAACCTAGTACTTACCTCTGCATTTCCCTGCACTTGCTGCCTGGAATCTTTCCATACCTCCTGTTTACCTGCAACTGCTGTGTTCCTGGTAATTACTGCAAAGCTCATTATTACATCTTCTGTTTATACTCTTCATCAAATAAACATTGAATGTTTTTCATCTTATTCATGGCTCCTTAGCTGTATTCCTGCATTGATTCGTGACACCAAGGCAGTTTTGTATATACCTGATACTGTCCATATTTGAGGTGTTATTGTTTTAACCTCAACTATTTTTTTATTAAAACAAAAAAGAATTTGTTCAGTTATGTGCGGTGCTAAAACTATCACCAGAGTTTTAGTAAATGTTATATGTAATTTTAACAATTTCACCATAATCTCTAAGATCACAATTTTGTTCTTGACATTTTATATCAGGACTAATGTGTGTCAATTCTTCATAAGATACCGGAACTGGTAACTTTGGCACATATTTTTACTCAATAAAGGAGTTTTAGTACACATCCAACAATTTGAAACTCCTAACACTTCACTTAGCATAACATGTAATTGGACCACTGGATATTCTTTCTTGTAATACTAAGGGCCACCATTTTATACACCTTTCTTCTGATGGAGTACCACAATACTCACAAATTAATTTGGAAATGGTGATAATCCTTTACAATTTCTGAATTTCATTGTTTTCCTGTTTAGAAAAGAAGCAGAAATGGTCTTATTAAAATCCTCCTTCTATAATATATCAGATGGGCTATCACTTTCTCACTCAATTCCCCTCCAAAATATATTACACCTGTTAAGGCTACAAATATCATTGTTCCTATAAGACAGCCAATAAGTTTGAAGGTTCTTTACGTCATAAATTGATAACCACTAGCTGATTATAGATCTACACTTCAATCTTGATTGAAGAATTCTTCTAGATGTAACTCAGTCTCTTTATCTGTGTTGAGTTCTGAGTCATTTAGTTCTTGTAAGGTTGGGTCTTTCACCTGTTTGCAATGGGAACTCTTTATCCAAGTGTCTTTCTCTGCAACCTTTACAGCAGTATCAGTCCTTAATAGAACTTGCATTTAGTAGGGTCATCCCATCCATCTGTAAGGGAAACAGAGCATAAGAAATCTCTTACCATAACATAGTCTCTAGTTTGTATCTTGTGTGCAGGCCCACGAGCTGTTTCTGGTTCAATGTCCTTCTTTGAGTGTTCTTCTGGGCCTTCTGAAGCTACTGCAACTGTTTAGACAACTGTATAACATATTAAGCAGTTAGATTATGATGGAGCTTCAAGTCAGTCTGTGGATAAATTGCGTATCTTAGCTGAAGTCCAAATAACAGTTCATATGGAGAGAGATTGAGAAGTGGTTTAGATGTGATTCTCTTACTATAATGCACTAAAGGGAGTGCCATTCCTGTTTCTTTTGTAAGCTTAGTTATTCTTTAATTACTCCATTTATTATTTCTACTTTCTCTGAAGCGTGAATGAAATAGGGTGTGAAGTTTTGAATCTATTCCCGTCATATTACACATTCTTTGAAACACTTTTCCTGTAAAATGAGTTCCCCTGTGACTCTCTATGACTATGGGTAAACCATATCTACATACAAATTCTGACAAAATCTTTTTAGCAGTAAATTGCACTATGTCTGAGGCAATTAATTAGGCCTCGACCCACTAACACATATCAATACAAACTAACACATACTGTAACCCTCTTATCTTCTTTTCTCTTAATTGAATAAAATCAATAAACCAATCCATAACCTCTGAAAAAGTTATATTAGGCAAATGCCTGATTATACTGTCTTTCCTTCATTGTTCTTAAAGCAAATTATACATGTTTCACATTTAGACTTAAGCTAGGTACACACTACACTGTTTTCGTATGTTTCGCTCAAACAGCCAACATACGACCGCTCGTTCAAAAGTCGGGTCAGTGTGTGCAGTGACACGATGGTCGAAGTCTGCCCAAATGGACGATTGTCGCCTCATTTAATATTTTCGTTCCAATCTCGTTTCCGCTGTGTAGTGTGTATAAACTTCCGACCGATCCACGACAATCCTCCGATACTTCCTCGACCTGGGGGGGCGTGTGTATGTTAAATTTTTATGTCAATCCCAGTCCCACGTGGTGCGGAATCCGCACATCACAGGCTTGTGTTTTGTATAGATGTGTATTGCACCTGTCTGGCTGCAGACCATTACACGTGTATAAAGCACGTGGGTTATTACCCATTGCATCTATGTTGGCAATCATTTCTCATTTAACCTTTATAAAGTTTAAAAACTATGAAAGTTATAAAGTCATATTAACCTTTATTAAATAATATTTATAAAATACTCTGAATAAACCACACAGTGTTAACGCAACAGTTTTATTGCAGGTAAAAAAAATAACAATATAAAATTTGTCTAGTACAATATAAAGCGTGAAAAAAAAGTTAGTATTACAGTGAAAGGGTGACACTGGTTTGTGGCACAACAGTTGCAAACAGCATATACATGTCATCAAAAGTATTATCAAGGTTTTTGATTTTTTTCTTAATGTTGGCAATATTTCCTTTCATTTCTTTAAAATAATCGTTGAGCTTGGCAACATTTTTTTCCTCTTCCGAACTTTCATCTGATATGACGATGGTATCTATGAAGCAAGAAAATAAAAATGTTTTACCATTTCGTTTCTATATCTCTAATAAAGTTAATACAAGTTTTATTCCAACACCTGACATGTGCTCACCTTGCACACTGCTCGAGACCAGTTTGTGTTGTGGTCCCTCTGGCACATTTATTTTTTCTTGTTTTATAACAGGTGTTATTACATCTATGGTATCTACAGTGGCCTTGTCACCGTTAATTCTTGCTTCTGACAAAACAATAATCATACGTTAGCATTGAATCATGTGAACCAATGCGAATGATTCAACTTACAAAGAAAATTCTTGAAATCATCTGGGTTGTTGTCCCGTATCTCCTGTAGCAGGGGCATATGAGAGAACGTGTCTCTCCTCTTGAACCAATCTTTACTCCAACAAGATCTATTCTTTCTTATTCTTTCTCTTTGGTTCCGTACCAGCAGTCTTCTTGCCACAGCAAGCAGGAGAAGTGCAGTTGCTTGTTCTTGTACTTCTGTTGCCATTGTAGGTTTACAAATAGGAATGAATGAAGAGACAGTGTAGCCTTCTGTTTTTATGCTGTTTTGGGAGTTAGCTATAGTGAAAGCTCTGCCCCTTTATGCTAATGTCTTTGGTATCTCGTTACATTTCCCGCAAATGTCGCTGCAGTGTGTACGAAATTGAAATCATTGTTCACGACAACATGCCTGTAAAAAGTCGCTAAAGGGACGTCCGCTCTTCCCTTTATCGTCCTAAACAAGGCTAGTGTGTATGCAGTCCATGGACCGAGTGATCGGACCATCGGTCGCATGTAAAATCGCTCGGCATAAAAAGTTGGTCGAAATTTCTGTAGTGTGTACCCAGCTTTAGCAACTGTAGCAATTTCTGGGCATACCAACAAGATATTACAATTCTAATCCTGTTATCTCCTCCCATGTACACTAACCCATGAGCACTTCCTGCAAGAGTTGGTAACAACATTCTTAGTGCTACTGATTTATTTTCTGCATCTACCCAAATTTCATCCTTTGTCTCATGACGTTGTTTAATTTTCCATGTAATAATTCCATTTAGTGTAGCTTTTTCCTGACAGTATCGCAAAACTTTTGAGTACCTATGACAATGTCATGAAAAATCATCAACTGAGTGTGACTGTAAATTTGGTTATCTGAACTGAGTGGAAGCCTAATGACTTAACTTTAATTACCTTATCTTGTACAGTGACTGCATATCCTGTCTCTTATGAACCACCATGTGTTTATCTATGAAACATTGTCATCAGTAATGAAAATGTAATCTGGATTACCCAATGTAGTCTCAGAAATGTCTGGTCGTACAGATAATCTTACATGTATACTTAATACAATCATGCTCATTGTCTTCCTTGTCCTGTGAGGTTTCAGAGGGCAATGTAGCAGGATTGAGATTCTAACATTTTTGTATTGTGATGTTAGTAGAAGTAATGGAATTTCATTTTAATTTCAATTTCCCATGGTATAAACCTTGCTTCAAACACATATCTAGTCTGTGTACTATTCAGTAGTTTTGCACCAGCACAAGGTACGTAACCCACGCTGCATCACAATATTCTGTGGCTTTTCCACAAGAATAGCCGCTACAACTGTAGACCTTAAACATGAAAGTAATACTTGTGTTACATATCTAATTGTACACTAATTATCTTTTAAATTTCCTAGACAGTGTTCTCATCATCAGTACAGCAGAAAAGTTTTCTTATAATTGTGCATGTCTAATCCCGGCGTGGAGGCCAAGAGTCTTTTAATCTCTTCAAAGCCTCAATGAATTCAGCAGTGTGTTCAACTTTATCTGGCATATAGCTGTGGCTGAGCATCCTGGAATTCACTGACTCAGTGCCGTAACTAGACATTTTAGTGCCATGGGCGAGACAGGGCACCGGCGCCCCCCATCTAAGTGGGAGTGTCAATCGTCAAGTGGGCGTGGTCAACCTACTGTGGGGGTGTGGCTAGCGCTTTACAAGTTCTAGACCGCACTAAAAAACCCTCCCTCCCCATTCTTCACGGTCTGGCTTTGTAAGGATCTTTATGTAATAAGCCACCATAGAATCAAAGTACTTTATATGCAGCTATTACATGCTAGCTGTATAAAAAAATTAATTGGTTATTGAAATAAAACTCACTGAAACAAATTAAAACATAATTGTAACGGTACCATCTGCCCCTCCATCCCACTGTGCCCTCCATCACAATTTCTCCTTTATCACACCATGCCATGGAGCCATCTTTATCACATTGTGCCCCCTTATCATCATCACACTAAATGAACAATATACACACACACACACACACACACACACACATGTACGCACACACACATACAATATAAAGAGCCTCCTAGTGTCCGCCATACCATACAGAGAGCATTCCTGTGACCTCCATACTATACAGAGAGCATTCCTGTAACCTCCATACTATACAGAGAGCATTCCTGTGACCTCCATACTATACAGAGAGCATTCCTGTGACCGCCATACTATACAGAGAGCATTCCTATGACCGCCATACTATACAGAAAGCATTCCTATGACCGCCATACTATACAGAGAGCATTCCTGTGACCACCATACTATAGAGAGAGCATTCCTGTGACCGCCATACTATACAGAGAGCATTCCTGTGACTGCCATAAAATACAGAGAGCATTCTTATAACCACCATACAGTACAGAGAGCATTCTTGTGACTGCAATACAGATACCATCCTAGTGACCCCATATAATAAAAAGAGCATTTTTGTGACTGCCTCACAATACCATCCCCCTAATCATGAATGAACCCCCCTTCAAAATTGTTAACTCCAGGATCATCATAAAACCCCTATCAAGATTAACTCCCTCATCCAGTTCAATCATTAATTCCCACGTCATAAATTAATTTCATTCATATTCATTAAACCCCCTCATTATCTTCTTCAATCTCTTTAAAAGACTGTATATGTGTGTGCCCAGAGTGTCTGTACCTGTATGTGTGTGTCCAGTGTATGTACCAGTGCATGTATGCCCAGTATCTGTATCTGTGTGTGTGTGTGCTCAGTGTGTGTAACTGTAGTTTCTGAAAAATTACTCACCATACAATGTACAGGGACAGCACAACATGGCCTCAGTGCAGAAGAAGTATCTGAATCCTGGAATGTTGGGGGCCCTATTTTGAAAAAAAAATTGCATTAAATTTAGAAAACTAATAATTAGCCCCAACATTAAAATAATAGTATTCCTATTTAATAAATAAACATATTTCCCTCCCTCCAAGCCCCAGCAATATATTAAATAGCATTTACATTTAATAAATATAACCATTTCCCACAACCATCCCCGGAATTAAATAATTTATATTCACATTTAATAAATAGCTCTCCTCACCAAACTCAGCCCCACAGTTAATTAATAGCCCCAAACCCCCCCAGCGTTAAATTAAAGGTCCGGTCACCTCACCTTAAATTAATAGACCCCATCATTAAATTAAAAAGCCCCATCAATAAATTAAATTGACCCACCAGCACCCCTCAAATAAAATAGTACCCATTAAATAATTAGCCCCCACCTAAACGTCACCATTAAATTAATAGCCTACCTCCCACCCATGTACTAAGACACCCAACCTCCCTACCCTCATATCACACATTATATTAATAAATCCCCCCTTCCATCACACATTATGGCATCATACTCCCCTTCCCTCATAAAGCATAGCAGCATGCAGCACACATCTCCCCTCCATAATAGCAGCACACACCCCTTCCCTCATATTAGAAGCTCACATGTCCCCCTCCCCTCCCTCCATAATAGCAGCTTACATGCCCCCCTCCCCTCCCTCCATAATAGCAGCTCACATGCCCCCCTCCCCTCCACTCCCTCCATAATAGCAGCTTACATCCCCTCCCCTTCTTCCATAATAGCAACTCACATGCCCCCCACCCCTCCATAAAAGCAGCTTACATGCCCCCCTCCCCTTCCTCCATAAAAGCAGCTTACATCCTCCCCTCCCCTCCCTCCATAATAGCAGCTCACATCCTCCCCTCCCTTCCTCCATAATAGCAACACACATCCCCCTTTCCCTGCTTTGAAGCTTACCTTTTTTCTTTTTTCCTGTCCAGCCGTCGCTGCCTGGCTCCTCTCTGCTTCTCTGCTCCTCTGCTGCCTAGCAACATCATGACATCAGACGCTGAGGGGCAGAGTTCGGAAGGGGATGCGCTGGGTGGCCGGCAGTCTGTTTCTGAGGTCTGTTTTTTTTTGCTTTTTTCTTTGTTTTTTTTTTTCAGTCTCCTCACAGAGACAGGTGCGGGCGGCCACTGCGCCCCCTTGGGACTGTGCCCTGGGCAAAGGCACCGCCCGCACCTGCCTCGTTACGGCTCTGCACTGACTACAGAGTAAGTGACATACCAATAAATAAATGTACTGCCTCTCTTTTTTTTTCAGAGGTAGTGGGAGTTCAAACATCAGGACCACCCTTCCACCCTTTAGGAAATCTAAATGTTTCTGGCCACGTGTCAAACAATTTAACCTTGTCAGTACATAATAAAATTGTCTCCTTCTTTGATACTTCTGCAAGAAAACACAATAATTGTTTAGTATTCTCAAGAAAAATCTGAAACAAGCAGAATTTTTTTTATATATTCATATACTTTCTCTGTCTGTCTGTCTGTTTGTGTGTGTGTATGTTAGGGAATTCAGACTGTAAGCTCCAATGGGGCAGGGACTGATGTGATTGAGTTCTCTGTATAGTGCTGCGGAATCAGTGGCGCCATATATATAAATGGTGATGATGATGATGATGATTCTGGACAGAACTACCTGTGGGTACAAAGGATTGCAAATTATTCTGCAAACATTAAAACAAATAATTAGAACTGTCCATGAAACCTTATGTAAAGACTAGTCCAGGTATGTTGAACCCCCCTTTAGGTAAAAGCAAAATGGAAGTATTGTGAATAGTGCTTATTAGTATTAAAAAGAACGCTGCACAAATCTATGACTGTAATAATATCAACAGAGATCTGCATTAGAATGTAGGGAGGGGTCCAGTCATTTGTCTGTTCTGTGGCACAAATAAAAACTGTATTTGGGCTCCTCCTCTCGGAACATCCACCCCATTCCATAGGACGAAGGAGACGGGAGGAGAGACATCTTTATAACAATGAGAAAAAATACAAACAAACGAAAAAAACTGACGCAGTTAAAGATCCCAGGGTGTAACACTACACAGATGCTATTTTCAAAGCAAAACAACAATTTTTTCAATGCAACTACATTCTGATAATTCTAACATAAAACACAATTATAATAATAATTAACCTAACTCAAACAGCAGAGAATTATCAAAGGTTAAAACACACACAAATTGTGTTTTCTGATTGGAGATACGGTTCACACTGGGCAACGCTATCGTGCCAAAAGTATTGGGCAATCCCTCTAAAAATATTTCAACATACATTACATTTGCGAAATCACTATTTAAAACATATTAAAGAGCTTGTTTAAGTATTCATCTCATGCCTCTATGCAGCTTTAACACTGACAAATGCTATTTGTTCTCTTAATACATCCATAAAAGTTCTTTAATCATCAGTTTAATCTGGACACCTTTCAAATTCATAAAACCAGCATATTTTTCTAGCAATCTTTTATGATGTTCAACAACTGTCTGACACAAATACAAATATAACTTAGACCACTCAATCACAAGCTTTCTACTGAATCTGAAAACACTTGTTTTTCCCTATCTCCCTGCCGTTCTGAAATTAAAAGGTAAAGGCACCATTTCTTTAACGTTTGGCTACATTATTAAAACCAGTTATTTCACTCAAATCACACATACAAACAAAAACTCTGGATCGCGTTTACAAGATGAACTTAAACATCAGGGGGTAAATGTATCAAGGTCCGATTTTGACAGCGTGTTAAAAACGCGGCAAATCGCTGGTGTTAACCCGCGATTTTAGTAAAAAAAAACTGAAATGTATCAAGCTGCGATTTTGACACTGATCTTCAAAATCGCTGGTCATCTCTGGCGATTTGCTGCGATGTAAACACTCCTGAGTTTAGCTAACTCTCCTGTGTTTGGCAAACTTTTCTGTGTTGTAGCAGCGAGTTAACTACACACAACATTTTTTCCCCCCAGCACACTGCAATAGCCAGCAACAGATCTGCCATTTCTACTGTGGATAAAAATGCAAAAGTCTTTGTTGCACACATTTGCAAATGTATGTTTAAGCCATCCGTACTGGCACTGAATTGCTGTTTGGAGGCCTCTGGGGTACCTCTTTAGTAAGTTGGCTCTCAATTTAAAAACACATATGTATGGCCCAAATATATGGGACTCTCATTGTTTAGAGTAGGACCATCCTATTAGCAAAAGCGCCTTGGCGTGGCGGATGGCTTAAACATACATTTGCAAATGTGTGCAACAAAGACTTTTGCATTTTTATCCACAGTAGAAATGGCAGATCTGTTGCTGGCTATTGCAGTGTGCTGGGGGAAAAAAATGTTGTGTGTAGTTTCCTTGCAGGATAACCCCACCCTTTCAAGCACCTGTTATGGCCTATAAATTGATTTGAGCAGCTTCCACTTTTGTATTTGTCTGAGAGGCATGTTGGTGTCAGTAGCTGAGAGGGGGTACTGGCACTAAATTGCTGTTTGGAGGCCTCTGGGGTACCTCTTTGGTAAGTTGGCTCTCAATTTAAAAACACATATGTATGGCCCAAATATATGGGACTCTCATTGTTTAGAGTAGGACCATCCTATTAGCAAAAGCGCCTTGGCGTGGCGGATGGCTTAAACATACATTTGCAAATGTGTGCAACAAAGACTTTTGCATTTTTATCCACAGTAGAAATGGCAGATCTGTTGCTGGCTATTGCAGTGTGCTGGGGGGAAAAAATGTTGTGTGTAGTTTCCTTGCAGGATAACCCCACCCTTTCAAGCACCTGTTATGGCCTATAAATTGATTTGAGCAGCTTCCACTTTTGTATTTGTCTGAGAGGCATGTTGGTGTCAGTAGCTGAGAGGGGGTACTGGCACTGAATTGCTGTTTGGAGGCCTCTGGGGTACCTCTTTGGTAAGTTGACTCTCAATTTAAAAACACATATGTATGGCCCAAATATATGGGACTCTCATTGTTTAGAGTAGGACCATCCTATTTGCAAAAGCGCCTTGGCGTGGCGGATGGCTTAAACATACATTTGCAAATGTGTGCAACAAAGACTTTTGCATTTTTATCCACAGTAGAAATGGCAGATCTGTTGCTGGCTATTGCAGTGTGCTGGGGGGAAAAAATGTTGTGTGTAGTTTCCTTGCAGGATAACCCCACCCTTTCAAGCACCTGTTATGGCCTATAAATTGATTTGAGCAGCTTCCACTTTTGTATTTGTAGCAGCGAGTTGTAAACACATCACTGTTACACTGCCCTGTCATACAGCTGCCGGAGCTCCGGCAGTTGTAAAAACTGTAAAGAATATATGAAAGTATTAAAAAAAAAAAAAAAAAAGCTTGGGGTCCCCCCTCTATTCATGCTTAACCCTAGTGCTGCCTGACTACTGTTGGTTCCGTGAAAATCGGGGAAAAATTTTGTGTGGGGTCCCCCCGATTTTCACTTAACCAGAACTAGGCAAACCAGCCAGGGTTGGCGGAACTATAGCAGTGGGACACGCAGCAGGGGTCCCCCTGCCATAATGACTAACCAACCCTAGACTGTTCAGCCCTGGGCTGGATTCCCTAGGGAGTGAGGTCCGCCAAAAAAAATGAGCGGGCCCCCCTAGAGACCCCTAGCCCAGTGCTGATAGCACTAGGGCTCTTCCTACTACCCTTGGGCTGTGGGTTGTAAGGTAATAACGGCGATAAAGAGTTAAAATAACAAACACGCCATTTTGTTTTGTGGAAGTTCCAGCCAGCCAGATTGCCCAAAATAGTGTGGCCATGCTGCTGCTTGTATAACTACAAGCACCAGCATACCCACGGCAGCCAGGGCATGTTGGCACTTGGAGAACCACAAGTGCCAACATGCCCTGACATCCATGGCTGGCTGGGACCTGTAGTTCCACAAAAGAAAACACCCTCATTACAACCACTAACATTTAATAAAAATAAAAAACCCACAATAAACACAGTAACCACCCTCATTTACACCATATATATTTATTAAAAATAATAAAACCCCTAATACTCACCAATGAAGTCTTCTTTCTGTCATTAAAGTCTCAAAACAATTTGTAATTCCAAATGTCCGGCTTGCCCCAGTCCCACAGTATTTATACCATCCAAATGTCCTGGCTTGAAAAATCTCTTCTTGGCTTCGCCCAGGAGGGGCCTCTTGTTGATAGTAGTCTTCTTTTCTTCGGCCAGGAGGGCCCCATATTTGTAGATCCCGACACTTTGTTCTTGATTGAAAAAAAACAAAAAAAACTGGAGCCGTCGCAAACACCTCCTACCTAGTAGGAGGTCCGCTACGCAATGATCAGGAGCTCATTGCATCTCTTGAGATCTGGGTCAGTTGGAAAGAAAGAAAAGACAAAGATCTTAAACCTAGGATGAAGCACAGTTTCCACAATGTAATGATCCGATTTCAAGATGTTGATAACTCTTGGATCCTGGCGAAGCAAATAAAGTACTTAATCTACATGTCCATAATTAGCGGAATTGTTTTGCTTCATTTCCTCCTTCAATTTCTCTGGCTGCTTTTCAAAATGACTAATTAGGGGAATCACCTGACTCAAGCTAACAGTGTCTGCACTCTCTTCACAGGTGACTACTTTGAGTGGTTTCAGCACCTTGCAAAACACGGAGAGTATTCTCCACTGCGCTGGACTAAAGTACATTCCCCCTAAATGCTATTCTTCTTGCAGCTGCTGCATTCTCCTGCATACTGTTGCAGAATCCCAAAAATGACCCTAAATATTTGCACAGACAGCATCTCCTGCATGTCATTGTCAGTTTTTAAAAAGTTCTGTAGCACCAAGTTGATTGTGTTTGCAAAACAGGCAATGTGATGGAATTCTCCTGCTGTAATGCTCTAACAAAATTGGTGGCATTATCAGAAATCACATATGCTCAGGAGAGTCCAAGCGAGATAAGCCATGTTGCACTGACATCCCTTAGTTTTTCAAACAGATTGTCAGCTGTATTACCTGTGTTATGTGCGTATTGTCGCTAACCAATAACGATTGTCGAACCTCGATTTGTGTTTCCAAAGCACAAAGATTTATTCACAATAAGTAGAATAATATGCTCAAGCGAAGTAATAGTAAATACAGCTGTTACTTATAGCAGGCGCTCTGGATCCAGTGCAGTCATTCAATCCTGAAGTCTGGGGACAAGATGTCTGCATGCTGGATCACAAGCTGCTGCTTATATACACAATCAAATACAGTAATACAATGAAGATGGTATAGCTTGCCTCTATTGGTCCAGGTCTCAGGAATGTCCAAGGGGTTGTCAATCATTGGCTGGTTCATCCTAAGGAATCCAAAGGAGGGGGTCATCTCTGCAGGGGGTATGCTCTGCTCTTCCCGCCAAGATTCCTTAGTCTTAAGTAGTTCATAATTCCCTATCATTCATAACTTGTGTATGCACTCTGCGATTCCCTCGCAGAGTGAACCAAACAGTAGGATATGTAACAAGGTTCAGTATGATACCACTCATGATGTTATTCCTTCAACCCGTTCCGTGTATTTCACTAATATGTATGTAACTCTGATATAACATATAAATACTACTATATTTCGACATAACTGACTATGTGTTGCAACTACAATTAATGTGTACTATTTTATAAGTATGCGTGTTTGTGCGAATGTATGGTAAAAGACCAATTACTGTTGCTGCCACGTGTAGTGGATGCGTACGCCCTTTCACGCCGTAGCGTGCCCTTGTACGTCGATGCGTACCGTATGCATCTTTTCAGACAAAGACAACCAAGTTTGCTAGACTTTAATTGAAATGACTTTATCCAATTTGCTGACTTCGACACCTGTGACCTGCGCCTTGCCTCGTCTCTGATAACCACCTCTCACTCCCGCCTTCAAGACTTCTCCCGTGCTTCTCCCCACTTATGGAATTCCCTACCACGCTCAGTCAGACTTTCCCACAGCCTTCAAATCTTTAGATGCTCTTTGAAAACCCATCTCTTTTAAGAGGTGACCTTATCATCGATAACACTATTCACACTAATGCACCCTCACAACTATCCCAATCTCTACTCTGAGCCACACTCACTCCTCTTGTATCAGCTGTGCCCTATTCTCTTTAGAATGTAAGCTCTCTAATGAGCAGCGTCCTCCATACCCTTTGTTTTCATTTCTCCATTTTGTCTGCCTTGTCTGTTATTGTTGTATGAATGTCTTGCTTTATGTATGTCTTTGTCTTCCCTACTGTACAGTGATAATAATAATAATAATAATAATAATAATAATAATAATATGCCTCTCAGTGAAGCAGATGATACACAGAGTAGCCTGCCTCTGAAAAATGCAACGTTCTTGGGTACATGCTGCTGCTAAAGACGAATCACCAACCCAGTGGGCTGTCACAATCATATAATCTTTAGTTTGCCCAGTTCCTTTTTCACATATCTGTGATTAAGTGTACAGTGGGTAGAATGGCATTTTGTAGTCCAATAATTAAATTTTTACGAACCTTCTGGTAGAGGTGAGGAATAGCTTTTCTAGTAAAATGGTGTCGTGATGGAATTTGGTAACGGAGACAGAAGACCTTAAGTAACTGTCTAAAACCAGCTACATTAATAGTGGATATTGGACGCAGATCTAATACTAGCATAGTTGCCATGGCGTCTGTGATCCGCTTTGCGATTGGGTGACAGCTGTCATACTTGCTTCCTCTTGCAAAGGATTTTTTAACAATCATTGTAAACTACTAGTAGTCTTCTTCTTGGTCTGCTTCTGGGTTGAAGATCCACCCCCAGCAGCAGGAGCAGCAGCAGTGGTCCTAATGCTCAAGGATTCTGCTTAGGGTTCGTGGAGAGGGGAGGAGTCATCTCACCTTAGCAACTTGGATGCAGGACAAACTCCGATCACTTGTGAGAATATTGATAATGAAGGTGTTAGGGGTGTAGATTGCAGAAGGGAGGTAGCTGATGCTGGAATGCTTGTTGTTATTTTTTGGCATAAGTTTCTGATTTTCACAAAAGCTTTCCATGAACTCGCTTCAAATGGCGTAATATGGATGAGGTTCCTAGATGGTTATGATGGTTCCTAGATAGCCACAGTCAGTAGAGGTCCCTACCTCTACTGACTGTGGCTTTACAATGCTACAAATGGCTAGACAACTGTTGTCAGGATTCGGGTAAAAATAATTCCACACATAAGAGGTGGATTTTTGGTCTTATGCCCAGGCATGACAATGGCCTTCTTCTTATCACTGGCAAGAACTGCTGCAGTCTTTGTTTGAAATTACATGTAAATAATATTGTGATCTGTGAGGTGGTCAAAATTGACTGCAAATGACTTGAAATTAATTGATTTTAATAATAATATAGGGGGGAAATGAAGCAAAAATTGTCACAACTAACGATTATAGTCATCAGCTTGTAGAACAGGTGGTAGAGGTCTTCGCCTTTAGCAGTCGCCTTTCCTACAGAGCTTGATGTGCTCACAGGTACTCAGATGCCCCAGGTCTTATGCTCTGCGTAGAACAAGCTAATGGTTTAAACCGTATTGAGGCAAGGAAATGGCAGCATGAGGCAAACAATGTCAGGGACAGGCCAAGGTCAAAGGATACGGGCAATCAGCAAAGTGTGGTCCAGGCAAAGGGTCAGGTCCAGCAGAAAGACAGGATATCTGAGTCACAGGCAGGAGTCAGGGTCACCAGCAGAGAATCACAATCCAATAAATAAGCCAAAGGTCATACACAGAAAGGTCAATCCAGAGATACAGCAGTACAGGAACACAGAACAGCAGATCAGCAACCAGGAAACTGAACGCTATAACTGGCAGGGAATCTAAGCCCTCCCTGCCTTAAATACAGACAATGACCAATCAAGAGCAGGCTCCATAAACAAACAATGGGCCCCAGCTGGTGAGAGTGCAAACTGCGCATGCGCCTGAGCAACAAAAAAAATTGGGATTTTAGAAAATAATCGGGATCCAAAACAAAAACATGCAAGGGCGGTTTGCCAAAACCAAAACCAGAACACCTCTAGTTATAACTTGTTTTTCTCTATTATGTAATATGTCAGAGAAGTACAGGCACATATACTTAGATTAGTTCTGTATTGGTAATATATAGGTTTATATTTAAGATATATATATATATATATATATATATATATATATATATATATATATATATTTGTTAATTGTTACTTTCACACCTCCTCCTGAACCAACTAGTCATGTGGGCCATCCTCATGTTGGTGGTGGTGGCGGGGGATGCGTTGTCATCCTGCTGAACAATAGGACCTGTAACATTTTTTTTAAAATGTTTTCTAGTTTCAAACATACACAGAAATATCCCAGACTACACATGGTCCGTCACTGGCCCAAAAAACACACCACTACATCAGTTTCATATGTTTTCGACTTGACATTGTTAAATCTAAAATTCTGACCCAAGTCAGCCTGTGGTGTCAAGTATATCTGGAAGCGCTTCAATCAGCTGGAGAGAATTGACACAGACCAAGTTCTGTATGCAAGGAATATTCTCTAGTTTATTGATACAAAGATACAGGTTTTTATAGGCTACTGAATAAATGAATCCTACGTCATATGCATACAATAGTTTATACCACTAGTTTATGAGAAGCGCTACTGATTAACTTTCTCACGTATTCTTGAGGTGTTTACTTTTCTCCCCCTTCTAAGGACAGATGAGCCTATTATTTCTTATCTCAAGGGGAGTTGGAGATATGCTATGTGCAACACCATGGATACAGCTCCCATACTACCAGCTGGATATGAAGCTCATTATTGTTTTCATAACTGGTTACATTCTTCAGGTGTTCTCTATTAGTTCAACTTCAAGGCCATAGGCTCACATATTGCAAAACTGCAAGTTAACAGAAAAATGAATAATCTCTTCTAGCAAATAATATTTCTATACAAGTTACAATAAAATGGCTGAACAAAGGCCTTATGAGGCCTTAACAAAAAATCATATTTAACATTTCCCATCTTTTATTCAATTTTCGACCCTTTCTCCTCCTACCTACCTAATCCTATCTATAGAACCACATTCTTAATAAGCAGGTACTTATACACATGTAGGAGGCCACATGCATAGAGTTGGTCCCCTTAGGAATCTGTCAACTCATCCCCCACTAATAAGCCTGTGATCCTCCCTGTCCTAACTTGATTTATGAGGAGATGCATTTTGGCAAATGTCCATGTCTAGAAAAGATGGTTTCTTAGAAGATGGTTTCTTAAAAGATGGTTTCTTAAAAGATAGTTAATGAGTCTATAGTAGTTCTGCAGGCCTTGCATGTCCTTTGTTCAATCTTTAGTAGTTTCTTGTTGCAAACTCTGCAGTTCTTTGGCTTTGCTAGTCCAAATAATTCATGACACTCATAGTCTGGTCAGGTTTCAGAAGTAATTTCTGTGATCATCAGAGGTTCGGGATTTTCAGTGGTTCCCTTTTTGGAGAGACAACAATCAAGTGTCAGTAACTTCTTAATCAGCCATATATTTAGTTTCATTATCACCTATACGATCAACAGGATTGCTAAACCATTTGCTACTAATGCCAATATTTCCAATATCCAACATGAATCATTACTGACAACTTTACCAATGAGGTTATGCATCTGCACAAAGACATTTTCAGAGTTTACTCTACTATGAGTGCAAATTGTTGAGCACTCCTTCCCATATGTTTCTCACAGTGGCATAGGCAATATGTCACTTAACTGTCTGTTTCATACTGGGTTAGGGAGGCCTTAATCCCTACTTCAGTCACAATTATTCTGGCAAGACATATCAATACAATGAGACAGTCATTTCTATTTATCAGAACAAGACTCCCCTGATTTGAAGACTTTGCAGTGTTATGCGTGAATCCAGGTGTCTCTTTCCTGTACTTTCACTGCCATGGGAGTCGTCAACAGGACTTGATAAGGACCCTTGTATCTGGGTTCAAGACTTCTCCTGATGTGCTTTCTCACGACCACCCAGCCCCCCAGGGTGCAGTTTATGGGTACCTGTATCAAAATTAGGGTTTGCAATGGAGGAGAATATTTGACCATGTATTTCAGTTAGTTGTTTCTATAATAAGGCAACATAATTCAACAAATCACTATATACATGGTGTAGTTGCTATGGGAAATAACAGCCTGTTCTGTTTGCTGTGCCAAACAATATCTTATATGGTGTTAAACCTGTGTCTTTCCTAGCAGTATTTTTTACTGAGTGCAGGTAAACATGAGATCCATGGCAGACCTGTTTCAGCCATTATTTTCTGCATTTTAAATTTCAGTGTACCATTAAGGCGCTCCATACATCCTGAACTTTGGGATCTGTAGGGGGTGTGATAGTTTCTGGAATCCTTGCCCCGTAAAGTGTATCCCTCTGTCACTTACAATGACCTCTGGTACACCATATCATCAGATTACCTCATTCGCAATTTTCTTGGCTAATGCTTTAGCATTTGCTTTTCTATACAGCCATGTCTCCAGCCAGTGACTAAAGAAGTTGACACAGACAAGCACATTCTCAAAGCCCGAGCATTTGGGAAGTTATAAAGTCTATCTGTATCCTCTTATAGGGATATTATGTCTGGGGTGTGCTTTTCCATAGGACAGACTTACTCGGGTTACTTTGTGCACAGACTAGGCATTCTGCCACTAACGACTGTGCTGCTTGGGCGAACCCTGGTACTATCCATAAGCTGCTAGTGAGTACAACCATAGCATCTTTTCCCAGATGCACTTTCTCGTGTGCTATATTGGCCATAATGGGATAAACTACTTTTGGCAGACACAAACGCTGACCTTTACACCACTCCTTGCACTTCTAGTGCTCCATGTATTGCCCAAGTCTTTTTCTTA
Organism: Mixophyes fleayi; assembly: GCF_038048845.1. Taxonomy (NCBI): domain Eukaryota; kingdom Metazoa; phylum Chordata; class Amphibia; order Anura; family Limnodynastidae; genus Mixophyes; species Mixophyes fleayi. The sequence goes on along the minus strand of NC_134403.1, from coordinate 322,997,132 downwards.
TTTTCTGTTGCTTGTCTTTCCATAAGTTGGAGTGTGCTCTGGTCAAACAGGGGTCAGGGGGTCACCATGTAAATAGACTCCCCTTGGGGTACTGGGGCTATGGCGGCTTCTCGTGCGGCCTGGTCTATTTCACTTAGCTTCGGGGGTAGTATCTCTGTGTGTGTCTTCATCTTCATCACTGTTTGGAGGACAGCTGGAATGCAGTGAACAATGCCCTGGTATGTTCATCATATTGACTGGTTTGCTTGCTGAACCCATAAGGTCCCTACTTTTCCATACAGGGCCATAATCATGCGCAATTACAAATGCATAACTTGAATCAGTGTAAATATTTACTCTTTGTCCTTTTGCATATATGCATGCAAGTGTCAGGGCCTTTAGTTCAGCTTCTTGTGCTGACATGTGACTCGGTAGAGTCTGTTGAATCACTATTTCTGTGTGTGTGGTTACAGCACACCCTGTATACGGGACAGGATCTATGTGATAGTGTGAACCATCTACAAAAAGAGTGATGTCTGCATCTGGTAATGGTTTATCTTTAATGTGAGATAAAACCAGAGATTCTTGTTTCATTAGTTCTATGCAATCATGTTCAGAAAAATTTTGTTTGCATTTTTTTTTTTCCTTTCTTTCTGTTCAAGCTGGAATGGAATTCCCCCAAATCCCTAGGGTAACCCCAATATATACAGGTACTTCTCCCATCTTTTGAAACTTGCTGCAATAAGGCAGCAGGATTCAACATTGTGCACTGCTTAAGTGTAACGTTACTGGGAGTAAGCAGTGCTACTTCATTAGGATAGGCTTCAGTAAGGAGCATGTGGAATCCAAGGAAAAGGTTCTTGGTTTCTGAGTTCCACAAAGTTTACACTCATTAGATGGAGTGTACAGTACAACGGTTAAGACAGATGTGGTAACTTTAATTCTTCTGGAAGAGAAACACTTAGCTTAAATAACCTGTTAATAAGCCACATCATCAGTTCTATTAGTGTATATAATAATGTGTTGGGCCACAATACTCACAAACACATTCCTGCATTGGGTGTAAACCCCTGTAGTCATGGGTTGCTCTTTTCTTTATTTGGTTGGGTTAAACTTTCATATTAGAATTTTCTAATTATGTATAATGATCTATACATTACTATGAGCCTGAGTCTGGTTCTTCCAAACTTGGCTTTCCTTTCTAGTCTAGTACACATCTACAGCGCACAGCAAAGGAAAATAACGTGCAATCTATATTCCTCCTGCTAATATCAATGAACTCCCCTCTCTGGTCTCCCTTGGACCTTTAAAAAACTTAAAATACAGTTTACTCAGATTCCCCTTGTCTGAAGGTCTTAACATATATCTGTGAACATGAGAGGCTCTGGGGCCTCTTGTGCTTCCTTTTTTTTTTTTTTTTTTTTTTTTTTCTTCTAATAAAAAAGGAAAGGGAGGAAGAAAATACACAGTGCGCTCGGCAAGTGTTATATGTCACTCATTTCACAATAGGAGGGAATGTCCTTTGTGCTGTATATCTTCATACTTAGTAAATCTGGCCGGTAACAAATGTTTTGCTTGTGCTTGGTTTCTGTAACAACGTACGATACCGTTAAGGTAACTGGGTGTCCTAGCACAATATCTATACTCTTTTCAAGCACTAAAGCAGAGTAGTATGCAAGTGACCTTAGCTTGCGACCATGTATTTGTGTCAGTACTCCTTGTACATGTGCACTGACTTCATAACAAAATAATGTGAAAGGCTTGTCATAATCTGGCAAAGCCAGTGCTGGCGCTGAAGTTATTTCAGCTTAAAATTGGTTAAACATTTGGTTCTGCTCAGAGGAGAGTATAAATGGCTTGCTATGATCCAGAAGTGCTAATGCAGGAGCACATACAATTGCTCTTAAAGTCTTAAATCTTTTTCATTTCTGTAAAAATATAGAATTCCCATCAATGCATTACCATACCCACAATAAAAAGAATTATTTACAGTATATGACAATTATAGCACAGTAAATAAGGGCAGTAAATGTCTTTACAAACACTGATTTACTCAAAACTGTAATGAGGATACAAATAAAAACCTTTTGCTTTCTGCACATACAGAAAAACCACCTAGTTCATGCATTTGCTATGCGAATAGCACATAAACTCTAATATCTCTTCCAAAACAAGGTAATCATTACTCAGAAGAGTTTACGTTATTTAAATCCTTCATTAGTTTATACTTATGTTTGTTGTGGTGCAAAGATGGTGCATTGGAAGTTAAATCAATGCAATCTGGATTGCCTAATGGGTCTTTGCAGCTGGAGACCTGTGAATAAAAAAACTTTTGCATAGAGATTAACATTTATTTACTAGGAATTACTGTAACTGTAACATGCGTGTATACTGTTATCAGGTAACCAGTGAACAGCTGCTAAAAGCTTAACTGTGACGCTATGCGTTCCATGCCTTGATTTCCTCAAAGGGGCAGTCCCTAATTTCACAAATAGAGAATGTCAAAGTGACGAGACCTGGGCGAGTGTTCAAAGCCACTCCTTTCTTATCATCTCTTAGTACAGCCCTTTTAAATGACACGCGAATTTGTGGAACTCAGAAACCAAGAACCTTTTCCTTGGATTCCACATGCTCCTTACTGAAGCCTATCCTAATGAAGTAGCACTGCTTACTCCCAGTAACGTTACACTTAAGCAGTGCACAATGTTGAATCCTGCTGCCTTATTGCAGCAAGTTTCAAAAGATGGGAGAAGTACCTGTATATATTGGGGTTACCCTAGGGATTTGGGGGAATTCCATTCCAGCTTCTTTGATCAATGTCTTATGTGACTTTTATGCTTTATACATCATACATAGGTACAAACACATGCACTCAAAATTCAATCATCTTTCAAAAATCTAATCAACAATACAATTACAGTAAACAAATTGGGTTAATACTGTATTATATTAATCAGATGATACTTGAGACTCACAAATTCGCGTGTCAGGTGCCTCAGACAGACATGAGGTGACCCAGACTAGGAAGACCAACGAGTAGAAATCTACTGACCGCGGATGTTGGGGTTCAATGTGCTGGGAAACCTCCGTTGTCTGTCTTGTAGCCTACTGGACAGCGAATCTCGGTGGGACCTCCAAGTTGTTAAATCTAAAATTCTGACCCAAGTCAGCCTGTGGTGTCAAGTATATCTGGAAGCGCTTCAATCAGCTGGAGAGAATTGACACAGACCAAGTTCTGTATGCAAGGAATATTCTCTAGTTTATTGATACAAAGATACAGGTTTTTATAGGCTACTGAATAAATGAATCCTACGTCATATGCATACAATAGTTTATACCACTAGTTTATGAGAAGCGCTACTGATTAACTTTCTCACGTATTCTTGAGGTGTTTACTTTTCTCCCCCTTCTAAGGACAGATGAGCCTATTATTTCTTATCTCAAGGGGAGTTGGAGATATGCTATGTGCAACACCATGGATACAGCTCCCATACTACCAGCTGGATATGAAGCTCATTATTGTTTTCATAACTGGTTACATTCTTCAGGTGTTCTCTATTAGTTCAACTTCAAGGCCATAGGCTCACATATTGCAAAACTGCAAGTTAACAGAAAAATGAATAATCTCTTCTAGCAAATAATATTTCTATACAAGTTACAATAAAATGGCTGAACAAAGGCCTTATGAGGCCTTAACAAAAAATCATATTTAACAACATGTAACAGTGTATCACACATCTATATCTCTCTCTCTCTCTCTCTCTCTCTCTCTCTATATATATATATATATATATATATATATATATATATATATATATATATATATACAGAGAGAGAGAGAGAGACAGAGAGACAGAGAGACAGAGAGAGAAAGAGAGAGAGATAGAGATCGATCCAAATTTCGCAAGATCTGTTATTTTACTATAAATTACATTTTGCCTCATTTTCAAATCTGAATTTGGCTTGAGAAATAGAGTCATGACTCAATTCGACTAGGTACCCCAAAATATGGATCTGTCAGATTTTCAAAATTCAAACCGGTCATCTCTATTTATAATACAATAATATATTTTGCCCTGTGACAGGCACTTCTAGGCTGATAGGGTGAACAGCCAGTTAGGGCAGTGGGTTCATCTGCTACTCCTTCTTGATTATCTAAATGGCTCCCCTCCTGTTCTTACTCTCCTCTTCCCCTATGCCTCTTACAGCAATCAAACTCAGGTGAACGAAGTGGTTTTATTAGGGACACAGGTAATACAGGTTCAGAATGCAATAACTGGTAAGGCAGTAATATAACCACAGATCTTAACAGCGGAATAGGCAATACTGTAAAGCGATGGTGAGAAGCAGTAGTCAGCGGGTTGCAGGGTGGATTCCTCTGGATTCCTCTGGAAGAGGAGGAGAGAAAACTAGCCTGTGGATTGCAGGGTTAGATACCCCTGAAAAGGTGGTGAGACGAGTAGTCTGCAGGTTGCAAGGTTAGATACCTCTGGAAAGGTGGTGAGACAAGTAGCCTGCGGGTTGCAGGGTTGGAAAACTCTGGAAAGATGGTGAGACAAGTAGCCTGCGGATTGCAGGGTTAGATACCTCTGAAAAGGTGGTGAGACGAGTAGTCTGCAGGTTGCAAGGTTAGATACCTCTGGAAAGGTGGTGAGACAAGTAGCCTGCGGATTGCAGGGTTAGATACCTCTAGAAAGATGGTGAGATGAGTAGCCTGCGGATTGCAGGGTTAGATACCTCTAGAAAGATGGTGAGACGAGTAGCCTGCGGATTGCAGGGTTTGATACAACTAGAAAGGTGGTGAGATGAGTAGCCTGCGGATTGCAGGGTTTGATACAACTAGAAAGGTGGTGAGATGAGTAGCCTGCGGTTTGCAGGGTTTAATACCTCTGGAAAGACGTGTAGCCTGTTAATGCTTAAATACTTGAGAGCAGACAGCAGGTACAGTTGGAAGTAAGCTGATCAGGTTACACTGAGAATCAATGAGCTACAGAGAGCAAAAGCACAGAGATTCACATAGGTGTATAACTCAGGAACAGGGTAGATGAAGCTGTGTCTGCGGCACTGGAATGAACAGCAAAACACAAAGACAGGTAAGTATAACCAGAAACAGGAGTCAAAGGAGAATGCTTCCTATCAGGTTGAGTGACCTGATGATCTGCAGGGCGAGGCTGTCTTTTAAGGAGTAGCAGCGGGTGTAAATCGTCATGAGAAAAAGAGCTTAGTTCAGCAGGAAGGGTAACAATTCAAGCGCTACAGTAGCCCCTTTGGTGGCATGGTGTTACTGCAGGCTATATATATCCAGAAGGTCCAGCATAGCTCCTGGCAAACAGGAGTTGCAGGAAGCAGATCGTGACACTTATGATTGATCTAAGACATAAATGGTGGCTCAGTGGCTAGCACTTCTGCCTCACAGCACTGGGGTCATGAGTTTGATTCCCAACCATGGCCTTATCTGTGTGGAGTTTGTATGTTCTCCCCGCGTTTGCGTGGGTTTCCTCCCACATTCCAAAAACATACTAGTAGGTTATTTGGCTGCTATCAAATTGGCCTTAGACTCTCTCTGTCTGTCTGTCTGTATATGTTAGGGAATTTAGATTGTAAGCTCATATGGGGCAGGGAATGATGTGAGTGAGTTCTTTGTACAGCGCTGCGGAATTAGTAGCGCTATATAAATAGCTGATGATGTTAATGATAAATAAGGCTATGCCAAGCAGTATTTTAAGAGAAAATTGAAAATTGAAAACGTCAAATGAATGAAGTGGTGACGTTATAGTAAGCTGAACTTTGAAGTGACAATTACACTCTTGCCACCATGTGCATTTTCAAGTGTACCCCAAACATACTTGCCCAAAATAGGCAAATATCTCTTTTGCGGGCACAGTTTCTTTGGACCATTAAGTGTAATTAGGCGGACTTGCACAAAAAAAGAAGCAGTGCAGTATTCATTTTTCATTTATAATTTATCATTATAAAGTGCACCAGTGCTGTGATTAAGGGACTGTGAGGGTGTGTGAATTTTGAGAACTACATTAAAACAAACTAATTTTAGATCCACAGGGATTAGTGTTTGTGCATGATCCTGGATACTAGAAATTAATTTCATGATTATGTTTTCCTTTAATTTCTGAAGGATTCTCCTGTAGTTTAAAGTAGTATTAGTGTTTTCCCAAACACACTCAACTAAAACAATCACTCATATAAGGTTTGTCGATTAGATACAGTAACATTGGAAAGAAAATATATTTCCATTTATTGTGAAATAAATTCTATAAACCAAACACAAATGAATTAGAAAAATTGATAGGAGAGTTAGTGAAGACATGTTGCATAAATTTTACATTTATGGAGAAACTGGGAAATTAAATAATAATTCCACCCATAACTAAAAAAAAACATTTATTTTGGTGGAATATCACAAGTTTTAAAATACCCCCTCACAAACGTTTATTTACCTTGTGCTGCTCTCCTTGGTCCTGAACACTTCCGAAGGCTGCGTGTTCTTGGTGCACACACATGCTCCCTGTGGTTTATTTGGACATGTTGGGCCTGATTCATTACCGTACTTATCTACCGATTTTGTGCGAATCGTACAAAAATCCACTCTGCCCATGCCCAGAACAGGGAGATAAGAATAAAAATCCGTCATTAAGAAAAATCTTTCTTAAGTTAAGGTCGCAATCAATCTTAACTGCACTTAAGAATCTCTCCAACCTCTTAAGAAAAAAATGTGGCGAATGGGCAGAGATCGGGTGGAGATCATACTGACTTAAGAAGAGTAGCCATTTACCTTCGAATCCGTCAGATAGATAAGAAGCAGTACTTAGCGTTTTCCTTAAATTCATGCTTAACACATTAGGAAGCTCAGGGTCATGTTTAGGTCTAAAAAAGCTATAGCGGCAGCACTAAATTACAACACTAAAATGTTGAAAAATCATTGTTTATTTAAAATACCCCTAATCACAATTAAATATGCACAACATACATCTGCATACATGCCACTCATAACCCCCCCAAAAATGTTTTTATATTAATGTCAATAATTAAACCATTTACTATATTAAAAAAACATGGTGGATGCACAGTTTAAAGAAATTGCAATGTGAAGTGGTTGATGTGTAATATCTAATAGTTAGCCTATATCTTGTTTGATATGGGTTTTTTATGACTAATAATACGCTAGTATAAATAAAAGGCATTGCAGTTCAATTTATCTATGTATATAAAATGTAAACACATAAAACTTGTGTTCTCTTCCATAAGTAACACAGAGGAGGAAACCCACACAAACATGGGGAGGATATTTAAACTCCACAGAGATAAGGCCGTGAGTCAGGAATCGAACCCGTAACTCAACTGTTGGAAGGTGAATTGTCTAACCACTAAGGCAACATGCTGATGGAAAATAAGTGCATTATATAGACTAGAATGACAAGCTCAACAATACACCATGCCTGCAAGTCATATAAGTGCTATTGTCAAGCTAAAGTGTTACTGAGAAAAATTAACAATTGCACATATCAGCAGCACTGAAAAAGCCACAACACTAAACTGATGTAAAACCAATGTTTGCTTTAAATACCCATAATCACAAATAACTATGCACAACATACACCTTTATACACTTCTCTCATAACAAACAATTTCTTTTTTTTTATTTATGTCAATAATTATACAATGTACTATTTTACCCCTAAATCCATGGTAGATGCACAGTTTTAATTAATTGCAATGTAAATTCATTGATATATAATATAATTATAGTAATAATAATAGTTAGACTCTAATTTGTTTGTTATTTTTTGGCTTCTGCAGATTTGTTTTGTGACTTAGGTGTTATTTGCTTTTATCTGGATGTCTAAACGGTATGCAATTTGTTGTGAGCCATAGTAATGCATCTCTATTTTAAAATGTGCTTTTATTTGTCTGTGGCATACTTTTCACAAGCTTTATTACATGTAATTTTTCCCTTGGCTTGACTGTGTATCTCTTATCTGTGGATATTTTCTATTTGTTTGGATTAACCTCACTTTGATCAGCTGCTTGTGTCTATTGTAGCTCCACACAAGTTACAAAATTAAATTTAGGGATATTCCCCAACATGGGTCAAGAATCAAACTCATGATCCCATTGGTGGCAGCTGGCATGGCTAACCACTAGGCCAACGTGCTGATTGAAAAATTCATACATTATATAGACTTGAACGACAAGCACCATGTGTGCAAGTCCTATAGGTGCTAGGTAATAGTGCTCCTAACAAACATACAACACAAAACAGGCACTAATGGTAACATGAAGCTTTAAAGGATAAACAATAAAGAAATACACACACATTCTCTTCTTCTCCGACATGAAAAATGTGTGAACTGTAATTTTGTAATGGAAATAAATGTGGATGCTAATACGGTTAATAATTCGCAAGCATAAATAAATATAGACGATACAATACTCAGTATAAATAAATTCAGAACAAAAACAAATACTAGCGTACACTTTTATAAGTGATACATAGGAGTAAACCCACAGAAACATGGGGAGAATATACAAAGTGCACACAGATAAGTGCCTGACTCGGGATTCAAATTCATGACCCTAATGTTGGCAGGTGAAATGGCTTATCATTAAGGAAATGTGCAGATGGAAAAATACATACATTGTATAGACTACAATGAGAAGCACAACAATACACCATGGCTACACATGATATGGAACACATGTGATATGATTGTTTTATGTGCTCAAAACAAACATACAAGACAACACAGTTACTAGTGGCAAACTAAAGTGTTAATGAGCATAATTAAATGAACAATTGCACACACCTTCTTAATCACCGCCATGAAGGATCATGTTTGTTTTTTTTATTTAAAATAAGAATGTCTATTCAAATGCATCTCAGAATCAGAAATAAATGCAAAGATTATAGTTATCAGTATGAAATTAAACAAGAGATACCCGTAAATAGCGTTGCATAGACCCAGCATCAGATCTTGTATACACTTGTATACACTTGTCTCATTACAATCCACTATAAAAGACTGGTTCATGCACACTTTAAGTTGGTAAGGAGTCTATACTGGAGTTTACTGGTGTGGATTTGTATAGTGGACTTTTATTTGTTTCGAGAGGTATATTTTCTCTTACTCTTATATATACTTCAACAGTTTGTATTTGTAAGATATTTTATGTTCCACAATAACAGTGCATCTCAATGTTTATATGCAATGTGTATTTTAATGTGTGTGTGTGTTGTTTGTATTATACATTTTAACCCAAATTTTTTTAGGGAGGGGGGGGAGGTGTTGTGAAGCTTTTCAATCTAATATCTATTAAGATGATTCTTATGTGTTTTGGTACTTCCCCATGGTACATGTTTAGCAAAAAGATCCCCAGCCCTCCTGAAACTGTGGGAGTAGGTCACTTCAAGTTCCAGACTGATTTGCAAGGTAAAATCTTTTTCTAATATGGTTTATATGACACTTTTTTTAAATTCTCTAAGATCCTAAAAATACAATTATTGTTTGGTGATGAAAGTAAAGGCATGTTTAATTTTTCAAAAACTGAACATATACAAATGCAAAGTTTACCTTTGAAATCTGCAAATATTTTCTAATCAGACTGTAAGGGCTGCCTCTGCCCCTGCTGAGATTATCAGATATGAGTTTTTTAGCCATAGCACTTATAAAAATAATGTTGAAGCTTTACTGTCAGAGCTTAGCTGAAAAAAGACCAAATTAAAGGCTTTTATTGATGAACTACCAGGCCTTAGCTGGGAAATGTCTGACTCACCTGGAAAATATTCAGCAATCAGTCATAGTGTGTGCTAATCATATATCTGACTCACTATGTGGATGTTCTTTTCTGCCCAGGTCAAGTACATCAAGTAAGTGTTGTGTCTGTTTATTGATGTTAAGGCACTGATTTGTCAATGTGTTCTAATGGAGATACATTACATTATCTGTGATTTTGTGGATAAAGGAGAAACAGAGATACCATTTTAGTAAATAGCTAAATGTGTCTAATTTATTCCAACAGATCTTATGACTCAGCTGGAGCACCAAGGAGGTGTGGCCAGGGATGAGGGCCAGGATCATGTCATGTAGGAGGAGGATCAGGACATGAAGGAGTTGCCTTTGTAAGCATGTAAGTATCTATAGTTAACAATGTTAGTCCTTTTAGGTTATTGGGGAACCTGTGTTAAAGTTAAGGCATCAGAAATTGAGGATATTACAGCTGGAAAGTACAGATGTGTACAAAGTACACACAGTTAAGTAATATTTTATTTCAAACTGGCCTATGGTTGATCTCTTTTCTATAATATTTTAAACAGATAAAAAAGACAGCCATTTTGGGTTCCAGCCTGACCTGCCTTGCAACACCTCTAACCATGGGGAAAAAACAACATCAATGTGTTTGTATTTTATGTCTATTTTTTTCTTTATTTTTTAAAGGATTTTTTTATTTACAGTTTGTTTTAATTTGTGTTTTATTTGATTACTGAAAATCTGTTTATGAATAAATATTAATATTTTTAATTCTCAATAATCATTCTCCTGTAACTCTCTGATGATTTGGACACTGTTGAACACTCTCTTCTCCTACACATCCTTCACTCCATTGTCCATCTAGACACAGTATTTTCCTGGTTCACTTCCTACCTTTCAAACCCGGTGGTACTCACTTTTACGATGATGTCAGAAGGAAGAGACACACTGTCATCCGGGCTCTTAAGGTACTAATTTAAGGAGGCACCGCCTGTACAGTGTACATGACTTAGTAAAGAACCTTGAATCTTGTAAATTAATAATTTTTTGAAAAAAAATATTAATGTAGTACTTATTTTGCAAATTAAAACATGCCATTTCAACATCCCTATGTCACCTAAGCCAGATCCAAGATTTGTTACATCTGAAAGTGGTGTGTGTCTTTAATTAGTATTTTAATTTAAAGACACTCAATTGTCTCTGTGGCTAAATGCATGTTTCACAATGTCGGCTCATATTATTATATGGCTATATGTAGGTAACTGAAACAGGAAGAACATCTAAAAAGAAACTAATGTGTTATACTTATTCCAACAGGCCAATAGAGCTATCACTGACAAAAGGCCAGGGAGGAGGAGGAGCCAGCCAGGGAGGAGCTGGAGGAGGAGGAATGGGAGGAGCCAGCCAGGGAGGAGCCAGCGGAAGAAGAGCAGAGGGCAGCGGCCGCATCGGTGAGAGAGGTGGAGGAAGACCAGGTGGAGGCTTTGATGGAATGTATATATTTTTCACAAACAAATAGATATTTTTGTTATTGTTGGTAGCCCCATTGTAGCCATTCCAAAGAACTGTTTTCCCACGTGCCATTCACCTGATACACAGTGTTGTGAGACAGAAGTGCTACCCACTAAGGTAACATGCTGATTTTAACTCCCATATATTTTTAGTAATAAGGAAGTTTGTGAGGAGGGTAGCAGATATCCTCAAACTTTAACATCCCCCCTTCTTATGAGTGCAACGAATGAGGTGGTCTTTCCACGCATTCCCTAGGAAGAAGTGGGCCTTTCCACCCCCCTCCCTACCCTGTGATAAAAGCACTCTAGCCCTTCCCTCACCAGTGTTTGGTATTAATATTAACAATAACACTTTAAATACATTTGACCAAGATATTGATATTGGGTGATCTACCAGTATGCCTAAGAATGCCAAAATCAAAAATTAATTTGATAATTTTCAGGTATGTTTGAAAATCCATTCTGAAGGTGACCGCTGCCAGTTTACGTCAGTGTCCATCTGCTGAAGACACTAATGTCATCAGTATACCAAGTGCCTATATGCAGGATCACGTGGTCCAAATGCTCAACTCTCACATTTGACCAGTTTAAGAATTTTTATGCCACTTTAGAATAATAAACTAAATTAACACGTCAGTAGTAAAGAAGTTAAATAGTTACATAGTAAGGTTGAAATAACACAAGCCATGAAGTTAAACCTTTCAGAAATTCTATTTATGTTGACCGACAGGAAGGCAAAACAAACCCCACAGTTGCTATTTTAGTCTAATAAGGCTGAAACAATGATAATTTATAAATTCCCAAGATCAGTCACCCCCACAATGTTCTCTACTAATCATGGCTAAAGACATCATTTTTCTTATGTACTGTAAGAAAGGCATCCAAACCATTTTTAAATTCTGTTTGTAAATTTGTCATTTCTAAACATTTATAAACATTTTGAGGCTTGGGACAAAATATTAACTTTTTGTTTATAGATTTAAAAGCACAATTTAGTCAAAGCAATTCAAGTACAATGTGCTGAGTGACACACTGGTTTGTTTTTCCTAGCGTCTCACGACAAATTCTGCACCTCAGGCACTGCCAATGAAGAAACAATAAGACTATGAAGATCTATAATGATACCTCAACACTACTCGTGTATAACTGGCTATAAGGAACTGCCTTCACTTAGCAACTAGTAGAGCCTGGGAGAAAATATATACAAATCTCTGAGATAGCAGATGTAATACCTTTGGCAACAATAAAATAATTAGAATACAAAAAAAGATTAAAAGTATCCCTTTGGGCTTAGCAATGTTACAACATCAATTGTCTATGCTAATTCATAAAGACAAACTGGCTGTCAAGTTGAAAATCAAACGATCTGGGTTTTTTCTAATTAACAGAATTGCTGCCAAAATCCATTAAAAACTTGATTAGAAAATTGTTTGAAGACTCCACTTTGAATTTTTGACATTAGAGAATTTAAAGTAGATAATATTGTCATAGGGGATTTAGAGAATGATATGGATCATAAAAGAAACATGAGTCTATGTATTTATCTCATTTTCCGTTCCACTCATTACGTTTTGTAGACTACATATTCCCCATGAGCAGGCAATACCAGGCAAGGCGAGAGAGAGGAGAGAGAGAGAGAGAGAGTTCTTGATCCACCAATAGGCTTATCAGGTTGCAGCCTAGGTTCTATGGCTTTTAGGTGCGCAACCTGTGAGATCCTACCTGCACCGATGCAACTAAAGCTTGGTGTGGAGTGGACTAGAGGTTGGCATGCACTCTCCACAGCACTCAGGGCTGGCAGAATGGGGTAAGTGCAATAAGAGTGATGGGGTGTACCATGATGGCAGACTCACTCCACCAACATAATGCTTGTCCACCGCCTGGGCCATCTTGGAAGTAAAGTATGTTTGAGGAGCACCAGTGCAGTACAGTTCCTCCCTTCCTTTTTTTCACACTGAGCATGACAGTGATCATAAACAAATGCGGCTATTTAGACCTGTAAATTTACGATTCCTTATGCCTGAAGAGGCGTGACGGGAAAGAAAGGGGTGTTCTAACATAGGCTATGTACAGTAAGGGCGTGTTTGCAGACCCTTCTGATTCAAAGACACTTATTGAGACTTTAGTATTAGCTCAGGCATAGATTAGGATTTGCCGAGCATGTTGTAGCAAAGAGTAAAAGAAAATGTTTGCATGCATGTAAGGTAGTTGTTCTGTATTAGCTAGGTTATTCAAATTTACATGATGCTTCAAAGCAGTTGCGTTCATTACATAAAATGAAAGGGTTTTGTATATGTTAGCTAGTTGGACATAAGCAGGGGCAGGCTGGGCTGGGGGGCAGCTGCCACCCGGCGCCGGTCCCATAGTGGGCTACCTTGGGCTGGGTCACTGGGCCACCTGCATTTTTTTCCTTTAAAATAGGCTGCTAAGTCGAATCTTGGGGCTTACATTTCCCAATTCTTCCTTGGATGTAAGTGTCTGAGGAATATGTCTGCTACTAATTCAGACCTGGGGGTAAATGTATTATACTCCGATTTTCTCAGGTCGCCTGAAATCGGCGAGTTTACAGCTAAAATTTAAAGTGGCGCTGGCTTGTAAAGGCAATCTTGCCTTTTCAAGCCAGCGCCGCTTTAAATTTTAGCTGTAAAGTCGCCGATTTCCGGCGACTTAAAAAAATCGGAGTATAATACATTTACCCGCTGGATGCATTTTCACCTCTGAATATGGTGTATATACGCATAAACATGTGTGCAACAATTCAATCACTAGTTATGCTTAACCTTGCTATCCACTCATAGAGACAGATCTAAGTCAAAGAAGTTTGTCATTGATTTGTTACTAAATGCGAACATACACATTGGTGCTGCTTGTGGTGGTGGCTGTGTGTGGGGGGGCACTCTATGTGTGTATTAGCCCAGGCCCTGCCAGAGATGATCAAATCTGTATAAAAGTAGTTCTTGATCCAAAATTGGCTCTAACGTTTGCAATAAACTCTAGATAGACTAAATAATGCAAGCTAAATTCAAGAAAGTTGCAAAGGTTCGCCCATGTACAAGCTGGTTCACATATGTTCAAGTTTAAATAGCTACATTGTACATTATGTGTAGTATTTTAACCATATTTAATGTGAACAGTGAACTCAAACTTCCAAATGGAACACAGCAATGTTTGCTGTTCAAATAAGAAACATTAACATTAAAAATGTGTCCATTTAAGATGTAATAGGCAACATTTTATAGTTCATTTCAAATTACTTTGTTATAACTGCAAGCTATGTACTCAAAGTCGAACCCACGTCATGATTGTACTGATAACAAGTGTGAGGTTCTAAAATTCAATTGAGTTTTGAACCTGTATGAATTATTCCAGAATTTCTAAATGTGGCTTCTCATTTCATAACAGCACATAGGTAGTTAAGGAATTCAAATTGGAGCAAAACTTAGAAATTTAAAGAATATTCTACTTCTTTTTACATATTTAGAATTTTTAATGAGGACTAAGCAGGAAAACCATTTCCTATTTAAAATCAAAATAAACCCTCCAAAAATGTAAAGCTTGTATATTACAACACTATCTACAGTAGGGTGCAGCTATAAATATACTGTATGTGAAAGTGGTTCAAGGATATTGGATACTCATTTTCATCAATACAATCTTTGCTGACTGGTGTTACTTGATATAAAGATGTCTTTCAGAGTGTACATAGAGAAATGGAAGTTCCGTAGTAGAAATGTTTTTTTTTATTGTCTATTTACTTTTTAAAGCACAATCTGTAAAAAGGTTTATTAGGTTAAAGGTTAAACAACCTCTTTGTTTATATACTGATCAAAATCGGTGATTTGTGGTATGAGATTGACATTTATAGATATGTACAGCATGCAGTTAGTGGCTTTATAATCATTTTCTGAGTACCGGTAAATAGAGCTGTTTTGACATTCATGGAAAGGAAAGATAAGTCAGTTCACCTTACTCTACAACATATCCTATTTTTTTTTTTTTTAAATTCCAACTTGCTAATACCCCCCCCTCTCACTCTTTATGAACTGTTAAACAGATAATAGCCATTTGTCTAATATTTTTGTCTTGGTTTTCTCAAAGTTTCTTCAATGCCAGCACCTCTTTTAAATTAGAAAATTGACACAGAAATGTTAATTTGAATAGTATCTTTGTGTAACTATCTTTAAAGAAGTATACCCTAAACTAAAATTGGACTGTAAATTCCCCTTTATCAATCTATTGGAACCAAACTGATCTGGATTCTTGGTGAAGGAGGTGGGAGAGTTTTGAATTTTAAGTGCTGTTGAAATCTTAGAATATTATTGTGTTAAAAGCTGGACAGTCATTCAATCAAATCAAGTCATTCTTCAACATAAGAGGTGCAGGCATGCTAAAGTTCAAATATCTCCAGACCCTCAAATATCTCCTGAAAGGAGAGATGATCATTTGTCATACTGCATGAGAAATAGCTCACAAAGTATATGATTGTCAGACACATTCCTTCAGGGTCTTGCCAGTTGGCAGAGTGAAGTTACAATTTATAGTACACTTTTAGCTCTGGATGGAGCTATACTTTAATGCTAAAAACAATTTTATCGCTAGAGCCTAAATATTTACCACATCATCTCCGCTTGCTGAAACCATTTAGAATCAATGCTCTGAAAGTAAATAACTTAATAGGCAGCACGGTGGCTTAGTAGTTAGCACTTCTGCCTCACCACACTGGGGTCATGAGTTCGATTCCCGACCATGGCCTTGTCTATGTGAAGTTTGTATGTTCTCTCCATGTTTGTGTGGGTTTCCTCCGGTTGCTCCGGTTTCCTCCCACACCCCAAAACATACTAGTAGGTTAATTAGCAGCTACAAAATTTACCCCAGTCTCACTGTCTGTGTGTGTGTGTGTATGTTAGGAAATTTAGAATGTAAGCTCCAATGGGGCAGGGACTGATGTGAGTGAGTTCTCTGTACAGTGCTGCGGAATTAGTGGCGCTATATAAATAAATGATGATGATGATGATGTGTACTGAAATGGAATTTCTGGAGGTCATGTAGAAATGATATACAGTATCTTATGTAAAAATTCTGACTTTATTTTTTGCAGTCATTAAAAATATACAGCACAGATAAAATGTAATGGCACAGAACAAAGTCTAATTGTTGCTTGTAAATATAATTGCTGGTTTGGAATTCTGGCAAGTACTAAGTACAGTACATTGCTGTAAAAGAAAATCCAATTTTCCCACCACAAAATGATAACATTTCAAGCAGTTAGAACAATAAATGCTATACTTACAACAAAAGAGGTGGCAATGAGAGATATGACAGATATTATTACATGGTAATGTACCTTAAAACTGCTGCTAATGATATTGCTTTAATACATACTTGTTATATAGAAGATTTTGCTGCTCGTTACACAAGAACATTCACATATAATTAGATTTTTTATTATTTTGCAAGCAAATGATGTAGACAGATAGAATGGCACATAGTTGAAATAAATTTAAAAAAAATAATAACGAATGTTAACATATTATTCATGTTTGCAATTGAACCAGAGTTTAATTTCAAGACCGATAAAGGGGTAGATTCGATTAGCTGCAATGTTTTGAGGAACATTGCAGCTGCGCACTTTTATCGTTTTTACGGTAAAAAGTAACGCTCACTTTTGCTGTTGTCTTTATGGGGCACAATCATAAGTGAGCGGATATTTCGCTAAAAAAAATTGCTGCAAAGTGTCGTGTGGCCGTTCCGGGACACTACGCAATGATTTTTTTTACAACTGAATCTGCGCCAATATGTCAGGATGTTCAAGTGGTCCTGTGTGCGGTATATGTAGTGTCAGCCAGTCATGTTCATGGCCATATTTAAGCCAAGGCACAATGACCCTGTTCTTAGGGCTGGTATCTTCCACCTGCACTTGCACTGACCACCAACAAAATTACCATGATCCAAAGATAAGCTTTGAAGTGGTGGCATCAACTTTAAGCCATTTCTGACCTTCATTTCATAGGTAAAGTGATAATGTCACCAAGATCATATCCATCCCAAACAAATACAGTTAATTCACTTATACAGTCTGAAATAATTTTCTAACTTATACCTTAATTTTATCTTCACTTCACAGTCCTCAGGATCTTGCACCTTTTTTGCAACAGCAACAGATGTAGTTAATTCCCAAACACTTCTAACTCCTATCACCTTCATATGGGCACTCAGGGCACGGGAGCAGTTATTTTACCTAGCTGGTGACTGAGGCATGTGCCTGTCCTGCAACCAGTACTATGTGGAGGTTCCAGGGACAGCAGCAGCTATGAGTGCACCATTATAATGTACATGTCAGACTGGCGCCGTCCCTGGAACCTCTACATAATCAGCTATTTCATATACCACAGCCACCAGCCAGGACTATATTAACTCTTGCTAGTGGCTGTGATTAAAGTACCAAAGGGGTTCAAAGAAATAAATCTAGTGAAGGTAACATTTATTTCATTGTTTGGGAAAAGTTGCAGGAATCCACTCAAATTCTTGTTTTGCAGTATTTTAGCCTGTAACAAGTCAACTTACTCTTACCAAAATGATTCACAACGTGGCAGCTTAGTGTCGCTCAACAATAAAATATTCATAAACGGCTGCAAAAAGTAATTTATTTTCTCTTTCATCCATCTGGGGGACACTCCTTAACCATGGGGTTGAGTCGGGGGGAGGAGTCTGGCACCCAAAGAGTTAACTTTTTTCAGCTGACAGCATATCACCCCCGCCAATTCCCACATACCCCAGTTTGAATTGGGTGCCCTTGGAAGAAGGTTGCACCTGAAGAGCTCCAAGAGAGACAGTGAACAGGGTTCACTGGTTATAGGTTTTTTTCCTTTTCTTTTGCAGTTTTTTTCTTTTGACAGTGGCGAGAGGCTCCGTGCAAACGGAGCTGACTCGTGGGAGAAGCGCCTGTCGGGGGGGGGAGGGGTGGCCCTGCTGACAGAGAGGTAAGAAGCGCTTCTCACAGCGGAAAGCAGTCGGCAAGAGACTCTCCCCGCTGATGCAGGACGGGCGCTGCCATTAGGCAGAGAACGCCTTTACTGCTGAGGTTCCCCGCAAGCCAGCTGGAGTATACCAAGTTCCTCCTCCCATGGGGATGGCAGTGAATTCTTGAGGATGGCGCGCTTTGAGTAGCGCTAGCGGGGAACACATTCTAACAGGTTTTCCCCTAATATAAGAGAAAGGGCAAAACGCTGTTAAAGTAAACAACACAGAAGGAGAGCCAGTGGAAGGGGCATGTGTTTGAGGAACACCGCTCCCCCCCCCCCCCCCCGCTGAGTGAGCACGTGGAAGATCCCTTTTTTGGTGCCAAGCTTCAAAAGGAGGACAGTTGTAGCAGTCATTTGAAGAGAAGTGCACTGTTGACACATATCTTCCACGCTAAGTATCACTTTGTTTCTTCTGTATATGCATGTGTATTATAAGACTATGAGGTGTTGAGAGAATTGTGTTTAAGGAAAACTATAAAGTTCTCCAAACCTGTCTTATTTAATCAGAAATACTATGATATGTTAAATAACCTAGTCTGTATTTTCTGATAAAGGTTGTGGAAGTGTTTGGGGCATGCCAAACATATTGTCTGTTCCAAATGTAATGCTAAATGGGCCCAGGTGTTCTGTGCTAATTGCAGTCATTACTGAAAAACCTGCTGCAGCCTTTCAGCTTGACTAATTATACCTTATACTCTCTATATAGAGGAAAAGGAACAGAAATACTATCTTTTGACTGGTTCATAGATAAATATGTACCTGTATTTTGCGGTGTGGTAGCAAAATGTGAGAAATATAAAGCAACAGGATTTCACCTAACTAGATTGGGGAAATCACTGTTAGCAGAGATACAGAAGGAGATTCCAGTGGTAGGGGAATGTGTTGAGAAATACCTCTTCCCCTGCCACGCTGAGTGAGCACGTGGAAGATCCCTTTTTGGCACCAAGCTTCAAAAGGAGGACAGTTGCAGCAGTCATTTGAAGAGAAGTGCACTGTTGACACATATCTTCCCCGCTGAGTATCACTTTTATTTTCTTCTGTGTGTATGTGTGTGCATGTGTAGACATGTATATTATAAGACAATGATGTGTTGAGAGAACTGTTGTTTATGAGAAAACTATAAAGTTCTCCAAGCCTGTCTTATTTAAATCAGAAATACTATGATATGTTAATATAACCTAATCTGTATTTTCTGATAAATTGGAGAAGTGTTTGTGAATTTTGAAACGTGATTTTAGTTTTTCTTATCTTGTGATGGCAGATAAAAGCAAAACAACACGTACCAAACATAATGTCTGTTCAAAATGTAATGTTAAACTAACAAGTGAACGGCTGGATCAGGGGGGGGCTCTGTGCAGCCTGTACTGTGGCTCCTGTGAAACAGGCTATAGACACCTCCACCATAACGGTAGATCCTCCTGAGGGGGCGGCTGCCTTAACACAGGTAGTTAATACCCTTGTAAATCTGTTATCTAAACCAGTTGAGATCCCAGCTACATCTGTGGTTTCTCAGGGTATAACAGTAGGAATGACAGATGAGTCATTTTCCCCAGGGGTCGGTGTATTTCCCTCCCCAGCCCTCCCGGGGGTTTTCCAGATGGGAGAGGTGGGTTGGTCAGCGGTGGCTAAAAGCCTGGACCGGCTTACCCATCTACTGGAGAACCCCAGACACAAGCGTAGTGTTAAAAGACGTAGACAAACAGCTAAAGCGCTGTGGTCAGTGTCAGACTCTGAGAGTTCCTCAGAGGAGGAGGAGGAATTGTTGGACAATTCAGATGTGTCCATTAGAGAGTCAGAAGGAAACTCTAGGCACCAGGGTATGGACGATCTGTTAAGAACAGTTCGTCAGACCCTGGGGTTTGCTGAAGTAGAGGAGACGAAGTCTTTGGACCGCTCCCTCTTTAAGCAGGCTTCTAAGCAGGTGGTCAGGTTCCCTCCCTCAGTTGAGTTGAGGGATATTGTAGAGGCCTCTTAGAAATATCCAGATAAAGGGTTCTCTATGCCAAGGAAGTTTGGCGTATTGTATCCCCTTCAGGAGGAGGATATGACCCATTGGGAACAGGTGGCAAAGGTAGATACACCTGTGGCGAGATTGGTTTGTCAGACTACACTACCTGTACCCGGGTCAGCGACCTTACAGGACGCGACTGACAAGAAATTAGAATCCCTGCTGAAGTCGATCTTCTCGGCCGCCGGTATTAGCCTCAGGCCAGCATTGTCCTCTACCTGGGTAGCTAGGGCCATGGAAGTCTGGGCAGGGCAGTTGGAGTCTGCCTTGCAGGATTCAGATTTACTGCCTCTGGCCATGCAGCTAAGGGAGGCAGCAGGCTATGTATATGAAGCGGCCCATAATTCGGCCTCAATAGCTTCGTCTATTTCAGCTACAGTTGTAGTAGCTAGAAGGCCATTATGGTTAAGGGCTTGGAATACGGATTCAGAGTCTAAACGATCATTAGAATCCATCCCGTATACGGGTGGGATGTTATTTGGTCCAAAATTAGACTCTTGGATTTTACAGGCTTCAGGGGGCAAGAAGACGTCCTTGCCTGTAAATACTCCAAGACCTAGGGCTAGGCCTAGGTTTAGTTCTTTCAGACAGCCTCCTTACGGGGGCGGGTCTGGCAGAGGCCAGACTACCGATCCAGGGGCCGTGGAATCCAGGAGACAGTCGCATAGGGGAAGGTCATCCTTTGCCCCTGTGGCGCGGAGGGCGTCTTCCGCCAAGCTGCCGGATAGACCAGCGGCATGACTACCACCCACCTCTGGTTCCAGAGGGTGGGGTGGGAGGACGGCTGCTTGGGTTTGCCCGGCAGCAGACAGGGTCCTCGGTAGACGAGTAGGTCCAGAATATCGTGATAGAATTCATGGGACCAGCTCACTTCAGGTTTTGGAAAAAATTACCTTGCTGGCTTCTGTCAAATCAGAAAGAGCTCAGGGCTGTCGATTTGCTTCGTTCAGACGAAGCTATACAGGCTTAGAATTTCCAGTAAGGGAAAAGGTTTTAGTCACACCCATTCAGGGTGCTAAGGCTAGGCGAGTTGTTCAGTCTATGACCGAACTTCTACAGTCTGAAAGGGTCACAGAGAATCCCTTGTCTAAGAATGAGTTTCTTGAGACTAGTGAGGGACTTGGTACGCAGCAGAAGGTTGTCTCCACAGGACAAGTTGAGGTCCTAGATGGAGTGGACAGGCAGGATCCTGTCAGACAAGAGGCTGTCAGAAGCCAGGTCTTTGAAGCTGCTGGGAAAGATGGTGACATCTTTCGCGACCTTACCCTGGGCAGGGTCCCATCCCAGAGGAGCATTCCCGTGCTCGAGGTACCAGTGGAGGAGGTAGGTCCTCAGCTGATGGTTGCTGGACAAGAACCAAACAGAAGAACAAAGACAAATAAATATTTGGACGTGGTGAGGGCATTAAGTATATGTGTTAAGAGATCTGCAAAGATACGTAAGACAGAGTCTCTATTTGTGTTGGTTGACTTTTCCAAACGGGGATGGTCAGCATCTAAGCAAACTATTGCCAGATGGCTTACCCTGACTATCAGGGAGGCTTATGTCCAAAGTATTAATCTCCCTGTGCCGAATCGTATTGTTGCCCATTCTACCCGGTCGGTTGGACGTCTTGGGCGGCTCGTAATGGAGCCACGGCGGACCAGCTGTGCAGAGCAGCCACCTGGTCCTCGGTCCATACCTTTACGAAATTCTACCAATTTAACATATTTGCGTCTGGGGACGCCTCCTTTGGCCGTAGTGTTCTGCGTACAAGGAGATCAGAGCGGTCCCACCCTTCAGAGGGATTGCTTTTGTAAGTCCCCATGGTTAAGGAGTGTCCCCCAGATGGATGAAAGAGAAAACGGGATTTATACTTACGATAAATCTTTTTCTCTGAGTCCATCTGGGGGACACTCCGATCCCCCCCGTCTTTTCGTTGTTTTGTCTCCACTCCCCCCTCTGTTGAGTGGTGTGTCTTGGTTGATTGGCCTATCTTCCTAATGGCTTTTGTAATCAAACTGGGGTATGTGGGAATTGGCGGGGGTGATATGCTGTCAGCTGAAAAAAGTTAACTCTTTGGGTGCCAGACTCCTCCCCCGACTCAACCCCATGGTTAAGGAGTGTCCCCCAGATGGACTCAGAGAAAAAGATTTATCGTAAGTATAAATCCTGTTATTGTCCCACTTAATTTTAGTAAAATGGACTCTTAGTGATTATTATACTCAGCCAGCATCCTATCACTCTTCCATTATCACTTTCACTCATATTTCATAAAGAGTCCATATGAGATAAAGATTGGTAACACTAGTCTGCTGAAATACCTAAGACAGCACTGGTCAAGGGGGGATATCTGGTCTTAAAACCGCATTACCACCTAAACATGGAGAACATTTCTGTTTGCCAGTTTGAAATGGCTGTGGGGGAGAGGGGTAAGGTGGAGGACCAATCATAGTGATTATGGTTATTGATTGGTCCTCCAGCTGACGCATCCCTATCGACCTTGGCAGTATCAAACAGAACTAGTTTTTGTCCGGTTCTGTGAGATGAACAATGGAGCTCTGGAAAAAAAATGCATGGAACAGCCTCTTGGGAATCAATAAGTTGGCTGTAAGCAAAATTAGGACATAATGCAGTTCCAATTAACCACCTATTTTAGCATATGAGATACATAATTTCTAATATAGTGCATGCTCAGGAGGTGATTGGCCATAGGTGTCACTGACAGTTTTTACTGGTAGGCAGGTTTCCCATAATGTCATGGAGCCAACTGAGGCAGAATTTCTTTCCTCGGCTTCTTTTTCTATTAAAAAAAAATAGGATCTGGGGACAATCAGTGATGCAGGGGAATAATCTGATTGGCCTGGACTTATCAAGGCCGGTACTAACCTAAAGGGGGCCAACCCCGCCATTATTGTGCTTCTTGGAGCACCAGCTGCCTAATTGTATTGACTGTGCAGCATATAAATGATCTGTTCTTCCCTTTCCCTCTCTTGCCTAATTTTTTTTCCAGAGTACGACAGAGAAAAAAGGAGGAATAATGTGTCTCAATTAGGGCACTCTATGAACTAATTCTCACAAATAAGACTAAAATAACAATATTAATGATCATTTAAAAACATAATATTTTCCATATCCCTTATCAGCTGTAATTGCTAGTGAAATTATATAAATAAGTTAAATGAAAGAGTACAAAGTGTAATACCATTAAAATAGCAGTATCAATATAGTCCCAGAGGCAGGAGCTGCCAATACATAGCAGCATGCAGATGCAATGCTGCAGAAAAGGTAAAGGCAGATACTGATAGATATTACATTATCTGTGGTTATTTCTGTTTCTATTGTCATTTGTTACTTAGCCTATCAAGTTACAAGTCTGGAAGTTCAGGACCACAACATAGATGTGCTATATTGATTCACAAATCTGGTGGGCACAATTAATATCACCTTATTTTGGAATCCATGCCCTAAATATTACACTGTCAGGTGACAGTGACAGAGTCATTGGTTTGGTTGGCAGGTATCCATGTCTCAGGGCCTGATTCATTAAGGATCTTAAATGAAGAGGATTCTTATTTCAGTCTCCTGGACAAAAACATGTTATTTGCAAGGGGTGCAAATGAGTGTTCTGTTTTGCACATAAGTTAAATACTGCCTGTTTTTTCATGTAGCACACAAATATCAACTTTAAATTTCAGTATACAAATAAGCTAGCAAGTATTTGTGTGTTACATGAAAAAACAGTCAATATTTAACTTATGTGCAAAACAGAACACTCATTTGCACCCCTTGCAAATAACATAGTTTTGTCCAGGAGACTGAAATAAGAATCCTCTTCATTTAAGATCCTTAATGAATCAGGCCCTCAGTCTGTCTGATTTATATGCTTTCAAACCCAGGGAGATTGATTTGTATAGGAAAAGAGTGTTCGGCTTCAGAAAAAACTAGTAAGGGTTTCTTGATGTTTTGAATGGAGAGATCAGGGTGGGCTCCATGCAGAAACCCAGTCCGGGTCTTCTGGTCTGCAGGCCTACAGCAGACTAATTAGAAGCTACAGGTGAGTGAGGGCTGTAAAAGGCTGCAACTCTGCCTCAGTCCTGAGATGGAGGTTGGATGCCTCCTGAGAGGCACTGCTGTGGTGAACAACTTTGTTAATATGTGTTTGATTTGTGTGTGGGATATAAGGTCCTTCACACTTTAGAGAGGGTCTACATTAAAGGTGTAGTAAGTACCGGAGAGGCAAGGTTTTTATTTGTGTTTTGTTTACTTTGTTTCTGCTAATAAAACTGGTTGAGGCCAGTTACACCAAAAACCCTGCATTCAAGTAACTTATTGCTGCTGTTTTGCTGTCATCTAACCTGGCAGATGGTACCTATTCCCTTCACATGGTCACAATATATATATAAAAATGAGTCTGCATCTCTTCCATACTACAAGGTAAGTAATATTGGTGATAACACTGATGCTAGTCTAGCAAGGCTATTCTGAAAGACCACATGCATCTCAACATTGACGCTTAAATGAAAAACTATTTTTTATGATTTAAAAGCAAATACAGAACATATATCTGTGTTTAAGTATGTTATAGGAAACTGTTATCTGTTTAAACTTAGGTTGGCACAGTCTTTTATTGCTGCCTAATTTATGATAGGTATCTGGCCTCCTCTATCCTTTCCCACAAATGTTTTCTTTTCCTTTGATTAGCTGACCAATTAGCACATCTGTAGTGTATTCCTAAATTAGACTGACTACATCTTAGCTTCATTCTATGGGGAGACGTATGTGGGGTTAGACGTGTGTGATTTCTACACTAAGTGGGATTTT
This sequence comes from Mixophyes fleayi, assembly GCF_038048845.1. Classification (NCBI taxonomy): domain Eukaryota; kingdom Metazoa; phylum Chordata; class Amphibia; order Anura; family Limnodynastidae; genus Mixophyes; species Mixophyes fleayi. Next base: position 322,972,045 of record NC_134403.1, on the reverse strand, counting down.
CTCACAAAGTGGACGAAAATGCACAGTTAGACAACACAGTTGGTCAAACATTGGACTACATTTGACTTGATTTAACTCCCAGCAATAAGCAGCATCTGCCACAGCCTATTTCTGCACTACTTGTCTATTTATATGGAAGACTGCTAAGAGGTAATTCTTAAAATACCCTTGCTTTTTGCTTTTACCCCCTTTTTTCACAATGTTTCACAAATTGCTTTTCGTAGTCTCATTTCATGGCATGATCTTTAGGACTGTGTCATCTTTCACCCCTCCACCAACACACAAATTTGTTCATATTGCACCTGCATTACTCCACTCACCTCTAATTAACACCCATGAACTGTTGTCCTATTTATTATCTCTAACAAGTACAGCCTCCACCTGTCGCCAGAAAATAAAAGGCCACACATCTTACAATCCCCTTGCCTATCTTTCGCTCACTCTGCTCTATTAGCTGGTGATATATCACCTAATCCAGGTCCCCTACACTCCTCACACACACATACATCAGAACACTACCGTTCTATAGCAAACCTCAAACACATCACCTGTCTACCCTCTCTTCCAAAGTCCTTTAAATGTGCCCTTTGGAATGCACGATCTGTTTGTAACAAACTTACCTCCGTTCATGATCTCTTCCTCTCAAAAAACCTCAACCTTCTGGCAATAACAGAAACATGGCTCATGCAATCAGACACTGCCTTACCTGCAGCACTTTCACATGGTGGCCTCCATCTCACCCACACCTCCAGACCTGAAGGCAGACAAGGAGGTGGGGTTGGACTACTTCTCTCCCCACAGTGCACATACACAGTTCTACCAAATGTCCCATCACTCACGTTCACATCTTTTGAAGTACATGCTATTCGCATTTTTAATCCATTCTCCCTACGTGTTGCGGTGATCTATCGTCCCCCTGGAGCACACCAACAATTTATTGAGGATTTCTCTGCATGGCTCCCTCACTTCTTATCTTCAGACATCCCCACCATCATCATGGGTGACTTCAACATCCCCATTGATAACCCACCTTCCAAAGCTGCTTCCAAACTACTCTCTCTAACATCCTCACTTGACCTCTCCCAGTGGATTGAATCATCTACTCATAAGGATGGCCACTGCCTTGATCTTGTTTTCTCTAGACTATGCTCAGTTTCTAACTTTATTAATACACCCTTCCCCCTCTCGGATCATCACCTTATCAGCTACACTCTCACCCCCACTGCTCTAACCTCTCTACTGTCTAACTCAACCAAGCCTCCTCATACTCGTAGAAATCTTAATTCTATTAATCTTCAACAATTTTCCACCTCTCTCCAACACCTTCTCTCCCCTATCTCTACATTCTCATCCCCTGAGATGGCAGTACCTCATTTTCACCTAACCTTAGCAACGGCCCTTGATCAAGTGGCTCCAGCGACACTTCATACTACACGTCGACTTCGATGTCAACCGTGGCACACCAAAGCAACACGAAATCTTCAAAAACTGTCCCGTAAAGCAGAACGTCACTGGCGTAAATCTCGAAGCTCTAATGACTTCTTCACATATACTTCTGTCTACCACTCCTATCGAAATGCTCTGGACACTGCAAAACAAACATACTTTCAATCTCTTATCTATGCTCAGGCTTCTAACCCCAAACGCCTTTTCAATACATTTAATCATCTTCTCAATCCTCCCACCCCGAACCCTCCATCTACTATCAGTGCTCAGGATCTTGCTACCTACTTCAAGGACAAGATTGATAAGATCAGACTAGAAATGGTATCCTCTTCCTCAACAAGCCATCAGCTCATTTCCTTCCCACTACCCTCTGACACCCTCTCTTCATTTGACCCCACAAATGAAGAGGAAATTTCTACGCTCTTCTTATCTTCCTACTCTACCTCCTGTCCTCTTGATCCTATTCCCTCGCAAATTGGTAGATCCCTGTCTTCTGTGCTCATTTCACCTCTAACTCAAATCTGTAATCTCTCACTCTCTACTGGCATCTTTCCATCACTATACAAGCATGCAGTGATTACTCCTATTCTAAAAAAACAAAACTCCGACCCAAACTCTCTCTCAAATTACCGTCCCATCTCTCAGCTCCCTTGCCCCTCCAAGCTTCTAGAGAGACTTGCCTACACTCGCCTCACACGCTTTCTTTCCGCAAACAACCTGTTGGATCCTCTTCAGTCAGGCTTTCGTTCTCAACACTCCACAGAGACTGCGCTGACCAAGGTTGTTAATGATCTGATCACTGCTAAGACTGAACGCCATTACTCTCTCCTAATTCTCCTTGATCTCTCGGCTGCATTTGACACAGTTGACCACTCTCTTCTCATACAAACGCTGCAATCCCTAGGTCTTCAAGACACAGTTCTATCCTGGTTCTCATCTTACCTCTCTAATCGCTCTTTCACTGTTAATTTCTCTGGAGCCACATCTGCTCCGCTTCCCCTATCAGTTGGAGTACCACAAGGCTCGGTGCTAGGTCCTCTGCTGTTCTCTATACCGCTTCTCTTGGAAATCTAATAAGTTCCTTTGGCTTTCAGTATCATCTCTATGCGGATGATACCCAAATCTATCTATCCTCTCCTGATATCTCGACATCTGTGTTGTCCCGTGTAACTGACTGTCTTTCTGCCATTTCATCTTGGATGTCCTCTCGTCAACTCAAACTTAATCTTTCTAAAACAGAGTTAATAATATTCCCACCCGCCAACAAGAGCATACCTGACATTTCTATCTCTGTTGATAACATGACCATAAATCCCACCCCACAAGCTCGCTGCCTAGGTGTAATCCTTGATTCACGCCTATCCTTTGTTCCCCACATTGACTCTATATCTAAATCATGTTACATACATCTAAAGAACATTTCCAGAATCCGCACATATCTCACACAAGACACTGCTAAAACCTTAATTCATGCACTAATCATCTCCCGCATTGACTATTGCAATTCCCTCCTTACTGGTCTTCCCAAAAACAGACTCAAACCCCTAAAATCTATTTTGCATGCTTCGGCAAGACTGATTTTCCTTGCAAATAGCTATTCCTCTGTTGAATCACTCTGTATGTCTCTACACTGGCTGCCTGTCTTCTACCGAATCCAATATAAAATACTTTTACTAACCTACAAGGCCATCAACAAAGCTGCACCAACATACATCTCCTCTCTTGTCTCAAAATATCTCCCAACTCGGCAACTCCGTTCTGCAAAAGATCTGCGTCTCTCATCCACCCTCATTACATCCTCCCATTCCCGGTTACAGGACTTTTTTCGGGCTGCACCCACTCTATGGAACTCTCTCCCTCGCACAATAAGACTCTCCTCTGTTCTACAAACTTTCAAGCGTTCTCTGAAAACCTACCTATTCAGACAAGCGTATAATATTCCTCAACCACCATCTTAACCTCACTACCTTTAGCCTGTTACACAATTTCACACAAGACAACTACCCCCGGACCAACATTATTGTGTGACAGGATCATTTAGCTTATGAGTCACCCTACCTTTGCAGTCTGGCTGGGCCAAGATGCAAAATGTATACTTAACCTCATGTGTCAATCTCCCATTGTCCCATAGATTGTAAGCTTGCGAGCAGGGCCTTCTCACCTCTTTGTCTGTTTTACCCAGTTTGTTTATTAGTTTATTACATTTGTCCCCAATTGTAAAGCGCTACGGAATATGTTGGCGCTATATAAATAACTGATGATGATGATGATGATGATATATCATTTTTGTGTGGTGTTAATGATATTTTAAAATAGCATCACACATCTGAAAACTACAGCGTCCATGGATTCGCCATTTATTTTACTGATTGTTTTATCCCACTGTTATCTTTCAGAAGATACATCAGCCAAAAATAACTTACTTCAGCAGAAAACTAAGTGAGTGGGCAGCTGTGTACTACTTCAAATCCTTGTCTGGTTGCTAGGTAGCAAGGTGAAAACAGAAGTTAGAAAAACAATACTATGTTGTACAAGACCAATGAAAACAGGAGTACTAATGAAACTGCGGCTAAAAATATGTCAATTCCAATATTCAGTGGGCAGAACATTTCAAATAGCTAGAGAAGAACATTTCCAATTACTGTAGAAAATGTGTTCTTACACACACACACACACACACACATATTTCAATAGGATACTGGACACAAATAATCAACCAGCTATCTGAATCAGCAGAATTGGAGTGTAAGTGATGAATTGTAGACAATTAAACCAAAAAAAATTATATTTTTTCATAAAAAACAAAATTGGTGGTCTCTATTTTTTTTTTATTGTAAATAAGGATAAAAGTTTGTAGAGAAAGTACATTTTACATAGTGCATTAGTGTTAAAACGTGTGTTAAAAAACAATTCTCACTGATCATGTTCTTGCTCCGGGAGGATGTATAACATATCGCTGGGCACTTTATGCATATGCTGTATCTCGGCATCAATGTTGGAATCAGTTCCTCTGTGCTTGCAGAGCAGGGTAGCTGTGAAATAAACTCAAGCCACCCAGGAACACGAATGACTCCAACACTGAAGAATATTGCATTTGCATACAGTTAGCATTATATATTATGGTGCCTCCTAGGCAGGGCTGTAACTAGATATTTTAATGCCCTTAGCAAGAGAGAACACTACTGCCCCCTCCCCCCACCCAACTCTACTGTGGAGACTTGCCTAGCCCTTTACAAGCGCAAGACAGTTATCTCTGTGCTGCTCTCTTGTCTGTTCTTGCAGCATTGACTACCTGGCACTGCTACTGGTGTCTTAAGCTCACTTACTACTTACCCAGATCCTGGAATGTTGGGGCCCTCATGGGAAAATAATTAGTTATTATTCACCTCATGAAAAGTAAAGAAACTAGTGAATACTCCAAGTCTCTCTCCCCCAAAGACCCTGATATTAAATCTATAGAGCCAATGTTTAATAATTAGGCCTTTATCCCTAAATTAATTTAATATTATTCATGTTTAATAAATAGGCCTATGTTTCCCCCTAACAGCCCCAACATTAAATTAATAACATTCACATTTCATAAATAGTTCTTATACTTATCCAGCTCATCCCCACATTCAATTAAATGGCAGGTAAATTGGCTGCTGACAAAATTAGCTCTGGTGTGTGTCTGTGTGTGGCATTGAATTTAGATTGTAGGCTTCAATGGGGTAGGGACAGATGTGGATGACAGATTTTCTGTACAGCTCTGTGTGATTGGTGGTGCTATATAAAGAAAGGATAATAAAAATAATTACAAGCACCCAAAACTCCCCAGTATTATATTACTAGTCCCAGCACTACATCTTAAATTAATAGATACCACAATGACCCCACCATTAAATAGCCCCCACCCCCACAATCATCGCACAATTAAATGAATAACCCCACCAATAAATGAATAGCCCCTACCCCCATTAAATTAATAGTCTCTACCATCATTAAATTAATAGCGCCCATCCTCACATCATTAAATTAATAGCCCACACACCCTTCTCTCCACCTCCAACCACCAGTCACTCTACACTAATAACCTCTCCACACTTACCTTCTTCTAGGCGGACTCCTGAACTGTATACTGTAGTAGGCAGACTCTTCTGGCTCCCTTGCTATCTGCACATATGGAATGGTGTCATGTCAGGGTGACTTGTAACCGTTACGATTACCACCATAACGACACCGAGAAGTCCTCCAAATAAAAGACGAATCTGTAAAAAAACGATGTAAAGAAAAGCAGACTTACCTGTATAATGAAGTTGCAGATGTCCGATTGGCGCAGGATGCTGACCGCAAACGAGTCTGACTACTGAGGTGTCCGTCAAGAGATTTTAACGTCAGTGCGACTTCTTTTCCTCTTAAATTAATTTAAATCTCTTGATGAACACCTCAGTAGTCAGACTCATATGCAGTCAGCATCCTGCGCCAATTGGACATCTGCAACTTCGGTATACAGGTAAGTCTGCTTTTCTTTACATCGTTTTTTTTACAGATTCGTCTTTTATTTGGAGGACTTCTCGATGTCGGAATATTCCGCACCGAGAACGCGTACCCCACCCCTTGTAACAGCTCCCCCCTCCACCTTTACATCAGTGGTTGAAATGAGCTGGTATTTCCTACTGCATTGATTGTAACCCTAAAGAATGCCATCCACTAACATTTGCCATACAGCCACTTCTAAATTTCCACTATGATCACTGTGTCACATGGTGAGGGGACAGAGTGGGGTAAAGGAAGTATACTTTAACACATCACAGTGATTGGGAAGTCTCAAGCTGGGAGGGAGATAGGTGTGGGAGTAGAGGGAGAGACTCATAGGCTGAGCGGCGAGACAGAGGGGATGGAGGGAGAAAATCACAGGCTGGGGGGGGCAGAATAGAGAGAGAGAGACTTACAGCCTGCGGGTAGGGGGGAGAGGGGAAGGGAGGGCAGGAGAGACTAACAGGCTGAGGCCGTCGACTGAGAGGATGAAGGAGAAACTCACAGACTAAGGGAGAGACAGTAGGGAGAAACTCACAAGCTATGTGTATCAGAGAATTATTGAAGGAGAATCTGGTGGTCTATCCAGTGAGTGGAGTACCCTCTGTTGAGCACCCCACATTATTATGCTGCTGGTGGGCTTTGGCAGATGGTGGGTGGGATGCTGAGCTTTAGGGTGGGAGTGCCCTGTAATGAGCACTCCTTAACCCCTGAACAGCATAGACAAGGCAGGAGGATGGGCAATCTGGAGAGAGGAGCATCCTGTACTACACTGCACTGGCACTTCTTAGTTCATTTTCACTTAGCCTCTGCATGAACCCCAACCCAAAGCCCTTCGCCCCCTGCCTGGGCTACTCATATAGTGGTCGGCTGGCACTGGCTCTGTTGCAGCATCCATGAGTGTCTGGGAGGTTTTACTCCCAGACAGAGGGATTATCGTAGCTGTTATCAAAGAAAGAGTCAGAAAATTTGATAATGAAATAGAGTCAAGTTTATTAACTCTTGAGTGCATGGACCAACCTGTCTGAGTAAATCAGAAGGTAAGGATACTATATTTACACATAGTCTTTATAAGCTATAATCTTGGCATCCCTGCACATAGGGTCAATTTGATTAACATTTGCAATGACCTTTACAATGATTATATAACAATTAATTACGTGTACCTCCACATTAGAGAAAGTGCCTCCCTGATCTCCATACATCTCTTCAAAAAGGTACATTGCATGAAGCATGAAACTTAGTTTCCTAAAAAGTAGAAGCATATAAGTACAATTATGGCTGCTAGATTCCACTTTGTATCCCAGATTAACTATACAAACAATTCCATCTCAGGATCAAAGGGGAACTTTGGTTTTTTTGTATGGTTGTTACTTTTCAGGTTAAATAAAAATGGCCACACATAGGCCTTGGGTGGGCAAATCAGACTAGATCCAGCCATTGAGACAAATTACTAATGAACATAAATAGTGAGATCACATGTTGCCGTCTCTTAAGAGAACTGAACTTAGACTAGCCAGAGCACATTAACCAGAGAATCTGTGAAATGGACAGACAGCAGATTGATGTCAATTCTGCAGAAAGACAAAACAGCAGCACAGGTGACTTGGACAAGAGACAACAGCAAAAGAACTAGCAAGAGGGCTCACTAGCAGCCAAAAACACAACATGCAAATACTGCAGCAAAATGCATAGACGAGAGAAAGAGCAGTGCCCAGCATTTGTAGATCGGATAAGTGATGATCACCTTTGAGATTGTGGAAGCATATCAAAAACCATTACTGTCAGGTTCCACATGTGAGCATATGGGGCTGAAGCAGCTCATCATTACGGTAAATCTACACAAGATGGAACGTTATTTGTCCAGTCATTGACAAGTGAGCAGTTAATAAATGTATATGGTGATGTGTTCAAGGGGACAGTGGAATCCGTCCTAGGAGAACTACATTTCGTACTTGACCCAAGAGTCCCAGTTCAGTGGATCCCATGTAACATGCCCATAGCCCTCAAGCTAAGAGTGAAGGCTCTACTTAATCACCGTGAAGCACATGGCTATATTACAGCTGTGACAGAACCAAATTACTGGGTAATTAACAGGATCATTGTGGTGAAGCCTGAGAAGCTTAAGATCTGCATTGTTCTGGAATTCCTAAACCCAGCACTCTGGATATCTACATCATGGCAACATTGGATGATGGCTTATAAAAATGTTAAAAAAAAAGCTAAATGGTGCTCATAGTATACATTAAACACCATCAGCAATAACGTGATTGAAAACAGCGTATATTTTTCAAAGTAATAATATGCTTATCTGTAGGTGTCGTCTTTAAAGCCAATAATCAGATATGATGTCTTTGCAACTGAAAATAAACACAGCCTGTAAGGACGGCCACACATGTGTAAAATCCAAAAAGCAAAGTTTATTCTAAAATACCAATTAAAACCCTTACTATGGGTAAAAGAATCAGAGGCTTATCTGTGCTGGAGGCGACTCTGGATCTGATTGAGAAGTCTCTTTTTGTCCGGACACTATGTTAAATGTTGTATGGATGCAGAACTCTCCCCATTTCAATAGACTGCTGACAATATCTCCATAAAACTTTGAAGACAACCACTCAACACATTTATTTCTGGGGGAAACAGATCAGAAGTCGCTAGTTGCCATTTTAAAGAAGGCTCTATTATATGCACCCAAATGACTTCAGAGCATGATGGTAAAATGACAGCATTACAACCTCCATGTCCTCTACAAGCCAGGCCCTGAGATGTATATCAGTGACACTCTCAGCAGAGCAACAGCTGATAGATCCAGAGCAGACCATGGGCACCATACAGTTGACACTGTGCACCAAGTACATACTGACATTGCATTGATCAACCAAGCAGAGTATCTGAATGTCACAATTAAGTTCTGTTCATAGTTGACTACTCTGATTCTTTGGAATTTCGAATTACTCCCAGATTTGTCTTCACAGACTACAATAGAGCATTGCAGGCACAATTTGCACGTCATGGCCAATCTGGTTGAGTGATTTCAAACAATGGACCCCAAATTGCATGTGGGCAATTTTGGAGGTTTGCGCCTATATGGGAGTTTGTGGCTGTCACACCATAGCTGTGCCACTGAAAATCAAATAGTAAAGTTGAATCCGAAATCAAGATAGTGAAGAATCTGTGCAAGAAAGCTAGCAATGATAATACAGACCCATTGAAGTTTGTTATACATTGGAGAAGCACACCAACAAAGGACATTGGGAGTAGTCCTGCAGAGCGCCTATTGTCAAGAAGCAGGACACAAGGTGCACCAGATAGACAACAGTAAAGGAAGCAGATTTCAAAATCGGGGAGTAATTCATCAGCCAAGGAGCTGCCTGAATTGAACATCTGCAGTCAATCTGTATGAAGTCCCTTCCTAGAGATCGCACAGACTGTTGGAGACTAGGTTCCTGTGAGTGAAAAGTTGCACCTGGCTCGTATCTTGCGGACTACGTTGGACATTCTGTCATAGCCTGATGATGGAACCAGGTAGCACAGTTGCACCACTGTCAATCCAGGAAGGTGAAGGTAAGGTGAAAACCACACATTCTCATACAAGAGAGCTGTCACAATGAGAAGGTGGGTCAGAACCTGAGTATCTTATGTTTGTCTGTACCTTTGACCCGGATGTTGTTACTTGTTTTTCTGTAGAACATGTCTACTACCAATTAGCATTCTGTGCCTGTCCTTATTTCATGCAAACAAGGGGTGCATTTTTTTGTTTTTAAGTGAGCTCTATTATGGTTGTTTGAATGAGTCTTTTGCTAACACACAATTCTACTGTTCTCTGCATAATGGAGAGAAAAGCACATACTAACAGTCTCAATGATGGTCTCATTAATCGAAGCTCATCATAATTGGCAGCTCACTATGATAAATCTGAATAAAAGTATATAATGAAGTGTATAGTCTATACCAGAGGTGCTCAGACAAAATCCTCAAGAGCTACCAACAGTTCATGTTTTCAGGACTTCTTTAATCATGCACAGGTAATTTCATCTATTTTTGTGGGTCAGTAATTATCCCACCTGTTTCTACATATAAAAATCCTGAAAATATGAATTTTTGGCAGCTATTGAGAACTGGATTTCAGCATGTCTGGTCTATGCTAAAGAGCCACATAGCTTACCATGCATACCTGCCAAAAGTCCCAATTTGCGTTGGAAAAATCACGATTTTTGGTGGTGTAAATGGGGTATGACCTGGAACAGGGCAATGGCCTAATTTGGGTCACATTATTTTAGACAGCTTCAGACTCCTATGTCATCGGTGAGTTGTATTTTTGCTCAGTAGGCACACCGGCATAACCACTGTATCTGTCAGCCATGACTGGCTAACCATGGCAAAGTGGAGCAGGGATGCTGCTGGAGAGAGAAGTACATATTTTCTTTCACATGGCAGCACCACATACACTAAATAGTAAAATATAGATTTTAACTGGGAATATTCTGTAAAAGCAGATCAAAACACTATAGCCCAAATGTTGAGTTAAATTATGAAGCTTATCTGATGAATAATTATGTGGGAAATGCATGCATACTGCATTAGCTATATGCTCTTAATCTGTGTGTTTTTACAAACTAAATACAGATATTCAGACATATAGATATTGGTCTAAAGTTACCCTCCAATCAAAAACGGATTTAGACCTCATGGGGCCCTAAGCAAGATAATGGTTTGGGGCCCCCTCCCTGAAAAAATCCATAGAACTATAGTTTTTTTAGCATAACATATACCCCTATTTAGGGGCTGGCTGGCAGACTTTAGCTCGGGGGGGCAAGCATATAGCACTGGCCCATAAGTAGCGGCCCATTTTTAAAGGGTGGTCTCACCGTCGGCCCTGGGAAGGCCCTCTGGGGACCGCTGGGCCCTAGGCAATTGCCTAGGTTGCCTAGTGGTAAATCCGGCCCTGCCTCCAATACAATGTCATTTCATTTGGTGATTGATTGATATATAACACTCACTGATGTCAAATACATTCTGTGTGTATATAATATAGTTTTAAGCTATACGATTTATTTTTCTGAGTTGATAAAGTGTATGCTATTTTTCCACCATGCATTTTTTCTCATCTATTGCTGGTGAGAAACATTAAGAAAGACCATGAGTAATGAGGTGGCCTAGACATGAAACCATTCACTTTTCTGCCTGCAGTGAATGATTGCACAGTGTTCTATGTAATAAGTATATAAGACATATAATCTGCTTAAGTGAAGAATCTAAAAGGGAAATCGTCCAAGCAAGAAATAAAAGCTATTACTGCTGACAAGTAAAATGTATTGTTTGCGTCCATTGATGCATAGGATAATTTATCTGAATTTGTAGTAAATGCTGACGTAAGATGACGTAGACTGACTGTTCTTTATGACAGAGGTACTAAGTTAATCTTGCAGCAAAATTGGAACATCTATTAGTACACTGGTAACACAAATATCTTGATCATACAGAGCTATTTAAGGCAAATTGCCCACTGGCTTTCGCATCAAGACATGCAAGTGTAAGCTACATGTAAACACAGATATAAACACTATGCGATTGATATGCGCTTTGCAAATTAATCCAGATGCAAGCCGAACAGAGCTTTTCCCACTCATTTCACAGCAGTGGGGTTTCCAGCATGTAGTAAACCCATTGAAGTGAATGGAATATTCAAATGAATGGGAGAATAAATAAATAAATCCATTAACGTCACCAATGCAATATATCCTGGGCTGGCTCCCACTAAAGCAGTGAGAAATGAAACATGGGGATCCCCTGCTAAAGTGGAATCCTCACCAGGCTAAACAGGCTGGGCCTGTCACAGTATAACAGGGAAATCTGCAAACATGGAAACTAGTGTCATGGTGTAAACCAGCAGCAGCTTGGTCAGAGCAGGGCTGGAGCCACTATGGAGGAGGGGCCTGCCAAAAGAAAGGCGCACCCGAATCCCCTCTTCCAGTCACATGGTGAAAAACGCTTCCTCCTTGCACTGATCTGTGGGTACCAGAGTAGTTGGGGAAAACAGGATCCCTGGAGTGGCAACTTTACCGCAAATAAAAGGTCACGGTACAATCAAACCACATCTCAGCATATGACTGTAAGAATTCTTCTTGAGCCTAGAGAAGCTCCGTGGGTGACAATGTCACATTCTATTCCCTGACTTTGTTCCACATGCTCACGCACTAGTCAATGCTACTTGCTTGGTACAAGTGTGTGAAACACTTGGGGCTCTCTCTCTGTCCCACATTAAATGTTTTACGTGTTCTTAATGCTGGTGGCTCCTGTATTGAAAATAATGCTCCAGAAAAGTAATAAAGCACATGTCCTTACCAATAAGTTTTAGCACAAAAATAGATAGGAAGATAAATAGGTACACTATATTGAAAGCATTACTATAAAATGTTGCATATGTGTACGATGTTTATGTTCAGCCTTTGATTCTAGACACTTAAGAAGCAATCTATACTGGTGGTAAATTATGAATCAAAGCACAAACCTGCCTGATTTTGCACCATTGCACCTCTATAGTTCGTACTGCGCACAAGAAGGTGCACGTCTCCTCTGCGCACTCAAGATCCACCTCTGCAAAGTAAAAGTGCACCTCAACATGCAGAGTGGCAAATTATGTAGAGGTGCATTGTGCAAAATTGTAAACATTTCATCAATATACAACCTACCTCCAAGTTAGCACCACCCTTTCAATTAAATAAATGTTTCAGTTTTTCTCCTAAAATACTGCTCAGTTTAGCCTTGTTTATGGCTTAATCAGGTAAGTGAGGGAACACTGAGACAGTTTTTTTTATTACATGTTAGTTTATTACATTGCTTGGAGTGCGCCTAGAAATAGGCTTCTCTGTTGTGGTGCAACAGGGAATTGCAAAATAGATGTAATTGATTTGACCGGTTCCAGAGAATTACCCCACTTACTCCAGCGTTGTTTAAATTAAAAAGAAAAAAATATACATAAGTTAAAAAAGTGGGCATCGTACCCCTTGCCAAAATCATCAACCAGTTTCAGGGTGGACTGATTTTTACTATAGCAGGGAAATAACTATTGTGAGGTCCCCCTTCCATAGTGTGGTGCTTCTATGCAGGAAGTGACCCAACCCAAGAAGCTACCAACTCTGGGCTAAAGGGCACTGGGGCTCTTCCTCACCCTCCTGGCCTGTGGGGGCCAAGCTAATGAACAAGATGGGGACCTCGCAATAGCAACTTTGCCAGTGTAATGAACAAAGATCCTAAGACATCATACACCTACAACAAACACATTTTTTGATGCAGTCCAAATGGACAAAAAAAATCTGTTGTAGTGGAAACCAGCACAGGCTGTCTAGCTCTTTGGCAGGTTAAGGATTTGGAGAGAAAGACATGCTGCCTGTTTCAATTTATTTATGCAGCATACATGCAGTGGCGCACGCAGGGGGGGTTTCTGAGTCTCCAGAACCCCCCCCCCCTGCGCTAACTCAGTGCCCACCATATCGGCACTATCCTATACAGCAGCCGCAGCGCTGTCAAAGAAGTGTCCGCGGCGGTGCTGTATTGTATATAGCACCGCCACGGACGCTTCTTTGGCAGCGCCGCGGCTGCTGTATAGGACAGCGCTGCCGAAACGGAGCTGCTGCGCATGCGCTGCTCTCTCGTGTTTTTTTTTTTTTGGTCGGGGGGGTAACCCCCCCCTGACAATCCTGCGTGCGGCCCTGACATGGGGACTGTTTTTAATAATGTGGCAATTTTGTGTGCGAAATATGTTATAATGCTGCTCCCAGTGTACACCTGGAAAAAGAAGTTGGCAAATAGAATACAAACCACACCCTCCATGGGCTTTTTTTCCTCTCCATTACTGTAATAGGAAATATTAGAATATTGCAGTCTATAACCCAAAATCAGTGTGGAGCTCTCATTCCTGACCAATATGTCAAAATTGTTTTACAAAAATAAGAAATGTTTTTAAAGAATCCTAGACTAATTTAATAACGTATTTTGTTACAGTTCAGGACACATATTAAATCTGAGTTTTTCCTAATTTAGGCATTTTTCCTAGACCAGAGAAGACTAACATCAGCTATCGCTATTGGCAGCCCTTGCCAGGGGCCTCTGGCATAGCTTCCTCATGCAAAGCGAGTAGTACCACCACCTAAGGATAGCGTTAGCCAGGGGTCACTGCAGGAAACAATGCTTTATTAGTAAAAAAATATATATATTTTATTTCATTTTCCTATTATTTATTTTTTTTAACATTTTTAATAACTTTATTATTTTTTTATAGGACTGAAAGACCAAGTCTGGGTTTCCAATTTCAGTGTGGATAATGCAATATAGCAGGAACACATGGCACACTTGACACAGATGAGGAATGGCACAGTAAAATTGTATGAAAGTAAGCCAGTGATAAATAGTTTGTTATTTAAGGGCCTGGCCCAACCAGTAGGGCCCAGTATGCACAGTACTATACCATGTAGTGGTCAGTCCTGAGACAGGACTAAAGCCCCCTAGTGTTAAGTAGGTGAGTCCAGACACCACTAGTAAGCACACTGTATAGTGATGGTAAGATTACCTGCAGAGTGCTGAGAAGTAGAGTAGCCCATTCAGAAGCCAAGCAATCAGAGCCAGAGGTCACCGATATCCAAGGCTGTAGTCAGAGCCAGAACATAGAGCCAGTAATGTAAGTTATAGAAGGAAGAATCTAGTTTAGGAAACACTACAACCAGTAATTGATGACTGGACAGATGTGCAAATTTGTCTGATAGACCCCAGGTTAGGGAGAGGACACGCCTCCACTGATATTAGATCACCTGACCACCTCAAATGTATAAAGTGATTATATGCAAATTATATGCCGAACATAACACTTGAAAAGCAATATAAAATTCACTTGGAAAGATTAAAGAATAGGAGCAAAAGTCCTCTGGTCATTAAGTGGTTAAAGCTGTCTTGAAATTGTATTTTTAAAAACGAAAAAGAAACTTGAACAATTTAACTAATTTGTGTCATGATTGGCTCCGCTGATTAGCACAACTCTCAGTGATTTTGCATAGTGCACAATTAGGTTAATGTTGAAAGAGCAAAGGGTCTTCATTAGTCTTACCTCAGCTTATCAATGAGTACTTATATATAAATAAATTGTTTTCTGTGTTAACTAAATAGTTTATATGCTGCCTAATTCATTACTCGGTCTTTAATAAAAAGCACATTTATCACACAAGTTAATATGCAACTCAACAGTGTTTCTATTGTTTCCCAATATCATTTTTTTCACTGCACTTAGTTATTTAAAGAAGGTAATATACTGTCTTCTACTAAACGTGCAGTTGCTCATTTAGTCATTGCCTTCTATTCACGCTGCACATTAATTCATTTGAAAAGCAACTCATATAACTGGTTGTTGAGCATGGCAAAGACATCTGAGGTTGCTGTGGTTACCTTGAATGCTAACATGACCGTCAGGTTCCCCCAACAATCTAGCGCTACAGCCTACAGCTTTGACGATAATGACACCTTGTACTCAGGTGATACATTAAGGAATTAAAACATCATATTTTCTTCAAAAATGAAACTTGTGAGTCTAGTATGTCTGCCACACTTCACAATTGGTAAAAAAAAAAAAATGTATTTAATCCCGACTTTTACACTCAATTAATTAATTAATTATACCAGTTAAAAATGTATCCTTTTGACAAATACACACATTTTTAAACTTAGTTTTTTATTTAAAATTTTTAATAAAATATTTACATACAAAACAAAATAATACAGAATAAGATACTATAGAAAGGGTAATTAATGAGCTTGTACAATTCTGCCTATAGCATTTGTTCCCATCTTTATGGAAAGGTAATGGATCTGTGCCCAAGAGTGCTCACATGCAAAGACATGATTTTTCCTTTTCTGGGAAAATGTTTCAATTTTTTTTTTATAGGTGCTCAGGTGGTGACGTCATTGGGAGTCGTCTTAAGCTCTCAATGGGACAGCTTTTGTACCATCCAGCTTTATAAGGGAATTGGTCTTAAACTGGTGGTAGGCTGTTTAGTGAATGTTTTGCAGCTTTGTAAATGAAGGAGGATATAAAGGTAATTTATGAGAGTATAAAACTTGTGTCTCACACAGTACTTATGTAATTTTTGGGAATATTTGTGCAAATACACCAATTTTTATGGATAAGTGCATGGATTTGTGGACCAGGATGGCAACATCTTCGAGAGTGCAAATATTGCATCCACTGGTGGGAGGAGTGGAATGGAAGTATTGGAATAGCGGTATTCCTTGCTGAATGGGTGTGTCTAACTATGTAGCATACCTCCCACATTTTATATTTCAAGAAGATAGGTATGCTCATGAGAAGGGGCTTCATGGTGGCACAAGCTTGGGAAAGGGCCAATGTCCCGCTACACATGGCGTGGTCATATTATGTTGGGACATGATAATTTTCCCCCGGGTGCCTGTGCAGCACTTTTTAAGAACTGGGCTACCCCCTTCTCCTCCCCTAAAAACACCCCTTCAATGTCACATGGACTTGCCACTGGTACAAATGGAATTTTTGGGGTACTCATGAGCAGGGCACATTTGTCCTGGAGTAGGAAGAAAAGTCCTTTTACTTTCTCATCTAAATAGGTTTGGAGGTATGATGTACCCACCACGTTCACAAATTAGATTTTGTTTTGTGGGCTAAGATTGTTTAAAAAAGGTGAAGAAGGCATATCTAACCCTGTTTAGTAGGGCTTACACAAAGCATTTTTCTCACCTCAAAAAAACTTGAGTTGAATGTTACAGATTTTCAGGAAGTATTAATAATTGGGTGTCACCTTAAGCCTTCAGTAGGATATCTTTTGGCAACTTCCAGGAGCACTTTAAAAAAAAATTTAAACATACAAAGCTGACGTGTATAAAACATGCTTTGATATTCCCTCACTGATATGTTTCATTTAAAAGCAAAATATTATTAATTACCACAGTTATGGCCAAAATTTTTGAGAATGACACAAATATAATTTTTCACAAAGTCTGCTGCCTCAGTTTTTATGATGGCAGTTTGCATATACTCTAGAATGTCATGAAAAGTGATCAGATGAATTGCAATTAATTTCAAAGTCCCTCTTTGTCATAACAATGAACTTTATTCCAAAACCAACATTTCCACTGCAAGTCAGCCCTGCCACAAAAGGACCAACTGACATCAGGTCTGTGATTCTCTCATTAACACAGGTGAGAGTGTTGACGAGGACAAGGCTGGAGATCACTCTGTCATGCTGATTGAGTTATAATAACAAATTGGAAGCTTTAAAAGGGGGGTGGTGTTTGAAATCATTGTTCATCCTCTGTTAACCATGGTTACCTGAAAAGAAACACGTGCAGTCATCATTGCTTTGCACAAAAAAAGGATTCACAGACAAGTATATTGCTGTTAATAACATTGCACCTAAATCAACCATTTATCAGATCACCAAGAACTTCAAGGAGAGAGGTTCAATAGTTGTCAAGTTGGCGCCAGGACAGTCTTCTACAATTGATTCAGCTGCGGGATCGGGGCACCACCAGTACAGAGCTTGCGCAGGAATGGCAACAGGCAGGTGTGAGTGCATCTGCACGCACAGTGAGGCAAAGAGTTTTGGAGGATGGCCTGGTGTCATGAAGGCCAGAACAGAAGCCACTTCTCTCATGCAGTGGGTCACATTATACTCTATTGAAATCCCTCCTAGGGATGATCGCAGTGAAATTTCCTCCCCCTCCACCCCCTAACCCTCCCCTTCTTATCCCTTAGGTTGTGCTTCCCCCTTGTCTTTTGTCTTTTTTGGGTTCTTGGTCTTTTTAATATTTTTTTTTAATGTATCTTTGTTTGTTATAAACAACTTGTATATCTATTATTTGAGCTGTGAATGTTTTGTACACTATTTTGTTTGGGATAAAAAGATTTTTGAGTCAAAAGCGAAGTCCAAAACAGCACAACAAAACTAAATACCCATAAAGACAACCAGGAGCTACAAGTAATGTGCTGTCATTGGCTACTAGGACTGTTCTTATTCAATTAACCGGCAGAGTTCACTGAATGAGAAGCAGCTGTAGTTGTGACCTATGACAGCATACAGCTAAACAGGACCAAAGTCAAGTTGGACTAGGCTTTATTTATTGTATAATCTAGCACTCTTTCTTTGAGACTTTGAGGTCTGTGCTGCCCACTCAGGAGGGCTGTCAAATCTTGCCTCATGATTGATTGGTAAGAGATGAGAATGGTGGTTGGTGTTCAAAAGTCCAACACCTCTTCCAGCTTTACTCTGTAGGTTGGAACTTCATTCAGTTATTGTCTGAGAACAAAGTACTTGCAATACTCCTATTTCCTACATCAATAAGCCAGGTAGGGATACCTATATATTTGTTCGAGACCTCAGGGTCATTGTCTCTGATTCATTAAAGAAAGTTAAGCAAAAAATTGAGTACGTTTTCTTACTCAAGTTTTCTGGACAACACCATGTTACAATGTAAGGGGTGCAAATTAGTTTTATTATTTTGCACATAAGTTAAATACTGGCTGTTTTTTCATCTAGCACACAAATACTTGATAGTTTTATTTTTACACTGAAATTTAAAGTTGATCTAGGGCATGACCAATCCTAACTATATATCTGCCCCCACATTTTAAATTTACCTCCCTCGTCTAATGCAACATGGTTTTGCCCAGGTGCAAAGTTACTCCTTTTTTATACTTTTCTCTCCCTAATGACTTAAGCCCTGTGTTACTAAATAACATTACAGACATACCTCTACCTTTCACACATACAACCTAGCATTTGTTCCTCATTACTTTGTTTCGCATTGCTGATTACAGTGACTGGAGAAGAGGACACTTGGTGATCATATCTATGTGTATGACATTATCAATGTGTGGGATTTTCTGGAAGATGGGTAAGAGATCAAATACATCTGTATCTTTTTCATTATCTACTTTTTCATATCCAATTTACCCACATATGAGCAAATCTGAGAAATCTATGAAACTCTGCAAAATTGGAGAAAAAATAGGCGACACAATCTGAACACAATCCACATCTTTCTACTGAAGCTTTATATGTATGGAGACTAACCCAGCTCGATACAGCAGGCAGTGCAGTATAATGAAACACGTCATCTTTTCATTTACACAAAACAAGCTGAGCAAGTGCTGCAATTGCTGCGTTGCCTTAACAACCTTTTATGAGTATTTAACAGACCTATTTTGTATCATGGACATCAGCATATTACAGAATTTTGGCAAAATACATCAATGGTTCATGAGAGACAACATAAATGATTACAAGGATCATTCTACCATTATTTTTGTTAATAGCTTTTTTCAAACATTTTGTATTCAAGATTTTAAGCTTACCCCGGAAACGCGTCTATCAAAGGGAAGGATACATGAGCAGCAGGTACGCACAGCACATAACAGAAATGCGTTGAATAACTAAACTATTCATTTGTAAGCATTATCCATTAATCCATAGGAGCAAATCACATAAAATCATCCTTTTTAGATTTCACCAATCCTCAATATACATATTCACTATACTCTGTGTGTGTGTGTGTGTGTGTGTGTGTGTGTGTGTGTGTGTGTGTGTATATATATATATATATATATATATATATATATATATATATATATATAAAGCTTTAATATCTTCTTTTTGTGGTTATTTATTTTTGCAATAGTCACTATATGAAACAGTAATATATATTCCAATGCAGTCAATAAACACATTAGGCCTGCTTCATCAAGGCAATGCATTCTGAGCGCAACCAGCATTTGTGTAAAAACGCACTTAAATCAGCTCTGCGTACTCCCGAGGAACATATCAGAAGTTACATGCGCTGATGAATTGGTTAATAACATAGGCATTAATGATAAACCAGAAAAAAAAAAAGTGTTTTTTTATTTGTTTCCCCATGAGATACATTTATTAGAATGTTCTTAATGTCTACTGAACATAAAATACATTTTTACAGTTGCTCCTGTTTGCAAACACATGTTATAGCATGGATATGAAACTGCCATCATTAGTACCTAGGACTTAGACTAGACCTGTAACTGGAGCAAGAGATACGGCAGAAAAACAAGTAACCTTACAATGCCAAGAGCTTAATTTGGATGTGGCTACATGTGTTGGGCTTTGGCACACCCTTACTGTAAATTGACTATGCCCAAGCGCCCCTTCCCCACCCCGTTCACTCCCCTAATTTATCTGTAGTAAGTGGCCTTGGCACTCAAAGACAGAGCGTATGGTCTGGTTCTGGGCATGCGCACAGTGACTTTGAGCACGATACGCTCAAAATTGGTAGATACGTGCCTTGATCAATCAGGCCCATAGAATGGAACTCTGATTTATTATCGTATACTCACTTGGGGGTACCCCGTTTACTAGGTGATTTAAGAAGTACAAATTGGAGTTTTTTTACCCACCTGACTCTTCGTACTCCATGAGATGCTGAAACACAGGAACCGTAAAACAGGCTTCTTGTGTGGTCTACCTTTAGCAGCCCCTATTTCCCCTAAAGCTGAGAGTTCTCACAGGTACACAGTTGCCCCAGGTATTCATTATGTAGGTACAAGAAGCAGATGGAGACAAGGCGAGGAACAACAACATTATATGTTACTGGGGATCCAGACATAAGAAAACATAAGTAATACCCCATTCATACTGCACCAAAAACCCGGGTTTTTGCAGAGGCATGCTGAAAAACCCGGGTTTTGGTGCAGTATGAATAGTCCAACCGCAAAATCCCCGTGTAATTCCCGTGTTGGACCCCACTAGCCTGCAGTATGAATGGTGCAACCCGTGTAATTCCCGGGTCTCACCATTCATACTGTAAAAAAAAAAAATTGTGAGGTAAAAAAAAAAGATTTTAATTAATAAAAAATACATAAGAAATGTTTAATTAACTTATTTTCTGCCAGCGGTGTCTCCGGTGCGTTGCCGGCTGTCAGGGGGACCTCTGGGTACTAAAATGATGTCATTTCTAATGGACTAGAAATGACGTCATTTTAGTACCCAGAGGTCCCCCTGACAGCCTGCAACGCACCGGAGACACCGCTGGCTGAAAATAAGTTAAGTAAACATTTCTTATTTTTTTTTAATTAAAATCTTTTTTAACACTTTTTTTTCTAAAACCCGGGTCGGGCAGGTGCAGTATGAACCCGCCCGACCCGGGAATCTTGTTATCTATACTGTCCTGTGCCCCGGCAATATCCCGGGTTAACAACCCGGGATATTGCCGGGGCGGCAGTATGAAAGTGGTATAAAACTTTCACTAAGGAGGTGGCCCACAGGCAGTACTAGAGATAAAGATCCAAGCAAATGTTAGGATAGATTGCAAAACTTTCATGGTCAAAATCCAGATAAAAGTCAATGCAACCAAGAAAAAATTCAATGGTCAAATCCAATCAAAGATCAGGGCAGGCAAAAATCAAAACAGGTTCAATAACTAAGTTGGCTTAAGATATATATAAGCGCCACATAAACACCTTACTACAGGTACACAATTTTTTGGACTTGGATTTAATGAATGCTATTTTATTTGTGGGATGATGGTGGGGCAATTTAATTTAGTAGTGGGGCCTATCAAATTAAGATGGGGTAATGGGAACTTTAATTTAATGCTGAAGTGGTTCGGGAGCTATTAATTGAATGTGGGGCTGTTTGGGGAGAATGAGGTATATTTATTAAATGTGGCTATGATTTTTTTAATGGCAGTGATGGCTGTGGGAAATAGGTATATTTATTAAACTTAAGTGCTGTTTATTTATTGTCAGGGTGGGGTGGAGTAATCTCTACTGTAATCAGGGTGGTATGTAGACTATTTATTTAATGGTGTACTGTGGGTTGGAGCTAATTATTAAAAAGTGGGTGTTATTAATTTATTTGTGGGGTGATGGTGGGGCTATTTAATTTAATAGTGGAGCCTATTAATTTAAGGTGAGGTGATGGGACCTTTAATTTAATACTGGTGGTTTGGGGCTATTAATTAAATGCGGGGCTGAGTTTGGTGAGGAGGGCTATTATTAAATATCAATATGAATTGTTTAATACCAGGGATGACTGTGGAAATGTATTATATTTATTAAACCTATATGTTTTAATTTATTGCTGGGGCTGTTTGGAGGGAGGGAAATTGGTTTACTTATTAAATGGGAATACCATTAATTTAATGTTGGAGCTAGTTGGATGGAAATAGATCTATTTATCAAATGTGAATACTATACTTTTAATGTTGGAGCTGGAGGGAGGCCTAATTATTAAACAGGAGTGCTACTGAGTGTCACACGCTGAGCGTTCGGTTTCCATAACCGAAGCAGGGCGTGCTTACCTTCTCCACCTGGCAAACGCGCTCTGTCCCGGCTGTCCACCATCTTCCGCGCAGACCCAATCTTATTTCCTTTGCTTCTCCCTCATTAGCTGGTAATTTGGTTCCTAGCACTTCCGCCTGCAGCTCAGTGTCTGTTCTTTTGGTCGCCTACACCTAGCTGCTAGATGTGGCTCCTTGCTTATCCTACTGGAAAAATCTCCTGTGATACACCTGTCATCCGCAGACTATTACACCTCCAGTGTATTCTCCATCATTCCTGTGATATACCTGCCGTTCGTAGATTATTACATCTCCTGTGTATTCTCCACCATTCCAGTGGTAAACTTGCCACCCACAGACTATTACACTTCCCGTGTATTCTCCACCATTCCTGTGATATACCTGCCCACCGCAGATTATTACATCTCCTGTGTATTCTAGATCATTCCTGTGGTAAATCTGCCGTCCACAGACCATTACACCTCCTGTGTAATCTCCACCATCCCAGTGGTAAATCTGCCGTCCGTAGACTATACATCTCCAGTGTCCTCACTATCATCTCAGTGGTAAATCGGCCATCCGCAGACTATCTTCCTGTCTTCTTCAACCAGCTAGCACTCCCATCAGTACCACGGTACCATACAACTCCTTATTTCGGTGTCTTCCCTACAGGCTTTGCCTGGTACTTCCAGTGAGGACCACGACCTGCGGTGCGGATGCAGATAAGACCAAACCACCTTGCAGCGGTCCCTAGTGAAAATCATCTGCCCGCTGGAAGTAGTGCTAAATTGGGCAGACTAAGATCCAATTCTATTAAACTACTGAGTTAACGCTGGGGCTGGTTGAAGTCTTCTAAGTTTCATGTACCCAATTTTTTCCAAATAGGGCCTCCAGCATTTCAAGATTCAAACAAGCAGTAACTGAGCTAAAGAAACCAGAAGCTGCAGGTAGTGAAAGTGACAAGAATAGTTAGGACAGAGCAGGACAGTCAGTCAACTGTTCTGCATCTGGTGGGGCAGTTCCAAATTTGAGTGACTGTCTCACGTAGCCAGGGTTTGGTCTGACTGCAAGGACAGTTGGGAGTAGAGGTGGAACTAGAGAGCTGTGTGGGAAAGGGGAGAGAAGCGGGCCCCCTGACCCTCTGCTTCTGCCATGCAGCGGGCTCCAATATCTCCATGGGCCCGCACCAATGGTAGTTCCACCACTGGTTGGGAGGTATGTCCCACTTCACACTGTACTGCAGGTAAAGTCAGAGCTGCGTGCACCTAACAATAGCGCACACAGTATTGTCCATGTATTTGTCTAAAATTTGTCTAAAATGATAACCATGTTTCATCATAAGGGCCCCTTTTCTAAAATGCCCCAGGCCCCTCAGAAACCTTAATCCATCTATAGGCCAGGGTATCAGAGTGACACCCAGTGCTCTGCTCCTCCTCCCAGTACCACCCCGTATATTATTTGTTTTAGGTTAATCTAAAATAAATAATAACCCTATTAGTATATTGGGCGAAGCAAAAACAAGCTCTTTTGCTAGCAAAAACATCAGGGTTTTGTTTGTTTTTTAAAAGCAAACAAGCTTTTTGCACTTTGATAAATTAGCCCCTGTGTTCAGTACTTTAATAGAACATTGTTATATAATCTATATAATCTATCCATCCATTATATCAGCCAGATATGTAAAAAAAGGTGCTGTAGGGAGAAGGTACATATAAATAATATGTAAGTATAAAGTGAGGTTTGTTTTTTGTTGCATTATTTGTTTTCATTATTTAAGATTTATCATGTCTTAAAATAAATTATCGCTGGGTTAAACACTAAAATAGCCTCTTTTTTATATTGGTACCAAAAACCACCCTTTAAGAATAGGCCACTACTTATAGGCCAGTGCTGTGTACTTGACCCCCAGGCTAAATAATTTATGAGCAACAAGTGTAAACACTTAAAAGAAGTCGTAGATTTGTCATAGAGAAAATGCCTTAAATGTATTCTAAACCAGTGGCGGATCCAGGGGGGGGGGCGATCGGGGCATTCGCCCCCCCCTAGCAGCAAAAAGCTAGGTCCCAGCCGCCGATTAAAATGGGAGGGGCGGGGCTAAGCGCGAGCGGGGGGCGGGGCTAAATGTGGGCCAGCCAATCCGAGTGGTGCCAGCCGGCGACCACAACGGGAGGGGGCGGGGCCAATCGCGGGCGGAAGGCGTGGGTTAACGCAGGCCAGCCAATCAGAGCAAAGGAGGGGCATGATTATGCAAAATCGCCCCCCCTAAACATAAAGTCTAGATCCGCCCCTGTTCTAAACGTACATGTAGCAAATTAGCTGTAATTCACTTTGGTTGTAAAACAAACTCATATTCATTCAGCTATCTGGTTTTATCTATTCCAATGTTATAACAAGTGTGTAACAACAACAAAAAAGGAAGATATCTACTGCTTTAAAAAGACTTTTAATATTTTGTGTTGCATTACAATCTTATATTTTGCTTTATTGTAAGCCCTTTTCCTTGACTAATAACTGATTGTATGCACTCTATAGTAATGCTAATAAGACAGAATGTCAGCCTCAAAGTAATATCTTTGATACTTTGTGGTCATCAGATAAATAACATAATTAGCATATTATTGTTATTAGCTCACCTCATCTCACTGCTCTTTTTATCTCTTCCATTCATTTATATTCAGATTACTTTGAATACTCACATCCTCCAATAGGTGGGGAAGGGAGAGACTCACAAAGAGTCTGCTGCAAACTAATTGCCATTAAATAACTTTTTTCAAAACAAGTTTATTTAATATTTTTATTGTCTAAAATGTGACGATGTTTACTATTTAGAGGAATAAAAAGAATTTTCTTGTATTTTTCCAGATTTTTTTTGATTGTGTTGATTCCCATTGAATCTTATCTTTTCAAGCACAATATTCTAAAACATCTCGTCAATTTCTATTTTTACTCACAATTGTATTAGCTTTAAAAATACAATACTCTAAATTAGGAGAGCTTTCGAACATAAATCTCTAATTTGCTATAAACGGACACAAGTTGTTATATTTTCCTTAGGGCTTTCATTCAAGCTGCTATTAATGATTTACAGTTTGCTAAGTGTCATGCATTTACCATGGCAACTACAGTCAAACATATGAAGTAAGCAGAGAAGCTTTGGATCAGTCATTGCAACCCCCCCCCCTTTCCTCTGTCACCATGTGACCATCAAGGAGCTTCCTGACTGACTGGCCTAAGAGAGAGCCACTTCTTTTTGTAGTGGTAGCCATATAAATGTGACATACAGATGAATGTTGCAAATGGAAAAGCAAGTTAAGGAAACACTATCACTTTCAGCTATGCTAAAGACTTACAATGTAGATTTATAAATCATTGACTAGAACAAATAAGAGGTGTAATTCAGCATTTTTAAAGAAATAGAATGCTAATGTCTAGGTCAAGATATATCATCCAAAGATGTTGATTAATTTAGTTCTCCAAGTAAGAAAGCTTATTACTATAAAAATGTAATGTGGGAGTATTAAGGTTATCTAGTTGAACTATCAATGTCATTTGATTGCTATCAATGTAATGTGGGTGTTTGGGAGCTATTAATGTAATTTTTTAAATAGTAATGTAATGTAGAGTCGGATATTATAGTAATGGGGAGGCTGGTGGGGGCTATTAATTTAATGTGAAGTTTGTTTATATACTGTATTAGCAAGTGGGGGCTATTTATTTAATATGGGGTCTCTTTATTAAATGTGAGGGCTATTAATATAATGTGGGCTTATGTTGGTTATTAATATATTGTATGGGCTAATAATGCAATGTGAGGTCTGTATTAAATGTGGTGTGTAATCATTTAATGACAGGACTAATTGGGGTGAAACAGGCCTAGTTATTAAATATGGTTGCTATTGACTTAATATTGGAGCTGGTTAGGGGGAGGGTGGCCTAGAGTGTTTACTTGTGAATAGTAGGTCAATAGTACCTAGCACTTTTTCAAACAGGGCTCCAGCATTCCAGGATCCAGACAAGCAACAACAGAGCTTAAGGTATCAGTCAAAACAGAAAGAAGAAGTAGGAGTGAGCAGCTTTGTCTGTCAACTGTCCAGATGTCTGATTTTGAGGAACTGTTCCGCACAGTCATGACTGTGTTCTGACTTCAGGAACAGTTTGGAGGTATGTCCCACTTCATGCTGCTCTCCCAATCCACCCTGTCAACAACTCATACACTCCACCATTCTCTCCTTGTGATATATATTGTGGGACCGCAATACTCAGTATTACAGTAATACAGGCTCACTAAGTTCATAACTGGCCATAACACAAGGCATTAATACAAGGCATGTTGGTCCTGCTTCCATTAGCCTTTATCTGTACACTAAATGTAATTTTCTATAGCATATTACACTCAAGTGGCCAGTATTACTGGCAAATTAAATTCTGCTGAGAATTGGCAAATTACTGGATATTATTATTATTATTATTATTATTATTATTATTATTATTATTATTATTAACAATTTACATTTCACTAGATATTTTATTGCTGTATTATGATATGCTATCATTCCAGGCATTACTCCTGGCATTTTACATTCTGAATATTACTCTCTACAGGCTATTACATTATAATGGGCATTATCACTGGCATATTCCATCTTGCTTGCTGGACATTATAACTGGTTTATTGTATCTTTCTGGCATTTTGTATCCTACTACTGGACATTACCACTTGCATAATACATATTGCTAAATATTATCAGCATATTACATTTTTCTGGGACCGGTATATTACTTCTTGCTGGACATTATCACTTGTATATTACTTCTTGCTGAGTTTTATTGCTGTACATATTGCACACTGTTGGGCATTATTTATGTATTACATGTCAATGTACTTTTTTATTGGCCTATTACATTATATTGGATAACATTATTGCTATATTACATCTTGCTGGGTATTATTGCTGCTCACATTAAGAATTATTACTGAGTATTTTGGTTCTTACAAGACTTTGTACTAAGTATATTATATGTGCTCTGCATAATTGTTGGCATATTACACAATGACATGCTAAGAGCTGTGAGGATTGGTGTAATTTATGATATAGCCCTTTGTGAAGAATGCAACACACTATAGTGTTTGCTCAAACATTAAGTGCTTGATATAGAGTTTAAGAACATATGTGCCCCATAAAAAATTCAGCTAGTGAAAAATGAGTTGGTTATAATTGTGCCCACTTGCCTTTGGAGAAGTAGGCCAGGCACCCACATGTAAGTTCACTACAGTAATGAAGTGGAGACGCAACTTGAACACGCCCCCTAGATATGTGTCCAATTTTGCCTTGCATGTGTCTTTAAGATACACCTTTTAGGAGTGCCCATATGTCTGGTGAATGTTTCAAAGTTAATGATTATGATGGCCGCATCATTGCACCAGAAACGTTAATACACTCAATTTAAGATACAAGCAACTTAAAATACAGCTGCAGAAACATAAGTGTATGGACACATTTTTGCATGTCTGCAAAAATCGCAATTTTATGATTAAATATTAATTAAATCAGGCCCTAATTGAGAAATGTGATTAAGTAAACCAGACTGTTAATGTAAATGTGCACAACATGCCTCTTGATTTCCTCTAATGTCTCTGGTGCTATAGTTAAAGTTTTGCTATGAAAGTGATGGCAGATATACAAGTTATTTCTTTCATATTTAATTCTACAATTAGTGGGAGTATTTGTATAAAACACAATTTGTGTGCCCAGTACTGGTGGGTTGAAATTAGTGGTTTCAAAATAAAAGAGCATTTTAAATACAGCATTTAGCTGAAAGGCAAAGCACAACTGCCAGAATCTTTTATTACTACAAGAAATGTTATGACAAGAAAATTATTCCAGAATGAAGTATATATTTGATCAAAAGATGCTGTAATTTTTCAACAAAGCCATATACAAAAATTATCATATAATTTATTATAAACTTAGTTGATGTTACCCTGTTACTAAATTGTATGTATGCATACAACAGAATATAGGCTTTCAGATACATACTTAAGAAAAGCTTAGTCATAATTAAGATTGACAAGTGGCAGAATTATGTGAATCAATTTCAGACAACTATAAAAAGTGGCTTCCTGTGACGTTGAATGCTCAGACTAAGGGGTAAATGTATCAAGCTGAGAGTTTTCGGGTGGGTTTGAAAAACCAATCAGGTTCTAGCTATCATTTATTTAGTGCATTCTACAAAATGATAGCTAGAATCTGATTGGTTGCTATAGGCAACATCTCCACTTTTCAAACCCGCCGGCAAACTCTCAGTTTGATACATTTACCCCTAAGATTCCTGAACCAGGCTTGTAGTAGCCTTCATCTATAGCAGCCCGCTTTCTCTTGAGGCTGGATGTGCTCACTGATACTCAGTTGCCCATAGGCCTTGTGCACAGTAGTAGAGTCAGGGCCTGATCAACCAAAAGACTTATCAGGCTGCAGTCAAGGGCGCTTTAGCTTGGGGGCACAGATTTACTTTTTTTTTCCCCTCAATTAT
Source organism: Mixophyes fleayi (assembly GCF_038048845.1). Lineage (NCBI taxonomy): Eukaryota > Metazoa > Chordata > Amphibia > Anura > Limnodynastidae > Mixophyes > Mixophyes fleayi. The sequence continues at coordinate 322,943,233 of NC_134403.1, read as the reverse complement.
TTTTTTTTATTATGGCGGCAGGGGCTGCCTGGAATCATCGGGGAAGTCGATGAAATGGCTGAAAGTGGTCGATGAAAGGGCTATAGAGGGCTGATGAAACTCCTGTGGGGGGCTCATCAAATGGCTAAAGGGGAGTGATGAAATGGCTGAGGGGGTCATTTAAAAAATGGAGCACCTTTGGGGGAGGCTTGATCTCTGTATTGTGTGGCGGTCACAAGAATGCTCTCGGTGTGTGGCAGTTACAATGCTATCTGGAGTCTCTGCAGGCACTAACATACTAAAAACTATTCAGTGGCTGCTAGATGTTTCTATTTGATTATAGCTCTTTGGCAATAATTTACATATATTTTATTGTATGTGCCTGTGCTATAGGATAGTTTTATTTGGCCATAATGGGGGGTTGTGTTTGAACTGAAGAGCCTTATCAGTCAGGGTTTGTTAACATTTTGCATTATAATACAATTTTTGTATATTTTCAAAACAGGACCCCAACTTTCTAGAAGCCAGCATTCAGACGATAACAAAGCCGCAAGTACAAGCAAGAGAGAACAGCAGGAAGTCAAAGCTGCAAGAACAGGTAAGAGTGAATGGCACAATCTGTTTAAATTTAAATGCTGGAAAACACTTTTGAATATTCATATTCAGGAGTATTTCTATATACCTATACATAATAATAAAGGGAATGCAAGTATTCACATAGGCTGGAATAAGGTCCAGTGTCTAAATCTGGATAGTGGCAAACCAGGAATGGTCTATATCTAGGTGAAAGGTATGAGCATTTGGAAATCTAGAGATTTATCAAGTCCAAACAAAAGATCAGAAAATGGTTACAATACAAGTAAAAGTGCAGTAATCCAGAGACTATACAGAAAATTGTCCTAGTCAAGCAAAGCTTGGGGGAGGTGGAAATCCTTGAACTGGTCAAAGTCAGGTAAAGATCAGAACCAGAGAAAATAAAACAATATACTTAAAAACGAGTCTACAAAAAAAACACCTGGGGGTTAATGTATCAAGCTTCGAGTTACCGGCGGGTTTGAAAAGTGGAGATGTTGCCTATAGCAACCAATCAGATTATAGCTGTCATTTTGTAGAATGTACTAAACAAATGATAACTAAAATCTGATTGGTTGCCATTGGCAACATCTCCACTTTTCAAACCTGCTGGAAACTCGCAGCTTGATACATTTACCCCCTGAACTGTAAGAAAAGGGGGCAGCTGCCAACCACTAATCTCTAATAAAACAGACAAAACTAAATTACAGCTCTATGGGTCTTATATACTCTACAAAAGTTAACTAAATGTATCAATATAAAAAAAATACAAATCACAGAATCACACAAATATTTATTAAGCTAAAATGCATAAAGTAAACCTTGACTGTACATAATCTTCATAGAACCCTAAAATATTGAACACTATCGCTAAAGCAATTGTAATGGCACAGTCAGCAGTGAATAATAACAAATGGTATGCTGTAAATAAAACCAGTGATTTGATGATCCCTTAAGGTTAAAATTTCACATCAGAGTTTATCTGTTCAGATTGGGAACTTAGTTTCTCATTGCTCTAAAACATTTTTGTGGACACTGAATAACCAGGGTCTTGTGTTATATGTGTGATATATTTACAGTGTGCCATTTGTTTATTATTTACTACTGATGGTGCTGTTTTACAAAAGCTATTAGAATTATAGAGGATGATATGATGATTTAGCACTATGAGTTTGGGTTCTATGTAGATTATGTGCAATACATGGTTTATTTGATGCATTTTAGCTTAATATATGTGTGTGTGTGATTCAATGATTCATGTTTTTTTTATATATTGATGCCGTTAGTTATCATTTTTATAGTATGTACTGTGATAATGACACCCAGCAAATGACAGACACAAATAACTTCTTGCTTGGAAAAACAGTGCTTTTTATTGTTCATGTCACAAATAGCACAGCACACTTTTGTCAGGATGACACCAGACGACCCTCGCTTTAGCTAGACACAGTTCATCTGCCTAATCACCAGGAAACTAACTGGAATCAGTTGCCCCACCCACAAGAACAGACAGTGTTTTATCCTTCCGCTCAAGCACTACAAACCAACACCAGAAAACAGCAAACCAATTACACCCATGTGGTGCACCTGTGTGTTTGTGTGCTGCAAGAGAAACCCAGAGAGAATATGACTCTGTCTGCACCCTGTTCCTGCAGACTCCTTGGGCTTCTACCTATCCCTATACAGGAGAGGTGTGGTAAATAGGCCTCTTTGTCACTGTACCCACAGTAGCAGGAAAATAACTACTTTCATGGGCAGCCAATTAAACTGCTTCCTACCTACCACTCAGAAGCCTCTATAGTAACCGAGCAGCCAGGAGGAAACTGTACTAAGCAGTGACATGGGTCTGTGTCCATCTCTTCTTACACTTCCTACATATGGGGTGCTGTTTGTTAATCAGTCATTTTATGTACATAAATAATAATAATCTTCCATGATGCTGCTGCTTCCAGTCAGTCGAGCAGCTGACTGTGTTCAAATCTACCCCTGTCTTCTCCCAGAGCAGTATGTCATGCTCCAGAACCAGAAGTCACAATTTAAAGCGGACAGGTTGGCCACCGCTGCACTAGATTTTCAGGATGGGATTATTTATATGATATAAAAGAGCAGAAAGGACACAGTTATATGGGCATTCCCTACTTTGCAGGAGGGCTTGAATTCCTTTACTTATCATGAGATACATTCTGCAACTTACAATTGCACTTGGGTGGGAGAGCGGCATAACAAAATTGGTTGCAGCTGCTACAGGGCCTGGAGGAGAAGGGGACCAGTCAATTCTGGATTGCTCCCCTACCCCATGGGGGCCCACCGCACAAATGAGCAGAGCAGAGGTCTCTTCTGAGCAAGCGCCAGGATGCGAGACTGGCATCGCTGCACCCCTACCCAAATTTTGCTATGGGGCCAGCCAAGGGGCTGTTCCACCCCTGGCCACTGCTGTCTGCTCCCCACCCCCCTTCCCACAGGCTAAAATTTACCAGACAGCCCAATCATTAAGATTGAGTGAACAACATGGTATCTGAAAAATGTATATTAAATCTGTATAATAATATTCAGCTCAGCCCACAACCATCTCTGTATTACAGAATACATGACAGAACACAAATGACCTTGTTTTCTGCCAGCCATATGCTCTGAAAGCAGTAAGCCCTCTAGGGATGATTCCTTGGAGCCGCACAGAAGCAAAGCATTAAAAAATATTTATCTAGCATTTTAAAAACTCAACACAACTAGAACAATCAAGTCCTGTTTCACCCAATGTTATTCTAATGAATTATTAAATCAGAAATTACTTCTAAAATCACATATTTTGTTTTCTGTAGCATATTACTCAGAATAATTTTAGCAGGGAAAAAGATTTTTCTTCTAATTTTATTAATTTATAAAAAGTTCTCTGCCTTTAGCAAATATCTATTAAATAATTAAGGAAGTGAATTTCAGGTTTCTAAATTCTTATTTAATCTGTAAGAGCAGAATTTTGCTATTAGCCTAGCTTTAGATGACTAAGCAAGTATAACAAATTACTTTTGACTGTTTACTTACTGGTGTCATGATGGTTCGGAATACATGTCATCACGGGACACTACTGAATAAGATTACATCTCTTATTTCATTTAATTGTTCTATATTCCTTGTTCTGTTCCCCCTCCTTCATCCTCTTTCCTCTTGTGTCTGTCTTTGTTCTAAGGATGCGATGAGACTAGTTGACAGTGGCAGAACTACCACTGTTGCAGGGAGGTCAGTGGCTACTAGGCCCTAAGGTGAGGGGTGCCTTAGCTGCCGCATAACCTGCATAGGCAGCAGTTACACCACTGCCTGTACCCATTCAGCACAGCGCATACTGTGAAGCACAAAAGCCCCACCCCTCAAGGTAAGATGCATGGGAGGGCAAGGTGCAGCACCTGATAGGTGAGTGCATGAGAGGGGGCAGTGCCGTATTGAGGGGGAAGGTTTATAGTCAGCCTATATGGTTAGGGATAGATGTGCATCCAGTAACAGAAAATAGTCCAATATATGGAAAATTATAGATAGTAGGGAGAGAGTTTCACAAATAGAATTATACTAATATGGTTGAGAAAAATGTTCTAAAAATATAAGATCTGTGGGATCTTTTATAGGTAGGTAGTGTTGGATGAAATCTGACTGAAAAGTAGGTACAGTCCAAAGAATTGAATTCTTGAATGTGAAAATTATGAAGCTAATTGCACATCTGCATCCTCTTTGTTCCATTTTTAAAGGTGATTGGAGGTGTGATGGAGACCTTGTTATTATTCCAAAGTGGATGATGGAACAGGACAATATAAATTAGAACATGCTCTATTTACTCCATCCCTGCTCTGTCATCTTCCTTGTTAATATGCCATGTGCACTCCATCTGCATTTCTCTATAAAGATCAATTATCTCTAGGTCAGCTTCCATTTACTCTCCATTCTCCAAAATAGAGTAGAAGGATGACAGAATTCAGGTGCGCACCCAGGGGGGGTTTCCTAGACCCCAGAAACCCCCGCCATGTCTGGGGTTTTGTATGCTTACAGTTGTCCCTCTCCCGGGACCAGCCACTACTGCTTGTAGCTGTAAGCGTCTCCCAGTCCCCTTCTCCGCTGTGTGAGCACAGGTCTCTGCCCGGCAGTCTGGCCCCAACCCTTCCTCCAACATGGCCGGCATTGGTGTGATGCAGGAAGCAGAAGAAGGTAAGATAGCATACAAAAAATGAAAAAAACTGTCCGTGCTTATTAGGATAGCTACCGCTAATTGCACTGAAAATAATTAATTTCTAAAACATAACATATACAACAAATAAAGTGCAATATACGGCGCTAAACTTCTGCTTATAAGAATGTATATAATATCTATAATAGATATTACATACATCCTTATAAGCAGAAGTTTAGCGCTGTATATTGCACTTTATTTGTTGTAAAAGAAGGTAAGAGTTTGTGTGTGTGACAGTTTGCATGTCTGTATGTGTTTGTGTATTTGTGAATCTGTGCTAGTCTGTGTGTGTAACAGTTTACATGTCTGTGTGTTTGATCCTGTGTGTATGTGTATGTGTGAGTCTGTGCTTGTCTGTATATGTGACAATTTACATGTCTGTGTGTTTGCGAGTGTGACCCTATCCTACCTAAATTGGGACAGATAGGAGAATAGTCTTGACTATTCTAGCTAGATAATTACCAATTAAACAAGCCACAAAACTCTGTAAATTGCTAATCCGCTTGTGCCAAAAACCTGTTTCACCATTTCATATTTTTTTCCATGAGTCAGCAAACACTGAATATCATTAGCATACAAAAGAGTATATCACCTAAAAATACAAAATAGACCACTTATGAGTGATTTTAATGTCTGTACAGTATAACATTTGACCATGTCTGAAGATGTCAGCTTGTGTGATACAGCAATGGTAAACAGACAAGCATCTTAAATAGGATTTTATTTAAGAATACTCAATAAGCAGGTTTGTTACTATGAGAAAAGATACAGCACATGACGTTTATGTTAAAGAGCAATGTTCTAAAGTGTACAGGAGCGCACTGGGATGTGTTGAGTTTCAAGAATGGTTCTTTGTATGCAACATCTAGGCTGTTAAGTATAGAAGCATTTAGTTGTATGTATAACCAGAATAATCTACAATAATCACTCAGTACAAAGCCTCACGTATGATGTTTGGCCACATTCTCTATGACTGCACAGTGTCACTTTGCTTATTATTTTGTTTTATTCAGTTCTTAGTGTCATGTATTTAGCTGCACATTAGACATAGCAATGCATATGTTTTTTGATGGACCAATGGAATGTTGTGCCTTACTGATTGTGTAAAATTATAGCCACGCCCCTACACATGCTGGCCATGCCCACTGGTGGCGTGGCGTGAAAACCCCCTCTCCTCAAATCCTGCTTTTGCCCCTGGAATTATCTATCCAGCCCAGACTTACACACACAGACAAAAGGAAATAAGTGGTGATGTGCAGAGCAGAGTCATTGAATATTATCTATTGGGAAGGATACATGTGTATGTGTAAGGACACAGAGAGGTGAATATTTTATTGGGTTTGTATTAGAATTTTATATTATATAAAAAGTAGAGATGTGCACCGACCCCCATGGTTTGGTTTTGGTTCTAAAAACATCTAAGGATTTTGTTTTTTGCCAAAAAAACTAATGTGTTTTGGTTTTGGTTTTGGATCTGGATTTCATTAAAAATTGCAAAAAACATGTAAAATCATGTAATATTGAGCTGTTTTTGTCCCTACTTTAGTATTTATTTCATAAACATTAATTTACAGTCATTTACAATCTATTTTCTAATGATCACCTCACAACTGTCAGTCTTCTCACCAATAATGGCCAAAGGCTGCAGCAAGCTGGCTGGCTAAAACTGTTGACAGACCACCGCCACTAATACATAGCAGTTTGAAAAAGATATAGTCCCTATGAAACATAGTGGTACAGAAGTGACAGACCTGATTGCAGCTGCTACTAAAGTAAAGGACACTTTTAAAATAGTCAGAGAAAATAGACCAAGGAGGGCCTCACCCAGTGAAATGATTTGAGAAAGACAACGGACATATTTGTTATTCTCTACATTAGACAGCATGTGTGATACATTGGAAAGGGACAACAGCGGCAGTAATAAAATCTCATTAGACGGATAGCAACAACCTAAATAGTCAATTTAGAAAAGAAGATAGACCAAGGTGGGCCTAATTCTGATGAGACAGGGTGCTGTGTGATAGCACAACCCCCCAAAAAAATCTTTTTTTTAAATTAACCAATTGTATTAATTTGAATGATATTGTGGAGCAGTGTCTGAATCGCAAGGTAACAGACCCTCCTTTCCCTATCTTAATGGGCATTCACCTGCTGTGGTGGCACCTAAAAGTAGCTCCAAATTGAAGTATCATTGAAATTGCCAAAGCATTAATCAGTCTATAGATCAGGAGAATCACAGTACTAGAACAGGCAGCAGTAGTATTTTTCCAACCTCTACTAGTAAAAAAACGTTACGTGAGAGGAAAGTGTAAGAAAGGGCCCTCCAAATCCAAGCAATGTTTGTCAATCTCTGTTTTAAAATAAAAGTTACATTTTAAAATAAGATGTTTAAAAAATAAATATCAAATAACCAATGATATGAGTTTGGGACAATCTAGTACACCACCTTCAATAGACCTCTTGTTTTCTCTACTTACTAACATTGACACTAGCATTAGGGGTTGCACCCTGGATCTAATAAATGAGTAGCATTCTCAAATTAGAATATATGGTAATATAATATTACTACCAGTAGTCACTGATTTTCTACCCCTAATTCTCTCACACCCAATTTATCAGCGCATAATCGGAACAGACTGATCTGTAAATAAACTGTTAAGCTTTCTGCAGTAAAATCACAGCTATTTCAGCATACATTGATTGTCTCTTTCACCCTGTCCAACACAATTGCAGAAAACAACTTCAAAACCTTTGAAAACGCAAACTGCATCTGGTGTGTGAAGGTTTGCAAACCGCGGTAATAAAATAAATCATGTTCCCATAATAAATAATCATGTATTGCCCCCATAAAAATATTATATGTTGATCCCTTAATAAAGACTTACCCGGAATCTTCTTTCTTTCTTGGCCTGACATAATCTAATGGGAAGGTGGTAATCAATAGGGGAAATTTATAAAAAAGCATGTGAAATGGACAGACCTATCTCGCAGTACGCCCTAGAGGCCTGGTAATGAGTAGACTGGGCTTTAGAGAATGTAAGGGAGGAACATTTTTTTTTACTTTTATTAACTATTCATCTGTTTTCTTCATGTCTGGCAGGCAAAGTAGTTCAAACAGCGCGCAGTTTGCGCTATCTCACCTGTTAAAATCACATCATTTTTTTTTTACTTTTAAGTGGTGGTAGGACAATGCTATTAGATATACCGCCACTATATATTAAGCAATTTGTATCCCAGGATCAACATCAAATCGCATGAAAACCTGCGGTTTGTTCAAAATGCAGCTTAATAATCTTTCCCCTAAAAGTTTATTGTGTATAAAGGTCATGATAATGTTTGTAAATCAGTGTAAGACGAAACAACTGTAGCAACATGGAACATGTTAATATTTGCATTACATTGAAATGTACCGACATGCATTGTCTGAGCAATTCATTCATTTCATGCCAGATAGTATATAACTTTGGCTCTATTATTTAGAAGAAAAGAGTACCAAGCTGAGAAAATAGAGGGTTTGCTAACACTATTTGATTGTATTTAAAAAGAGATAATAGCTCAGTAGCACACATACTAATGTATAGACATAAACCATATACACAGCTCTATAGTGACTAATCACAGTGGTTGGTTGTTATTCAGACAGTTACGTATTTATAAATGATAAAGGGTTACGTGACTTCTTGCTTTCCAGTCTATACACACAGGGAATGTTTGCCTAAATAGAAAACAACTGAATCCAGCTTGGCTTGAAGTTTATTTGAACTTAAAATCTGGTACCAAGGCTATTAAAATAAGATATCTGCTGAGACCCTTTGGTTTTGCTTTTGGTTCTAAAACCATCTTTGTGTTTTGGTAAAAATCACCCTCATGTGTTTTGGTTTTGGATCTGGATGTCATTAAAAGTGGTCAAAGGCAGGTAAAATCATTATTTTTTTTTAGCTATTTTTGTTCCCTACAGTAGTATGTATATCATTAACATCAGGGCCCTCTTAAGAACCTCTTGGGCCCCCGGGCACAGCAGTGCCCGGGGGCCCCTATATATAAATTTAAAAAAAAAATATTACATATATGGGCCCTGCAGCCCAGGGTGGCCCGTCGGAGGCAGGAAAAAAAAAACCCTCTAAAAAAAGAAGAAAATACTTACCGTGCTGTCAGCTGGCGATCCGGCTCCCTCCCTGGTCTTCTCCTCCGTCGCGTTCCGCAATGGATGTCGGGCGGGTGTGATGACGTCACGCCCGACATGCACTGCCAGCGCGATGGAGGAGGAGACCAGGGAGGGAGCCGGATCACCAGCTGACAGCACGGTAAGTATTTTCTTCTTTTTTTTCAGGGGTTTTTTTTTCTGCCTCCGACAGGCCCCCCTGGGCTGCAGGGCCCCCGGGCACCTGCCCAGCGTGCCCAATGGGAAAGACGGCCCTGATTAACATTCATTTACAACCATTTACAGTCTATTTTCTAATGACCACCATACAACTGTCAATATTTTCACCAATATTGGCCAAAGGCTCAAGTGAGCTGGCTGGTTAAAAGTAGTGCAAGAGCAGCGGCACAAACACATGGTTTAATAACATTTATGATATCTATCAAACATGGCAGTTTACTAAAATATTTGATATCTATGAAACATGGTAGTGGCAAGAAGGATGGAAATGTAATAAAGTAAAGGACACCTTTAAAATATACATACAGGGCACTGGCTGATAGGATGGTTGTTTTAGAACAGAGGATATCTCAAGTTGGGCCCACCCCATGGGGTATATTTACTAAACTGCAGGTTTGAAAAAGTGGAGATGTTGCCTATAGCAACCAATCAGATGCTAATTATCCTTTTGTAGAATGTACAAATAAATGATAACTAGAATCTGATTGGTTGCTATCGGCAACATCTCCACTTTTTCAAAACGCAGTTTAGTAAATATACCCCCATAAGTGAAAAGGTTCTAAAAATCATCCTATTTTATTCTCAATGTTATACAGCATGTGTAACATGAACAGGGACAGCAATGGCAGTAATAAAATATCATTTTAGAAAGAAAATACACCAAAGTGGAAAAAACACATATTGTAAAATAGTGCAAGATGAAATTGTCCTTGGGCCCTCCTAAACACCTACTCACCATTATGTTGTAAATTAAAAACGACATGCATATTTTAGTAAACCAAGCACTTCAGAGACAGGGAATGCCACAAGGACTGGATTTGTTTAAGCCCCCACAAAAGAACCATTTTTGTTTTGTTTGCAATTGGCATCAATAATGGTATTCACCAATCAACTTGTAGCTCATTTTGATGAACACCAGTTTTTCAATACTATTTAGAAGTAGCCTCCTACGTTCGCTCACAATGTTTCCAACTGCGCTAAACACTGTTTAAGAGTACACACTGTAGGTTGGGCAGCTTAAGTACACCATGACTAGTTTGCAAAAGGGGCTACAAATTGCCTTTTTGCAGTCCATAATTCAAAGATACTGTCTGAGATGCTAATTTATACATTATTATTAAAGTAATTATCCACCATTCTACTAATACAAGGTGTATCGGATTGAGATGTGGTGGAGGTGTCAATATATTTGAGCATTTCTATTAAGCCTGAAAAGATGTCAAAATAATCTTTCACATTGGTGAGTAATCTGCTATAACCTGATGCATTGATGGTAGAAATTGGATGCACATCCAATGCTAACATAGATGTCATGGCTTTAGTGATCTGATGTGCTGGCTGTCATACTTGGTTTCTCTTGCAAATGCTTGCTTCACAGACAATTGTTGTTTAAAACAATGCATAGTTTTCTTGGTCCCATTCTGTATTGAAGTTTCACACCCAATAACAACAGCTGCTGTAGCATGAAAGGATTCTTCTTGGGAATCAAGAATTTCATTAGGGGAGTCAGTTTGCATTTGAAAATTGGATGCTGGACTATGTACTAATAGTGAGGATTTTGATGATGAAGGTGTTGACAGTGAAGATTACATGAGGTATCTATCCATTCTGCTAGTAGCTGATGATCGACTGCTTGTTACTATACATGATTTTCCTGTTTTTGATAAAACACTTGAATGAACACGCTGCAAATGGTGTAAAGGATGATGATGCCTAAATGGTCCATGTCCCTGCCTCTACTTATTGTGGCATCACAAGTACTACAGATGCCTTGACAAATGTTGCCTAGATTGGGATAAAAATATTTCCACATGCAAGATGTGTATTTTTTTGTCTTTCGCCCAAGTATGACAATTCACTTATCCTCGGCATGAGGTGGTATCACTGGTGGATGCCTTACTTGGACACAATCAACATCGTTTTCATAATCCTGTTCATTTCCAACACATTCCTCATTTTCAGGTCCACAATTATACCCTTAGCCTGTAGCATCCTCAATTTCTATGTCTAAATCATCATTACTAATAATCCTCACATTTGCAAATGGTTGAGAATTTTGGAAAGAAGTTACTCCATAATTACAGTGTCAGGATCTGAAATGTGCACACTTAGGGGTATATTTTCTAAACTGCAGGTTTAAAAAAAAAGTGGAGATGTTGCCTATAGCAACCAATCAGATTCTAGCTGTCATTTTGTAGAATGTACTAAATAAATGATAACTAGAATCTGATTGGTTGCTATAGGCAACATCACCACTTTTTCAAACCTGCAGTTTAGTAAATATACCCCTTAGACTCTGCTCAGAATTCTGTGAATGCAAATTTGTTCATCAGCCATAGTGTCCTTTATTTTTCTTTTTATTGCAATAACTTTTTATTGCGAAAAAGTATTGAAAATATAGAAAATGTGTAATTAAAGAGGTCAATCAAACAAATTGTCATACAGCATGAATGTAAGAGGAGGTGAGTAAAAATAATTCTCACGAAATCCGGTAAAAAACAAGTTCTAAACAATGTCCTTTCAAGCACTGATATGGCTATTTTGGAGGTGACAGACCTACACTCAGTGCGAGAAGGCGGTGCATGAGTTTTTACAGAAGATGGATGACTGTGTTGGGCACTTGCTTTTGGTATGGACATTCTAGTACATGTAAAAGCAATAGCAGGATCACTTCTGGTAAAAAGTAGCCAATGGTCTGAGTGTTTCCTTGCCACTGCAGGTGGTGTATGGAATGTTAGCTATTTTCCTTTTTTAGACAAATCATCACAATAGTCAGTACTTTTCTCTTAATACTTACATCAACAGCTGATGCTTTCTTTGAGATTGACAAACATTGTTTGGATTTGGATTTGGAGCGCCCTACACTTTCATCCCACATGGCCCTTTTTACTAGTAAATGTTGAAAAAGTACTGCTACTGCCAGTTCTAATGCTGGGATGCTCCTGATCTATAGCCTGATCCGTGATTGAGAACAGGAATAAAGCTACTTGAAGTTGGAGCTACATGTAGCTACTATCATACCAGGTGAACGCCCAATGAATTGGAAAAGGAGCTACTGTTACCCTGTAATTCAGACACTGCTCCACAATATTATTCAAATTTATACAATTGTTTTGTAAAAACAAAAATTGGGGGGACAAAGAGCACCCACTTTTTGCCCACTTACTAATACTGATGTGAGGGATACTGCCCATCACACAATTGCCTTCACAGTCAAACACTTGGTTTTTAAAATAAATTGTGTTTTGGGGTATACTGTTGTGTTTTGGGGTGCGCACCCACTTTTTTGTGAACTTACTAATACAGATTTCAATGATATTGTCCCTCACACAATTGATTGCCTTCACAATAAAACACTTTGATTTTAAAATCAAATCCAGAAATAAATAGTTTTTTTGCGGGGAGGTGCTGTTCAGAGTCAAAAAGCATCATTTTTTGTTTACTTAGTAGCACAGATGTCAATGATACTGTCCCTCACAAAATTGCCTTTGCAGTAAAATAATTGGAGTTTAAGTCAGAAATAGTTTTTTTGTGATGTGATGCTCAAAGTCAAAGAGCACCGTGTTTTTTGTACACTTATTAGTAGAGATGCCAGTGATACTGCTCCTCACACAATTGCCTTCACAGTCAAACACTAGGATTTTAAAAGCAAGAAATATTGGTGTGCACTTCCAAGAGTCAAATAGCACCCTGTTTTACCGCTTACTAGTACAGATGCCCTCAGACAATTGCCTTCAGATTGAAATATCTGGATTTTAAAAGCAATAATTTGTTTTTTGTCCACTCCAAATTAGTTTACTATATACTATTACAACCAGCAATCACTTATTGTCTACACTTCATTTGTTCGCACCCACTTTTATAAGCGCACTATTCCAGCAGACTGATCTGTGCATAAACTATAAAGATTTCTGCAGTAAAATCGCCATTAGTCCAGTACACATTGATTGACTTATTCACTGTTTCCATTCCTCTACAACCTACTTTATCAGCACACAATTCCAGCAATGGATCTCCCCACATGGTACCAGTTCAAAAATTACATCTGAATACAGGAGGGAAGGCTATATATAGAAGTGCTTGATCAAAAATACGCAAGATCTGACACTTATCCGGAAATTACGTTTTGCCCCATTTGCAGATCCAAATTCGGCAGAAAAAACTGATTCATGTATTCAAAATTTGCGTCTATCGGATTTCTCCAAATAGGAACTGCTTATCTAGAATTAAAAGTACCAGTTGCTAATTTAAATAGACCACATTTTAAGCTGTTAGTACAGGTTATCATGTTTATGCTATGATGTTATCATGTTCAAATTTCTTTGAGCCAGACTTAAGTCAGTGTTATTCTGTGCAGGGTTTTACTGTGTACTGGATACTTTATTGGGTAAATCTACCTATTAGTGAGTTGCACCCCATTTACTTTTAGAGCAGCCTCATTGGAATATGGACTCAAAAAAGGTGCTGCAAATGTTGTTTATGGATGCAGGCCAATGTCAGTTAGCTGTAGATCTTTACTCAGAGTAGCTCATTCCATTTCATCCCTTAGATGCATGATTTGAGATCTAGCGACTAAGGAGACTATAAGATTAAGCTTTAAAAAGTTTCCTGGCTTAAATGACATTGAGCAATATCTGGCTGAGAGCAAAACTATTGCAGATGGGTATACTAATACTAATGCTCTACGAAATGCACCATATCTGCAACGATGTTCATATTTCCTGTGTCATTCAAGCATTACTCAACTTATATATGTGGGACTGTTTATATAAACTCCATCCTGCATTATTGACAGACAACAGGCTAGAACTATGGGCTTTTGCAGTCTTCCCCATATCTTGGACCTCCTGTCAACGTAAAGCATCAGGAAGAAAAAATCATCAGTCCAGTTTATGTTCCTTAGCCCTCTGCATACCAGGAATGGAATTCGGTTGAATTACCCCTTACCCTATCAAACCCTTCAAAACAGCAGTTATTTAAGCCAACATCCTCACATCCTAATTACCATTAGTATTTATCAGCATATGCCAAAACAATGACTAATAGTATGCATGTAGGATCGTTCTAAATCAGTTCTATTCCAAAAGCAATGTTTTTTTGTAGCAGTAAAACTTAAAATGTCATGCAACTTCGAATTATCTAATATAGTACAACCCATATGTACAGTTAGAAGCACAGAGAAAATGTCCTTCTCTATATTGTATCCCTTGATAAAATGCATTATTTAAATTTGATATTGGTGTGATCTGAAGAGTCTATAAATTTCCTGAAAGTACAAAACACAATGCAAATACTGTTTTTTGACATCTCGCACCTACTTTTGTGCATATGAACACATTTTTACATGGAAGTACATAGATTTGCGAGTCAATACAGCGGCATCTGCAATGCTAGAAATTGTGCACCGTCTGATGGGAGAAGTTGAGCAAATCAGGAGGATTCCTTGAGCAAATTAGGCGGATTCCTTGCTCATTGTGGACGGGATACATTCTTGCACCTACTTTTGCACCAACATGGAAAAATGAGAATTCATTTTGCAGCGTGAGAATAGTTAAATTAGATTAA